>NC_034178.2:66508516-66854766 GCF_002021735.2 Oncorhynchus kisutch
TGCCACATTTTTGCAATATTACTTTAGTGCCTTGTTGCAAACAGGATGCATGTTTTGGAATATCTTTATTCTGTACAGGCTTCCTTCTTTTCACTCTGTCATTTAGGTTAGCATTGTGGAGTAACTACAATGTTGTTGATCCATCCTCAGTTTTCTCCTATTACAGCCATTAAACTGTAACTGTTTTAAAGTCACCATTGGCCTCATGGTGAAATCCCTGAGTGGTTTCCTTTTACTCTGGCAGGAAGGACGCATGTACACTACCGTTGAAAAGTTTTGGGTCACTTAGAAAAGTTATTGTTTTCTATGAAAACATACATGAAATGAGTTGCAAAATGAATAGGAAATACAGTCAAGACTTTGACAAGGTTATTTATCTGCTATTGTTATTGCACTGAGATGCAGTGTCTTAGACCACTCGAGGGCCCAAAATTCAACATAAATAATGATTTTTAATTTAAATAATAATTGTGTCCTTCAAACTTTGCTTTCGTCAAAGAATCCTCCATTTACAGTAACTAGAGCCTTGCAGACCTTTGGCATTCTAGTTGTCAATTTGTTGAGATAATCTGAAGAGATTTC
Source organism: Oncorhynchus kisutch (assembly GCF_002021735.2). Lineage (NCBI taxonomy): Eukaryota > Metazoa > Chordata > Actinopteri > Salmoniformes > Salmonidae > Oncorhynchus > Oncorhynchus kisutch. The sequence continues at coordinate 66,509,099 of NC_034178.2, forward strand.
CCCCCATGCTTCCTGAAGCACCTCCCACAAATTGGATTGGCTTGATGGGCACTTCTTACGTACCACACGGTCAAGCTGCTCCCACAACAGCTCAATAGTGTTGAGATCCGGTGACTGTGCTGGCCACTCCATTATAGACAGAATACCAGCTAACTGCCTCTTCCATAAAAAAGTTATTGCATTGTTTGGAGTTGTGCTTTGGGTCATTGTCCTGCTGTAGGAGGAAAATGGCTCCAATTAAGCGTCGTCCATTGGGTATGGCACCGCATTGCAAAATTGAGTGATAGCCTTCCTTCTTCAAGATCCCTTTAACCCTGCACAAATCTCCCACTTTACCACCACCAAAGCACCCCCAGACCATCACATTGCATCCACCATGCTTGACAGATGGTGACAAAAACTCCTCCAGCATCTTTTCATTTTTTTCTGCGTCTCACAAATGTTCTTCTTTGTGATCTGAACACCTCAAACTTAGATTTGCCTGTCCATAACACTATTTTCCAATCTTCCTCTTTCCAGTGTCTGCGAGGTTCCCTCTCCTAATGACATCATCCATTTCTGGCACCACTGAAACATGATTACGTTTTAGAAGGTATTCGCAGTCGCTGTGTTGCATGCTGAATGGAACCTCGAGCTTCTGTACTGGGCAACTACAAACATAGAAATATAAACATATAAACAATCACAAACACATAAATAGGGTACATGAATACTTAAAGTCTACATACTTTCAAGATTTACAGCTTTACAAAGATATTTAGATATTTATTTAATAAAGAAATATGGGGAGAAATTTTGTTATAGAGAATATCCCTCTTAATTATTGTCTATGAATGGCAGTGTATATATGTGTTTGGGTCACTTAGAAATGTTCTTGTTTTTAAAAGAAAAGCACCTTTTTTGTCCATTAAATTTTTTATGGAATATCTACGTAGGTTTACAGAGGCCCATTATAAGCAACCATCACTCCTGTGTTCCAATGGCACGTTGTGATAGCTAATCCAAGTTAATCATTTGAAATGGCTAATTGATTGTTAAAAAACCCTTTTGCAATTATGTTAGCACAGCTGAAACTGTTGTTCTGATTAAAGAAACAATAGAACTGGCCTTCTTAGACTAGTTGAGTATCTAGAGCATCAGCATTTGTGGTTCGATTATTGGCTCGAAATGGCCAGAAACAAACCTTTCTTTTGAAACTCATCAGTCTTTTCTTGTTCTGAGAAATGAAGGCCATTCCTTGCGAGAAATTGCCAATAATCTGAAGATCTCGTACAACGCTGTGTACTACTCCCTTCACAGAACAGCCCAAACTGGCTATAACCAGAATAGAAAGAGGAGTGGGAGGCCCTGGTGCACAACTGAGCAAGAGGACAAGTACATTAGAGTGTCTAGTTTGAGAAACAGATGCCTCGCAAGTCCTCAACTGGCAGCTTCATTAAATAGTACCAGCAAAACACCAGTCTCAACGGCAACAGTGAAGAGGTGACTCCAGGATGCTGGCCTTCTAGGCAGAATTCCTGTGTCCAGTGTCTGTGATCTTTAGCCCATCTTAATCTTTTATTTGTTATTGACCAGTCTGAGATTATGGCTTTTTCTTTAACAACTAGGCCTAGAAGCCCAGCATCCAGGAGTCGCCTCTTCACTGTTGACTTTGAGACTGGTGTTTTGCGGGTACTATTTAATGAAGCTGGCAGTTGAGGACTCTTACAAAAACATGGCACTTCGCCGCCCTTCACCCTCACAGACATCACTCCAGACTAGAGGTCAACCGATTATGATTTTTCACCGCCGATAGTTATACCGATTATTGGAGGACCAAAATAAGCCGCTACCGATTAATTGGAAAATTTGTGATTTGTAATAATGACAATTACAACAATAATGAATGAACACTTTAACTTAATATAATACATCAATAAAAATCCATTTAGCCTCAAATAAATAATGAAACATGTTCAATTTGGTTTAAATAATGCAAAAACAAAGTGTTGGAGAAGTAAAAGTGCAATATGTGCCATGTAAAAAAGCTAACGTTTGAGTTCCTTGCTCAGAACATGAGAACATATGAAAGTTGGTGGTTCCTTTTAACATGAGACTTCAATATTCCAAGGTAAGAGGTTTTAGGTTGTAGTTAATATAGTATTTATAGGACTATTTCTCTCTATACTATTTCTATTTCATATACCTTTGACTATTGGATGTTATAGGCACTTTAGTATTGCCAGTGTAACAGTATAGCTTCCGTCCCTCTCCTCGCTCCTACCTGGGCTCGAACCAGGAACATATCAACAACAGCCACCCTCGAAGCAGCGTTACCCATGCAGAGCAAGGGGAATAACTACTCCAAGTCTCAGAACGAGTGACGTTTGAAACGCTATTAGCGCGCACCCCGCTAACTAGCTAGCCATTTCATATCGGTTACACCAGCCATTGAGGGTGATAGGCTTGAAGTCATAAACAGTGCTGTGCTTGTGAAGAGCTGATGGCAAAACGCACGAAAGTGCTGTTTGAATGAATGCTTACGAGCCTGCTGCTGCCTACCATTTCTCAGTCAGACTGCTCTACCAAATATCAAATCATAGACTTAATTATAACATAATAACACACAGAAATACAAGCCTTTGGTCATTAATATGGTTGAATCCGGAAACTATCATTTCGAAAACAAAACATTTATTCTTTCAGTGAAATACGGAACCGTTCTGTATTTTATCTAACGGGTGGCATCCATAAGTCTAAATATTCTTGTTACATTGTACAAACTTCAATGTTATGTCATAATTACGTAAAATTCTGGCAAATTAGTTCGCAATGAGCCAGGCTGCCCAAAATGTTGCATATACCCTGACTCTGCGTGCAATGAACGCAAGAGAAGTGACACAATTTCACCTGGTTAATATTGCCTGCTAACCTGGATTTCTTTTAGCTAAATATGCAGGTTTAAAAATATATACTTCTGTGTATTGATTTTAAGAAAGACATTGGTGTTTATGGTTAGGTACAGTCGTGCAACGATTGTGCTTTTTTCGCAAATGCGCTCTTGTTAAATCATCCCCCAGCGTTACATCGGTAGGGTAGCCTAGTGGTTAGAGCGTTGGACTAGTAACCGGAAGGTTGCAAGTTCAAACCCCCGAGCTGACATGGTACAAATCTGTCGTTCTGCCCCTGAACAGGCAGTTAAGCCACTGTTCCTAGGCTGTCATTGAAAATAAGAATTTGTTCTTAACTGACTTGCCTAGTTAAATAAAGGTCAAATAAATAAATATGCAATGCAGGACACACTAGATAAACTAGAAATATCAACCATGTGTAGTTAACTAGTTATTATGATTAATTGATTGTTTTTTAGAAGATGAGTTTATTGCTAGCTAGCAACTTACCTTGGCTTCTACTGCATTCACGTAACAGGCAGGCTCCTTGTGGAGTGCAATGAGAGGCAGGTGGTTAGAGCGTTAGACTAGTTAACCGTAAGGTTGCAAGATTGAATCCCAGGGCTGACAAGGTAAAAATATGTTGTTCTGCCCCTGAACAAGGCAGTTAACCCACCGTTCCTAGGCCGGCATTGAACATAAGAATGTGTTCTTAACTGACTTGCCTAGTTAAGTAAAGCTGTAAAAAAATATGTATATGTATTTTTTTTTTTACGGCAAAATCGGCATCCAAAAATACCAATATCCGATTGTTATGAAAACTTGAAATCGGCCCTAATTAATCGGCCATTCCGATTAATCGGTCGACCTGTATTCCAGACCCAGCCAATGATTTCAACTGGAAACAGGGATGATTTATTTGTGAGCCTTTTGTGCTGGCCAACTTTCCATATTGGTTGTTCAATTTCAATTACGGCAAATTATAAAAGAATGGCCTGAACGAGTCTAGTTTCGGACTTTGACAGCGATGAAGACTGAGAAGAGAATGGTGGTTGACGTGCCTGCAACTGATTTACAGATTAAATGTATCTTGACCTTGCCCTTTCACTGACCTGACATCAAAAGCACTTTATAGTCTTTACTTCAAGGTCTCCCTTCAATTGTCATTGATATAGATTTGAAAAGCTTTAGGCTAAAAGTCCCTGCTTTAAATTGCTGTGACTTCATGACTACTTTGACTTAACAGAGGTGTTTTGCCATTCAGTCCATTCAAACATTTTTCAATGCTTTCCAATAACTTATTTTGTTTCCTTACTATTGACTGCCTCCACCTTGTGTTAAGCGAAAAACTGCAGTCACTTGTACTCAATGTATAAAAGCCATGAATTCATATACTGTAAATCCATGAAAACTGTCGCAACCTTGTGCTAAGCAATACAACGGCAATCGCCGGTATTCAATGTCAAAAGATATTGAATACATATAAATGCATCAAAACAGCGACAGAATATATAGATTTCAGTCAGATACACACACACACATTGTACTTTCCCTTCATGAAACATTATGTGTACACTCTACAGTTTGCACAGATTCTCTTTTCACCTCATGTCTCTGGGCAGCAGCCACAATATGTTACAGTGACTGGTGGGAGTGAATAATGTGTCTTCCACTGAGTAATGGGAACGGAAAACAAACCACAAACAAATCTACGCCGAGCCATTTTTCAGTCCGCTTTTAAAAAGCCTTCATCTTGTCCTGGACGAGATTGTGTCACCTAAGATTGCATCAGCCAGAACAGAAGCACAAGGAGAATGTCTCAGACACAGGAAAACAGAACGGAGACAAATGTTTTAGTTTACCGTGATTGCGGGTATATCTAGCAGCATCTTTTGTCTCTCAGCAACTCTCTCTTGTTCTGTATTTCAGGAAGATTAAGTAGATACTCTGTCCCCCAAAAAATAAGAAAAAACAGGAATATAAATTAGAATCAATTTCCCATACTCTTTCCCATTTGTCTTTCCCAAGCAGTCCCTGAAACCAGGTTGTTCATACCCAACTCAGAGTATACAAACACACACACACACACACACACACACACACACACACACACACACACACACACACACACACACCCAAACCGATACACAGACACACATAGACACACACACACTGACAGAAACACGCACGCACACACACACACACACACACACACACACACACACACACACACACACACACACACACACACACACTGACACTCACCCACACTGTATTTGATCTTTGCACTGCATTTATTAATGCATGAACTGTAAGATTTATGATTACCAATTGATATTAGCATTCGCTTGAGAAGCCCACATGGACAATCAATATATATTTGCCATTGCCAGAAACAACAGTGGAGGACAGTGAGAGCAGAGGAGAATGGATATAGGCTACTATATCATTGTCTAAATGGTGGTGTTCCCATTATTATTTGCAGATAGGATAATAAGCTAATGTTGGATTAGCCATGGTCCTTGGGGTTTTTAACACATTTATACACACACACACACACACACACACACACACACACACACACACACACACACACACACACACACACACACACACACACACACACACACACACACACACACACACACACACACACACACACACACACACACACACAGCTAAAAGAGGTTGCCACAGTTCCTCTATATAGTCTATCATTCTCTGGCTGTTTCCATTCTCTGCCTGCCTCTGTCTCTCCCAGTCTGGAAGTGAGTCCATAAATATAGTATGGTTGTTACTCATATCCACTGAGCACAGAAAGCAGATCCTAACTCAATTCCCAGATCATAATCGTTTCAGCTCTACATCCCCTTAGCCAAACTCTGTCCCATTTCACCCATAATCAGCTGTACACTCTCTGACTGGCCTTTGTGAAAGCCCGGACACAAAACAACACAACAATGCCATGTATCCTGAAACTAAAAGCCTGCCAACTGGCTCAGAGAGAGAGAGAGGAGTTTGGAGGGTATTCGCTAGCCACTGTCAAAGTCGTCCATCAAGTCATCTTTTACAGGGGAGCAAGCTGAACTAGAATCTTGAGGGTATTCCCTCTTGACATTGTGAACTGAGGCGATTTATCTATTTAAGACTGCATTACTCATGCGGCAATGCAGAGCAAGATTTGTGGCATTTTCATTAGGTTCCACATTTTTCACCTCTTAATTAGATCTAGTTTTTCTGGCAGGGGAGCACTATCAGTATCTGCACCCATTATTTACTCTCCCAAGGACCTCAAATATTAGTATTCCAAGGAGTGCCTGGCTTGAATTATTATTATTTATTTTTTAATTGCAATATCCCTTTTGTTTACTGTTCTCTGGGAGTCAAATGATATAGTCACATTTAGATAATATATTGACCCTAAGAAAAAAAGCAATTCGTGATTCAGATTTAACACAAACACGCCTTTTTCCTGGATCATTGTGGGCCGGGTTTTCAGGAATCGATAATCTACAGTATCTCTCCAGCCCAATTGCATGTAGACATCAACACAGATGGGCAAATATACAGTACCAGTCAAAAGTTTGACACACCTACTCATTCAAGGGTTTTTCTTTATTTTTCCTATTTTCTACATTGTAGAATAATAGTGAAGACATTAAAACTATGAAAAAACACATATGGAATCATGCAGTAACCAAAAAAGTGTTAAACAAATTAAAACATATTTTACATTTGAGATTCATCAAAGTAGTACCTTGATGACAGCTTTGCACACTCTTGGCATTCTCTCAACCAGCTTTATGAGGAATGCTTTCCAACAGTCTTGAAGGAGTTCCAACATATGCTGAGCAGTTGTTGGATGCTTTTCTGCGGACCAACTTATCCCAAACCATATCAATTGGGTTGAGGTCGGTTGATTGTGGATGCCAGGTCATCTGATGCAGCACTCCATCACTCTCCTTCTTGGTCAAATAGCCCTCACACAGCCTGGAAGTGTGTTGTGTCTTTGTCCTGTTGGAAAACAAATGATAGTCCCACTAAACGCAAACCTGATTGGATGGTGTATCGCTGCAGAATGTTGTGGTAGCCATGCTGGTTATGTGTGCCTTGAATTCAAAGTACATCACTGACAGTGTCACCAGCAAAGCAACCCCACATAATCACACCTCCTCCTCCATGCTTCATGGTGGGAACCACACATTCAGAGATCATCTGTTCACCTTCTCTGCGTCTAACAAAGACACAGCGGTTGGAACCAAAAATCTCAAATTTGGACTCATCAGACCAAAGAACAGATTTCCACCGGTCTAATGTCCATCGCTTGTGTTTCTTGACCCAAGTAAGTCTCGTCTTCTTATTTGTGTCCTTTAGTAGTGGTTCGTTGCAACAATTCGGCTGAACAGTTGATGTTAAGATGTGTCTGTTACATTTATTTGGGCTGCAATATCTGAGGCTGGTAACTCTAATGAACTTATCCTCAGCAGCAGTGGTAACTCTGGGTCTTCCTTTCCTGTGGCGGTCCTCATGAGAGCCAGTTTCCTCATAGCACTTGATGGTTTTTGTGACTGCACTTGAAGAAACTTTCAAATTTCCTTAAATGTTCCACATTGACTGACCTTCATGCCTTAAAGTAATGATGGACTGTCGTTTCTCTTTGCTTATTGGAGCTGTTCTTGCCATAATAAGGACTTGGTATTTTACCAAATAGGGCTTTTATATATATACATATATATATTTTTCACCTTTACTTAACCATGTAAGCCAGTTGAGAACAAGCTCTCATTTACAACTGCAACCTGGCCAGGATAAAGCAAATCAGTGGGCAAAAACAACAACACAGAGTTACACGTGGGTTAAACAAATGTACAGTCAAAAAAACTATAGAAAAATCTATGTACAGTGTGTGCAAATGTAGTAAGGTTAGGGAGGTAAGGCAATAAATAGGCAATAGTGGCGAAATAATTACAATTTAGAATTAACACTGGAGTGATGGATGTGCAGATGATGATGTGCATGTAGAGATACTGGGGTGCAAAAGAGCATTAAAATGAATAACAATATGGGGCTGCGGTAGTTGGGTGTGCTATTTACAGATGGGCTGTGTATAGGTACAGTGATTGGTAAGCTGCTCTGACAGCTGAGATTTAAGTCTCCAGCTTCAGTGATTTTTGCAATTCGTAGCAGTCATTGGCAGCAGAGAACTGGAAGGAAAGTCGGCCAAAGGAGTTGTTGGCTTTGGGGCTGATCAGTGAAATATACCTGCTGGAGCGAGTGCTACGGGTGGGTGTTGCTATGGAGACCAGTAAGCTGAGATAAGGCGGGGCTTTCCCTAGCACAGACTTATAGATGACCTGGAGCCAGTGGGTTTGGCGACGAATATGTAGTGAGGGCCAGCCAACGAGAGCAGTGGTGGGTAGTATATGGGGCTTTGGTGACCAAACGGATGACACTGTAATAGACTACATCCAATTTGCTGAGTAGAGTGTTGGCGGCTATTTTTAAAATGACATCGCCGAAGTCGAGGATTGGTAGGATAGTCAGTTTTAGGAGGGTATGTTTGGCAGCATGAGTGAAGAAGGCTTTGTTGCAAAATAGGAAGCCAATTCTAGATTAAATTTTGGATTGGAGATGCTTAATGTGAGTCTAGAAGGAGAGTTTACAGTCTAACCTGACACCTAGGCATTTGTAGTTGTCCACATATTCTAAGTCAGAACCGTCCAGAGTAGTGATGCTAGGCGGGCGGGCGGGCAGGTGCGGGCAGCAATCGGTTGAAGAGCATGCATTTAGTTTTACTAGCATTTAAGAGCAGTTGGAGGCCACGGAAGGAGAGTTGTATGACATTGAATCTCGTTTGGAGGTTAACACAATGTTCTATCTTCTGTATACCACCCCTACCTTGTCACAACACAATTGATTACCTCAAATGCATTAAGAAGGAAATAAATTCCATAAATTGACTTTTAACAAGGCACACCTGTTAACTGAAATGCATTCCAGGTGATTCCTTCATGAAGCTGGTTGAGAGAATGCTAAGAGTGTGCAAAACTGTCATCAAGGCAAAAGAAATCATCAAGGTGTGCTTCTCTTTTTCCTGCTTGTGGATCGTAGGCTATCCCTTTACGTGTATATAGATGTGTATCTTGACGATATCGTCGTTTTTATTTTAATCATTATTATTTTTTTTAGATTTAAAGAATTTAAATGAGAAGAGCATGTGCCTCGACAAAGCAACACAAAGTCACAAAATCAAGTGCTGAGTCAGAACTAAATTTCTCGTTAACAAACTATAGTTTTGGCAAGTCGGTTAGGACATCTACTTTGTGCATGACACAAGTCATTTTTCCAACAATTGTTTACAGACAGATTATTTCACTGTATCACAATTCCAGTGGGTCAGAAGTTTACATACACTAAGCTGACTGTGCCTTCAAACAGCTTGGAAAATTCCAGAAAATGATGTCATGGCTTTAGAAGCTTCTGATAGGCTAATTGACATCATTTGAGTCAATTGGAGGTGTACCTGTGGATGTATTTCAAGGCCTACCTTCAAACTCAGTGCCTCTTTGCTTGACATCGTGAGAAAATTGAGATCATGATTGACATCGGCAGTATATCAAATACTTGTTCTCCCCACTGTAGATAATTTTGTACCTGTTTCCTCCAGCATCTTCACAAGGTCCTTTGCTGTTGTTCTGGGATTGATTTGCACTTTTCGCACCAAAGTACGTTTATCTCTAGGAGACAGAACGCGTCTCCTTCCTGAGTATGATGGATGCGTGGTCCCATGGTGTTTATACTTGCGTACTATTGTTTTCAGATGAACATGGTACCTTCAGCCATTTCGAAATTGCTCCCAAGGATGAACCAGACTTGTGGAGGTCTACAATTTTTTTCTGAGATCTCATGAAAATCTTTGGAGGGAGCTGAAAGTCTGAATTGCCCAGCGACAGCCCCAAAACCTGAAGGATCTGGAGAAGGTCTGTATGGAGGAGTGGGCCAAAATCCCTGCTGCAGTGTGTGCAAACCTGGTCAAGAACTACAGGAAAAGTATTATCTCTGTAATTGCAAACAAAGATTTCTGTAACAAATATTAAGTTCTGCTTTTCTGATGTATCAAATACTTATGTCATGCAATAAAATGCTAATTAATTACTTAAAAATCATACAATGTGATTTTCTGGATTTTTGTTTTAGATTCCATCTCTCACAGTTGAAGTGTACCTATAATTTAAAAAAAATTACAGACCTCTACATGCTTTGTAAGTAGGAAAACCTGCAAAATCGGCAAATACTTGTTCTCCCCACTGTATATCCATAATAAAACGAGTCATATCGACATAACCTGAAAGGCCGCTTAGCCAGGAAGAAGCCACTGCTCCAAAACCGCCATAAAAAATATACTACGGTTTGCAACTGCACATGGGAACAAAGATCATACTTTTTGGAGAAATGTCCTCTGGTCTGATGAAACAAAAATAGAACTGTTTGGCCATCATTATGTTTGGAGGAAAAAGGGGGAGGCTTGGAAGCTGAAAAACACCATCCAAACCGTGATGCACGGGGGTGGCAGCATCATGTTGTGGGGTGCTTTGTTGCAGGAGGGACTGGTGCACTTCACAAAATAGATGGCGTCATGAGGGAGGAAAATTATGTGGATATATTGAAGCAACATCTCAAGACATCAGTCGGGAAGTTAAAGCTTGATCGCAAATGAGTCTTCCAAATGGACAATGACCCCAAGCATACTTCCAAAGTTGTGGAAAAATGGCTTAAGGACAACAAAGTCAAGGTATCGGAGTGGCCTGACCTCAAAGTCCTGACCTCAATCCTACAGAAAATTTGTGGGCAGAACTGAAAAAGTGTGTGCAACCAAGGAGGCCTACACACCTGACGCAGTTGCACCAGCTCTGTCAAGAGGAATGGGCCAAAATTCACCCAACTTATTGTGGGAAGCTTGTAGAAGGCTACGCAAAATGTTTTTACTCAAGTAAACAATTTAAAGGCAATGCTACCAAATACTAATTGAGTGTATGTAAACTTCTGACCCACTGGGAATATGATGAATGAAATAAAAGCTGAAATAACTCATTCTCTCTACTATTATTCTGACATTTCACATTCTTAAAATAAAGTGGTGATCCTAACTGACCCAAGACAGGGAATTTTTACTATGATTAAAAACTGAGAAAAAGTTTAAATGTATTTGGCTCAGGTGTATGTAAACTTCCGACTTCAACTATATATATATATATATATATCCATTAAAAATTTGCAGCACAAAGAAGAGGCCTGCTCTACTGAACTTCTTCAATAGGTGATGCATGGTTAAATCTACAACACACGGATCTATTTCCTTCTGGACAAGCGTGCGGCTTCAAAGAAGACCAGAGTGTGACATCAAAGGTCCCTTCATCTCCTTGAGGTTTGTCTTCCCTTCGTCTGTCTGTGTTTTAATCTACAGCCTTACAATCTTCCCCTCCTTGTTACGTCTAGCTATGTGTGGCTAATGAAGGTGCTTTTGTGCTTCACTCAAGGATATGATGTTCAATTAAAGATTCATCCAAAAACATATCTCACATTTTGACACATTGTCGATATTGCGCCGTTCTTAGAAACCATGAATAAAAATCTGATTGGAGAGTAGTATTGTACTCAGAGATAGTATCCTATACATTGTCTTTGTCTAATAACTTGAAAAGGAGAGTTGGGAAAATTAACTTAATGTCTGTACTTTGGTTTCGTAACTACATTTGATACTGTGCATGTTATTGTGGTGTAGGAAAATGTTGCCGGTGTCAATTATATTAGTTAAACGTTGATTGATTGTATATGATGAACAAAACCTGACTCCAATCACTGCTTTTGATATAAAGCATTGAATGCCTAACCTAATTGTTGAAATACACTCAGCATTTGTGTTGGTAATAATAATGACAAGATTAACACAACATTGGACAGCTCTGTTAAGTTACATGTTATTAAAACTTGATGGAATTGCAAGGCCTTTTCAACAGAGATGTATTATGGAAAGCAAAATGCACATGGAGCCTACAATAACTTCTGCAGCGCAGTTCTCTTTCACAACGATGCTATTGTGAGGCTCCAATTCATGGCCCTGAACTGACAATCAATGTCATTGAAATCCATCTCAGAAAGCTATGTCAGACAGACACAGGAAAGTTCTGTCAGACGGCTTGGGCTGCTCCAAACAAACTTTAGGTTCAGTGGTGGAAAAGGTACACAATTGGCATACTTGAGTAAAAGTAAAGATACCTAAATAGAAAATGACTCAAGTAAAACTGAAAGTTACCCAGTAAAAACCGACTTGAGTAAAAGTCTAAAAGTATCTGGTTTTAAATATACTTAAGTATCAAAAGTAAATGTAATTTCTCAAATGTACTTAAGTATCAAAAGTAAAAAGTACAAGTATAAATAATTTCAAATTCCTTATATTAAGCAAAGCAGATGGCCACATTTTCTAGTTTTTATTTATTTACAGATAGCCAGGGGCACGCTCCAACTCTCAGACATAATTTACAAATGAAGCATGTGTTTAGTGAGTCCTCCAGATCAGAGGCAGTAGGGACGACCAGGGATGTTCTCTTGATAAGTGTGGAAATTAGACCCTTTTCCTGTCCTGCTAAGCATTCAAAGTGTAACAAGTACTTTTGGATGTCAGGGAAAATGTATGGAGTAAAAAGTACATCATTTTCTTTAGGAATGCAGTGAAGTAAAAGTAGTCAAAAATATTCATAGTAAAGCAAAGTACAGATACACTAAAAAACAACTTAAGTAGTACTTTAAAGTATTTTTACTTTAGTGCTTTTAGTGCTCAATGACAGACACTGCTTAGGTTACACGGTCTGAGATTTAAAATCAATCATTATTAACAACCATTTCAAAATGATGCCACTCAGCTCATTTTCATGGATATTTTCAATGGCACTAATATCCACTTAACAATACAGATAAGGACATCCACACTGTGCTAAAATCCCTCATTATCCCACTGCATAAAACCACTGTTTTGATCCCCGAACTTAGGCAGTTGGCTTCCAATAATTAATCACAGGAATCTGTTTGAAACTTGTGAAATAGTGTTCATTACCAACGATGTCTTACTTCTTATACTTATACTTATATATTAACTTATACTTATTCTTATAGACTCACCGAGACTAGAATATGTCTGTCTCACAAACTGACAGGACATGTTCAGTGTAGCTGTTTCTTTCTCACATCAAATGTTAGGAGACATCACCTGGATGATGTGTTGTTGACTGCCAGCTCTCAGGAGGCTTCATTTTCATTTCCTAGCATGAAAACATTAGAAAGTTACCATTCTGGGAAGGACTTTGAACACTCCTAATTCTCCTCAATGACAGACATTGAGCGTAATGAGATTTTTGCACTTGATTTGAAGGAATATCCTGGGGGGCATTACTGTGAATGCCCTGCACTCTCTGAAAAAACATTATGTGCAATGCTCAGGGACCTTGGACATCAAGGGGATGTGTAATATTGTAATATATGTAATATAGTGTAATATAGTGTAATATAGTGTAATATAGTGTAATATATGTAATATAGTGTAATATAGTGTAATATAGTGTAATATAGTGTAATACATTTTTCCGCACATCATGATCAAATCATCAATAAGTGACCTTGAGTGAACTATCTTTTTAGGCTGACATTTTATTTGTATTTTTTATACATTTGTATGTTGTATCTAGCCTATGCCATGTCTCTCCTTTTTTTGTGAATCTTTTCCTATCGCAGTGCATTTTCTTGTATGTAAAGCAAATACCTGAATCTGTGAGAAACCTACAATAAAGAAATATATAATTTATCTAATCTAAAACTGGGGGACTCAACATAGAACCATTTTTCCTAGGAGTCCTGTGTATCACTGGTAAAAGAGCTGTTCTCCGCCCCATCTTTATATTATGACATCACCATCTTTATACTATGACATCACCATCTTTATGCTATGACATCACCATCATTATACTTTGACATCACCATTGTTATACTATGACATTACCATATGTATATCATCTTTATACTATGACATCACCATCTTTATACTATGAAATCACCATCTTTGTACTATGACATCACCATCTATATACTATGACATCACCATCTTTATACTGTGACATTACCATATTTATACAATGACATCACTATTGTCTGATTCATGACAGATCAGTAAGAGACATGCTAATGCAGATTACTCCCTAGTATACTATTCTATTCAATGATTATAAGAGTCTTAGCACCGGATAAGGATTCCTACAGTTTCTCCTTTCATTGTCCCCAGAGCCGTCTTACCAGAGTGTAAAATACTCCATCATTTCCATTTTAACAGTCCCTCACAGACACAAGCACATTAAGAGGCAACCCAGGAGGAAGTCCCCAGGCTTGTATTTGTATTAATCTTCCCGAAAGGGTTTTACAGGCCTTGGTCGGGTGAACGTGCCAGATAGGCCCCCTAAGCAATGATGCGTTGTATAAAAGAGACATTAATTAATGGAATAAACAACCTTTTATGAAAGGATACGGTGACAATAATATTATCTCTATGGGAACAGTTCATTTTTCTGTATTTATTGTGCTTCAATAGAGGATGAGAGGAAGTTTGGGGTTAACATGATTGTGCATATTGTCGCTGTCTGATGTAAACCTCCAAAACCAAAACTTACCAGGAAAAGGAAAACAATGATTTATTTCCCCCATTGACGAACACACAATTATGAAACTTCAAAAGCTATTTTTAATACATTTTCTTGGTCCAAGAATCATGAAATGTTCAGTGAGGGGAGTTACTGCTGTCTATAAATGTAAAAATAAGAAAATGTAATTGGCAAAAATTTTGTTACACTGTTTTCATCAAACAATGACGATATGCTAATTGAAGAATTTAAGTTAAAGAACCAACTAGGGCCAATGATTATCATAGGCAAAATTACAAGTATTATGCTTTTCAATCAGCCTTCCCAAACAACTCACATATTATCATTCTCAGCTATTCGTGTTTATCGTTGGAGGCTGCTGAGGGGAGGACGGCTCATAATAATGGCCGGAATGGAGTAAATGGAATGGTGTCAAATGTGGTTTTCATGTGTTTGATACCATTCCATTAACTATATTCCAGCCATTATACTCCATTCCAGTCATTATTATGAGTCATCCTCCCCTCAGCAGCCCCCACTGATGTTTACAGTGCATTCGGAAAGTATTCAGCCCACTTGACTTTTCCCACATTTTGTTACGTTACATCCTTAAATTGATTAAATATTTTTTTCCCTCAACCTACAAACAATACCTCATAATAACAAAGCAATTAGCATTGTTTTTTATGTTTGTAAATAAATAAAAATTTAAAAACAGAAATACCTTATTTGCATAAGTATTCAGACCCTTTGCTATGAGACAAAATATTTTGCTCAGGTGCATCCAGTTTCCATTTACCATCCTTGAGATGTTTCTACAACTTGATAGGAGTCCACCTGTGGTACGTTCAATTGATTGGACATGATTTGGAAAGGCACACACCTGTCTATATAAGATCCCACAGTTGACAGTGCATGTCAGAGCAAAAACCAAGCCATGAGGTCGAAGGAATTGTCGGTAGAGCTCAGAGACAGGATTGTGTCGAAGCACAGGTCTGGGGAAGGGTACCTTGGAAGGTCCCCAAGAACACAGTGGCCTCCATCATTCATAAATGTAAGAAGTTTGGAGCCACCAAGACTTTTTCTAGAGCTGGCCGCCCGGCCAAACTGAGCAATCGGGGGAGAAAGGCCTAAGTCAGGGAAGTGGCCAAGAACCTGATGGTCACTCTGACAGAGCTCCAGAGTTCCTCTGTGGAGATGGGAGAACCTTCCAGAAGGACAACCGTCTCTGCAGCACTCCACCAATCAGGCCTTTATGGTAGAGTGGCCAGACGGAAGCCACTCCTCAGTAAAAGGTACAACAGCCCACTTGGAGTTTGCCAAGATGCACCTAAAGGACTCTGACCATTAGAAACAAGATTCTCTGGTCTGATGGTACCAAGATTGAACTATTTGGCCTGAATGCCAAGCTTCACGTCTGGAGTAAACCTGGCACCATCCCTACAGTGAAGCATGGTGGCGGCAGGGACTGGGAGACTAGTCAGGTTCTAGGAAAAGACAAACAGAGCAAAGCACAGAGAGAAGGTTCACCTTCCAACAGGATTACGACCATGAGTACACAGCCAAGACAACGCAGGAGAGGCTTTGGGATAAGTCTCTGAAGGTCCTTGAGTGGCCCAGCCAGAGCTCAGACCTGAACCCGATTGAACATCTCTGGAGAGACATGAAAATAGCTGTGCAGCGACGCTCCCCATCCAACCTGACAGAGCTTGAGAGGATCTGCAGAGAAGAATGGGAGAAACTCCCCAAATACAGGTGTGCCAAGCTTCTAGCGTCATACCCAAGAAGACTCAAGGCTGTAAACGCTGCCGAAGGTGCTTCAACAATGTACTGAGTAAAGGGTCTGAACACTTACGTACATGTCATATTTCATTTTATGTATTTTTTATACATTTGCAAAAAATTCTAAAAACAGGTTTTTGCTTTGTCATTATGGGGTATTGTGTGTAGATTGACGAGGGGTGAAAACAATGTAATCAATTTTAGAACAAGGCTGTAACGTAACAAAATTTGGAAAAAGGCATGGGGTCTGAAAATACTTTCCAAATGCGTTGTATATCATTGCCAGCACACAGTCCATGGTCTGCATCGCCAAACAGTGTGGTGCTGAAAGGAACCCTCCCCAACCCTCCCCAAGCCTCCCCAAGCCTCCCCAAGCCTCCCCAACCCCCCCCAACCCTCCCCAACCCTCCCCAACCTTCCCCAACCCTCCCCAACCCTCCCCAAGCCTCCCCAAGCCTCCCCAACCCTCCCCAAGCCTCCCCAACCCTCCCCAAGCCTCCCCAACCCTCCCCAACCCTCCCCAAGCCTCCCCAAGCCTCCCCAAGCCTCCCCAAGCCTCCCCAAGCCTCCCCAAGCCTCCCCAACCCCCCCCCCCAACCCTCCCCAAGCCTCCCCAACCCTCCCCAACCCTCCCCAACCTTCCCCAACCCTCCCCAACCCTCCCCAAGCCTCCCCAAGCCTCCCCAACCCTCCCCAAGCCTCCCCAAGCCTCCCCAAGCCTCCCCAAGCCTCCCCAACCCTCCCCAAGCCTCCCCAAGCCTCCCCAACCCCCCCCCCCAACCCTCCCCAAGCCTCCCCAACCCTCCCCAACCTTCCCCAACCCTCCCCAACCCTCCCCAAGCCTCCCCAAGCCTCCCCAACCCTCCCCAAGCCTCCCCAACCCTCCCCAACCCTCCCCAAGCCTCCCCAACCCTCCCCAACCCTCCCCAAGCCTCCCCAAGCCTCCCCAACCCCCCCCAACCCTCCCCAAGCCTCCCCAAGCCTCCCCAAGCCTCCCCAAGCCTCCCCAACCCTCCCCAACCCTCCCCAACCTTCCCCAACCCTCCCCAGGCCTTGGAAAGATGATACCTAAAATTATTATTTTCGGATATAAAGTCTATGTTGTATCAACAAAAAAACTGATTGCAACTTGCAAAACATGCGGGAAGAAAATTACAGACGGAGGCGCAACAACTTCCAACTTTGTTTGACATTTGAAGCTGCACAAAGAACGGTAAGTCGTGGCTAATATAGCCGACAGCTATATAATTAATATCTTTGCTAGTGTAGCATGTAGTCTAACGTCACGTTAAATCAATGAGCCTCCACACAGTCAGTCAGTGCGGGAACGTGAACATTGCACCCAAGATTGAGCTACAACTGGCTAGACAGTTGGTAGCCTAAATCCTGCCTGATGTTACTGCTTTTCCTTAAACCATTGAATATGTTAGCCTACTGTAACCACACACAGAGTGTGTGTGTGTGTGTGTGTGTGTGTGTGTGTGTGTGTGTGTGTGTGTGTGTGTGTGTGTGTGTGTGTGTGTGTGTGTGTGTGTGTGTGTGTGTGTGTGTGTGTGTGTGTGTGTGTGTGTGTGTGTTAAGGTTGGGCGATTGTGTACAAGCCTACAGCGCCCGATTGTGCCCCCCCATGGCGATTGACTATGGACTAAGGTTCGCTATGGGGGGGTTCTCTTTCTCATAGCTACCCATGTATTTCCATGGAAATAAAGTTAAATAAAGTTCATTTGGAAAGTAATAAATATATTTTTTTTTTAAAGCATTCATGATTTGAGTAAATGTAATATACTAACTATTACTCTTGTTAAAAATATGAAATGGTATTACATTTGGTGAAGAGCACATTATGACTTGTTAAGGACTCGAAACTCAAAGTTTATGACATGAGACTTGACTTGAGACTTGTCGGTCTTGACTTGGGACTCGACTTGGGACTTGAGTGCTAAAAACTTGAGACTTACTTGTGACTAGTAAAGCAATGACTTGGTCCCTCCTCTGGGAGATTGTGTATGTCAATCAGAGCAACAATATATATACGTCCCACCTTCTCCTTAAGAGCCCAACCTTTATTACTAGGAGATTCTCTAGTGATCCATGCAGTATTTGTCATCTCTGTGACATAAAATGTCAACACAGTTAACATCCACTCTCTACACTGTTACCTAACACAGGCCTGCCTCAAGGTCAGAACTCAGAGCCAGAGTAATCCAGGAGGAGGAGGTGGATTGTGGCGACTCGCGACAAGCCAATCCAGTTATAGGCCCCCTTATCCTCCGAGCAATTTACCTCTGATTAAGCAATTCATCTCCAAGACCATTTCTGAGCCATCCATCCCGCAGCATTGCCACTCGGAGCATTTGGTCCTGTTGCTTTGAATAACTCTCAGGAGGGGAATTATGGGTAGAGAGAGGGGCCGACACGGTGAGAAAGGCCAGATTTCTGGGCTTATCTCTGCTCTCCTCCACGTCCTGCTGGGATCGAGACAGGGAAACGGCTTAGAAAAATCCTCCAGCAAGAGGGAAGATTAAAACTCAGTCCCAATCAATTTGTCTTCTCTGTTATACAAAACACGTCAAATATCAGCTTCTTCCTCTTCTTTCTCGCGGGAAAACGCACCACCTTAACAGGTCCGGCAGCCGGGTTTTTATAAATGTAAGGTCACTACAAGATGGTGGTGAAGAATCTTTTTCCACTTGCAAAAAGCAATATCTGTGATTTATTTTTCAGTGGTGAAACTATTGAATTCAATCATTTTGCAATTATTTTGCTGTTCTCAGAAATAGTTTTATTGTCATAGAGACAGGAGTTCCCATAGCAAAACATAGATCTGTTCCACAGTCACATTTTACACATAGGACAGTGTATGGAATGGACATTCTGTCTGAAATCTCTGTGTGATATAGACAGACATTCCAGTGCCGTTATGCCAGCAGATATGTGGGTAAAAGGAAGATACTCAAGCTGGTGGTGCTGGTGGTGCTGCACTTGTCCCTGCAAACTAAGATGAGAAGAAAAACGACTCTTGGTTCTTTGAAGGCACCGAACCAATTCCTTCTGGTACTGTGGCGTGATACTACACTTTGGCTAAGTAGCACACTGTACACATCAACCAGCTGCTGGTCTGCCAACTTCAATCGGTTTGACAAGCCACAGGAATGTGGAGTGGCACAGCAAGTGCAGAATTCTCCTGCAGCTTAGCCATCCTGCGGGCCCTTTCAGATTTACAACTCAAATCATTGTAGGGGAGAAGCTCCTCGACACAACACCATACTACTGTAACTGTCATCCCATCGGTGCCAATAAAGAGACATTGGCCTCTTGCCGAACAAGAACAGGAGAGGGATCATGTCTCTGATGCCTAAAATTTGTGGAAAGAGGTTTTTAAGACTCCCAGGATATACCCAGAACAACAGACCAACATACTCCCAGGATATACCCAGAACAACAGACCAACATACTCCCAGGATATACCCAGAACAACAGACCAACATACTCCCAGGATATACCCAGAACAACAGACCAACATACTCCCAGGATATACCCAGAACAACAGACCAACATACTCCCAGGATATACCCAGAACAACAGACCAACATACTCCCAGTATATACCCAGAACAACAGACCAACATACTCCCAGGATATACCCAGAACAACAGACCAACATACTCCCAGGATATACCCAGAACAACAGACCAACATACTCACACACTGTGTATTTTTAACTCATTTAAAAAAGAAAAGGTCTGATGCGGACTGACATGCTTTCATCCTTAGGATTTGAGGAAATGAAGACTTGTGCTTAGTTGTTATCAGTGGCCCTACAGACAGGGAATGACTTGTGCTTAGTAGTTATCAATGGTCCTACAGACAGGGAACGACTTGTGCTTAGTAGTTATCAATGGTCCTACAGACAGGGAACGACTTGTGCTTAGTTGTTATCAGTGGCCCTACAGACAGGGAACGACTTGTGCTTAGTAGTTATCAATGGTCCTACAGACAGGGAACGACTTGTGCTTAGTAGTTATCAGTGGCCCTACAGACAGGGAACGACTTATGCTTAGTAGTTATCAGTGGCCCTACAGACAGGGAACGACTTGTGCTTAGTTGTTATCAATGGTCCTATAGACAGGGGTCGACTTGTGCTTAGTAGTTATCAGTGGGCCTATAGACAGAAATAGTCTGTCCATATACATTAACTCCACCATGGTCCGTTGGACAAAGCCTTTGAGGAAAATGAATTGCGTTTTTGATAAATACCGAAAATAACTTCTGAGGTTAACACAGGCTTAGAAGATCTTATCAGTTTTGTTCTATGAGATAATCTTCATCAGCTAACAACACACACAAATCACAATGGCTTCATAATTCATAAAGGTCATGTAAACTGACTGATATTATCTCATAAAACAAAACATACAAGATCTCCTAAGCCTGTGTTAACCTCAGAACTTATTTTCCAAAACTCTATCTTTCCCTATTCATTTTTTCCATAGGGATGGATAAACGATCCAGAGGTAACTCCTTTCCGGGTTTTAGGACTACAAGCTGGCAAGCTCTATTGTAGAGGCTCTAACACAGGGGACCACTGTGCAATACACAGTGTCACCATTTAATGGGAGCTGCCTTCTCTTAGATCAAACACACCTCCCAAAAAAGATGGCGTTCGCCAGCAGCCTCCTCTCAGCAAAGCCCAAGGATCATAACAAATCCACGGGGGCCTGTTGAGTAAGTAAGTAGACAGATTCAGCCGACGTTGCTGGAGACTCAAAAGACGGAGGCAGAACCTAGGCCGGTATCTGCTGGTTTCAGGCATAGTCACTTCACTTTCTGGTACTGTGCAATAGACAAAGTCCCTATGCAGTGCACTACTTTTAAACAGGACTCATATGGTTCTGGTCAAATGTAGTACACTGTGTAGGGAATAGGGTGCCATTTCAGACACAACCACAGATGATGAGTTCACCGCTAATTGTGCAATCATGAAATACTTAAGCAATCATACATGAGAGGCCATTTGTTATGACATTTTTATCATGGCTGTGATGTGCTCATAGCCACGGGGCGAAGCTGAGTGTATTATTCTTTTATTTTTACGGGTTGCCAGCATTAAAAATCTAGATTATTTCCCAAACCATCAAATTTTAAACAAAATGTGATGTTACATTCACTAACACTGTTTGTCAAGTGACATTTAGGCATTCTCTGGTCATTAGTTATTTTCGTATTGATTGCCATGTAAAGCAAAACTACTCAAGTGCTGGTTGATAGATCCAGAACCTTTGTTTCAAGGGATGCTGTCCATGGTTCTGCAAACAGCGCACATCTGAAAACAGTGCAGAAACATTGTAACAAAGACATTGTTTTTCAGATGGTCACAGCATCGACAGCTATTTATTTATGATACTGAATTGGACATTTCCACGGAGCAGAGCTCCCTAGGTTTTCATACATGCACCCATAACGATTCTCTCTGTCTCTTTCCATTGGATTTTTGTGGTTCTTGGTTTGTTCATTTTTGTCTTCTTTCATCACGAATGAGTCTGGCTTCAGTTTGCGATTTCCTTCATTGCCTCTTCGGCCAAAGTGCAACTGCATATCAAACCACACCTTGTGCAGAAGGTAGCATAGAAACTCAGTAGAATATCTCCTGTTTTAAAACAGTTGCCAGATCGATGTTTATCCCCTTTTCTGACAACCATTCCAGAAAGCACTTCACTGCCCAGTTGGTTTGTCTTGATGTAGCTAGCTTTCTAAATTTCTATCCTTTTCTATGTCGTCTACATCAGTGCTAACGTTATTGATTTCTCCATGTGTAAAGTTAACGCTAGGCTATTGTTGCTGGTCTTCTTGCTCTTCTTATTGTTTCATTTCTTTCATATCCTTTTCTTGTTGGCACCATTCATTAAACATTAGTGGATAAAAACAAATCAAAAGTAACTTTCAAATCATTCATAACAAGTTACAGGTGCTTAGACTAGTAGTTGTAAAAGTAGTAGTGGTAGTGGGTTGCTAAGTAACGATATAAACAATTACACTTTATATGAACGTGGCCATGTGTATGTTGTCTAATATATCATGGGCAGGAGAGAGGCTCTAACAATGGGAATTCCAAATCACCCGTTGTATAAAGTAAAACAGGTAAATTAGGTAAATCAGATAAATCAGGTAATCAGGTAAATCAGGTAATCAGGTAATCAGGTAAATCAGGTAAATCAGGTAAATCAGATAAATCAGGTAAATTAGGTAATCAGGTAAATCAGGTAATCAGGTAAATCAGGTAATCAGGTTAATCAGGTTAATCAGGTAAATCAGGTAATCAGGTTAATCAGGTAATCAAATCAAATCCAAATTTATTTGTCACATACACATAGTTAGCAGATGTTAATGCGAGTGTAGCGAAATGCTTGTGCTTCTAGTTCCGACCATGCCGTAATAATACAAGTAATATAACCTAACAATTTCACAACAACTACCTTATACACACAAGTGTAAAGGAATGAATAAGAATATGTACATGGAAATATATGGATGAGCGATGGCCAAACGGCATAATCAAGATGCAGTAGATGGTATAGAGTACAGTATATACATATGAGATGAGTAATGTAGGGGATGTAAACATTATATAAAGTGCCATTATTTAAAGTGGCTAGTGATGCATTCATTACAATTAATGGTGAAAATAGCCTAAATGTAGGATAATAGAAGGTAATCAGGTTAATCAGGTAAAACAGGTAAATCAGGCAAAACAGGAAAATCGAACTCGACCAAAGCAAGTTAATTGCCATAGAAACATGTGATTGTGTGTGTGTGGGGGGGGGAGATCGCGTTCAGTAAGGGACACGAGTGTATTAATGGCTGGCCACATCAAGCCCAGGTGACAGTGGAGATTCCTAAAGCCCACTAGCGGCTGCCCATATCTCCGTACACTGTCACAAGCACACTGAGGAAAGAAATTCAAGGGAAGAGAGATTTTCTGGGGAACCATTGAGGAGGCAAAAGCATTGAGGGAGAGGGAAAAGGAGAATGAAGACATCCATGAGCTGGGCTTGAGGTCAGGACAGGTGCATCAAAGCTGGGGTCAAGAGATTGAAAAACAGCTTCTATCTCAAGGCCGTTAGACTGTTAAATAGCCATCACTAGCCGACTACCACCGGATTACTCAACCCTGCACCTTAGAGGCTGCTGCTCAATATACATAGACATGGAATCACTGGTCACTTTAAATGGAACACTAGTCACTTTAATCATGTTTACATACTGATTTACTCATCTCATATGTATATACTGTATTCTTATGTATTTTAGTCAAAGCCACTCAGGCATTGCTCATACTCATACATATGTATATATTTCATAATCCCATTATTTTACTTTTAGATGTGTGTACTACTACTGCACTGTTGGAGCTAGGAACACAAGCATTTCGCTACACCCGCTATAACATCTGATAAATATGTGTATGTGACAAATAACATTATATTGTATTTTGATTTTGACCATATTTTTGGTGTTTGAAAATATGAATATGAATAGAACCTAATAATATTCTATGGAAACCTTTAGTAGTACCATCATATCTAAACTTTATGAATGGAGCCCCTTCCCTTTTACATGAAAGCTATCTAAAGAGCACCTCAAGTACCATTTGGGGAGAAACATATTCAGACAACCAAAACCACAATATAACATAGAATCTACTATTCTGGATTTAACACCCTTTAGTCCCTCAGTAGCCAAGCTATTTTTCACTTATGCTATACCCCACCCAACTCCCTACCTCTTCCTCTCGCTCCCCTCGCTCTCTAACAAATGACAACATGATATGGAGATCAGCCCTGTGCTGAAATGTGCAGAATCAGCACAACACATTCACTCACTAATAAATCACACAATATGGCAGCTCTTCGGCCTCTACCTGCCCAGAAAAAGAAAAATAGGCGAGGAGATATGCGCATACATGCATACCATATAAGGACGCCACCTTGTTTCATGTAATTTAACAGACATGACATCTGTAGGTATCATCAGAACGCCACCCAATATGGCCGACCAGATGGTAGTGGCGCTCCAGCGAACAGCTCGGGTTGAGAGCTTTTGCTACCTGTCTCGTGTTGTCCAGAGAGGCTCATGGGAAAGTGGAAGGGCTGTCTGTCACTCTGGGGACCAGACCATCCGTGCCAGTGTTGCGGGGGTGTTCCGAAGCAGCAGGAAGTATACAGAGAGGACAACAGCCAACAGATGCTAAATGCCAAGTGGCGGGTGGCTCTTTCTCCAAGATAAATAGATGCAGAGCAGTGTTGCGAACCAGAACAATGTTAGCTGTGACGTGAATACCTGTAACCTCCACATATTTGAAGAAAGTCGGCAGAGAGCAGTGTCATATGTGTTTGAGAGAGATATACAGTATGTATATATACATAATATGACATTTGTAATTTCTTTATTCTTTTGGAACTTCGTTGAGTGTAATTTCTTTGAGTTTACTGTTCATTTTTATTGTTTATTTCACTTTTGTATATTATCTACTTCACTTGCTTTGGCAATGTTAACATGTTTCCCATGCCAATAAAGCCCCTTGATTTGAATTGAATTGATATAGAAAGAAAGCAAGGGAAAACAATATGACATTGACAGCATTGGCAACATTGGGGCGGCACTGTAGCCTAGTGGTTAGAGCGTTGGACTAGTAACCGGAAGTTTGCAAGTTCAAACCCCCGAGCTGACAAGGTACAAATCTGTCATTCTGCCCCTGAACAGGCAGTTAACCCACTGTTCCCAGGCCGTCATTGAAAATAAGAATTTGTTCTTAACTGACTTGCCTGGTTAAATAAAGATGTTTTGATAGACAGTAAATGGTTCAATTTATGAGTAACTATCCTTATAAATAAGTAAGGAAGAAAATACAGTTACATGCGAAAGGTTTAACAGCATTTCATGAGGAAGACACACCAGTGTCCTTTAGGGGGTCTGGAAATGGAACAATCCATGGAGCCGCCGCATGCAGATGAACAAAGTCAGTTCAGTCTAATTCCTACTCTTTCTCCTCTTCTGAAAATCCATTGAAAGCCAAACGTTTAGTCAAGCTCTCTCTCTCTAAGTTTCGATTTCATTTTCAATTTAAGGGGCTTTATTGGCATGGGAAACATTGCCAAAGCAAGTGAAATAGATAAAATAAAATAAAAAGTGAAATAAACAATAAAAATGAACAGTAAACATTACACTCACAAAAGTTCCAAAAGAACGTGTCACACCCTGATCTGTTTCACCTGTCCTTGTGATTGTCTCCACCCCCCTCCAGGTGTTGCCCATCTTCCCCATTATCCCCAGTGTATTTATACCTGTGTTCTCTGTTTGTCCGTTGCCAGTTCGACCCGGGCCAGCTGCACAACACCATCTCCACCCAAGGAGCCACCATCGGCAGGCACGAGGAATTGCTTTGTGGCCTTGTGGAGGGGGTCCAAACATTGGCTGAACACCATGACCGGGCATTGGACAGTTTGCTGGAGCAATTCCACTGGTTGTCTGGGAGGCTGCCTGGACTCAGCTGTAAGCAGCATGTCCCAGAGCATCTGTCGGGCGTTCCTAGCTCAGTGTGCCCTTGTCTTCGAGCTACAGCCCTCCTCCTTCCCCTCAGATCACTCCAAGATAACCTCATCACGCTGATGTCCAGGAGGGCTCTCACCTGGGCTACTGCCGTGTGGGAACAACAGCCGGCCATATGCGTTAGTCTGGAGGAGTTTGTGGGAGAAGTGAGGAAGGTGTTTTATGCCCCGTTCTCTAAGCGAGAGGCTGCCCGGAAGCTAATCCAGCTTCGGCAGGACTCCCGAAGTGTAGCTGATTATGCAGTGGATATCCGCATGTTGGCAGCGGAGAGTGCTTGGAATCAAGAGGCACTGTTCGATATGTTCCTGCACGCCTTCTCTGAGGAGGTCAAGGACAAGCTTCCAGCCCGGGAGTTACCTACAGAGCTCGATTCCCTCATCACTTTGACCATCCGTATCGATGGGCGATTACGGGAATGACTGAGGTTAGAGGAAATTGGATTTCGCTCGGTTCCCACCTTGCCTCCTAGTCATCCCGGAAGCTCCCAATGGTCTCGTTGCTGAGAAAACCTGAGGCTTCCCAACCTGCCCGAGGGCTGCCGAAGACAGCCGAGTCACCGCTTCCTGAGCCTTTACCAATAGGCAGAGCTGGGCTGTTGAGGAGTAAACCAGATCAGTCACTGGCTTTATCAATAAGTGCATCGAGGATGTCGTCCCCACAGTGACTGTACGTACATACCTCAAACAGAAGCTATGGATCACAGGCAACATTCACACTGAGCTAAAGGGGAGAGCTGCCGCTTTCAAGGTGCGGGACTCTAACCCGGAAGATTGCAAGAAATCCTCCTATGCCCTGCGACTAACCATCAAACAGTCAAAGCGTCAATACGGGGCTAAGACTGAATCATACTACACCGGACGATCGTCTTATGTGGCAGAGCTTGCAAACTATTACAGACTACAAAGGGAAGCACAGCCGCGAGCTGCCCAGTGACACAAGTCTACCAGACAAGCTAAATCACTTCTATGCTCCCTTCAAGGCAAGCAACACTGAGGCATGCATGAGAGCATCAGCTGTTCTGGACGACTATGTGATCACGCTCTCCATAGCCAACGTGAGTAAGACCTTTAAACAGGTCAATATACACAAGGCTGCGGGGCCAGATGGATTACCAGGACGTGTGCTCCGGGCATGTGCTGACCAACTGGCAGGTGTCTTCACTGACATTTTCAACATGTCCCTAATTGAGTCTGTAATATCAACATGTTTCAAGCAGACCAACATAGTCCCTGTGCCCAAGAACACAAAGGAAACCTGCCTAAATGACTACAGACCCATAGCACTCACGTCCGTAGCCATGAAGTGCTTTGAAAGGTTGGTAATGGCTCACATCAACACCATTATCCCAGAAACCCTAGACCCACTCATATTTGCATACCGCCCAAACAGATCCACAGACGATGCAATCTCTATTGCACTCCACACTGCCCTTTCCCACCTGGACAAAATGAATACCTATGTGAGAATGCTACTTCCTGACAGGCCGCCCCCAGGTGGTGAGGGAAGGTAGCAACACATCTGCCACGCTGATCCTCAACACTGGAGCTCCCCAGGGGTGCATGCTCAGTCCCCTCCTGTACTCCCTGTTCACCCACGACTGCATGGCCAGGCATGACTCCAACACCATAATTAAGTTTGCAGACGACACAACAGTGGTAGGCCTGATCACCGACAACAACGAGACAGCCTATAGGGAGGAAGTGAGAGACCTGGCCGGGTGGTGCCAGAATAACAACCTATCGCTCAACATAACCAATACTAAGGAGATGATTGTGGACTACAGGAAAAGAAGGACTGAGCCACGCCCCCATTCTCATCGACGGGGCTGTAGTGGAACAGGTTGAGAACTTCAAGTTCCTTGGTGTCCACATCAACTACAAACTAGAATGGTCCAAACACACCAAGACAGTCGTGAAGAGGGCACGACAAAGCCTATTTCCCCTCAGGATACTAAAAAGATTTGGCATGGGTCCTGAGATCCTCAAAAGGTTCTACAGCTGCAACATCAAGAGCATCCTGACTGGTTCACTATAAGGTCTACCTGTTGTATTTAGCGCACGTGACAAATAAACTTTGAATACAGGATCAACATGAAGAGTTGTTGCGGGACTCTTTTGGGTAGGAGCGAGTACTCGTTCCTGCTTCCCTTGCCCGCACCCCTTTTCATGCCATTTTGCTGTGGGTAGACCAGTCCAAATCTTTTCAGGTTCACATTGACTCCTGGGCCGACGAGAGCTTTCTGGAAGTTACCCTGGTGTCCGAGCTGAACATCCCCACTCAGCCCCTCTCCATTCCCATGGATGTTAGAGCGCTGGACGGGCGTTCTATAGGCAGAGTCACCCACAACACCACTCCCATCAACCTACGTTGATAACAATATAATATAATAGCAAGGCTATCAAGTTCCTGCTCATGAAGTACCCTCTGATTTCCGTGGTATCGGGATTCTCCTGGCTCCAGCAACACAATCCCCTCATTAACTGGTGTACTGGTGCCATCATGGGCTGGAGCCCGTTCTGCCACGCCCATTGCCTGAAGTCAGCAAAACATTCCCTGGGACGTCTTCCTGGGGGCTCGAAGGTGCCACGGACTTCTCTACCATTCCTGAGGAGTACCAGGACCTCCGAGAGGAGTTCAGGTCCAGAGACCAAGCCGCTGGAGACCTACATTGCTACAGGATTCATCCGGACAAGACCGTGCATTGACTACCGGGGATCAACAACATTACTGTGAAGAACCGCTACCTGCTACCACTCATCTCCTCGGCCCTCGAGCCGCTCCACGGGGCCACCATGTTTTCCAAGCTGGATGTAAGGAACGCCTACCACCTGGTGCGGTTACGGGAAGGGGATGAGTGGAAGACCGCCTTCAACAAGGCGGTCACTATGAGTATCTGGTCATGCCATTTGGACTTACCAACACCCCTGCTCTGTTCCAGGCTCTGGTCAATGATGTTCTCCGCGACATGTTGAACCAGTTCATCTTGTCTACCAAGATGACATCCTCATCTTCTCCCGTTCCACCCAAGAACATGTGCTCCATGTCCAACAGGTTCTCCAATGCCTCCTGGAGAACCAGCTGTTTGTAAAAGCAGAGAAGTGCGTGTTCCATTGTTCCACCATCCCTTTTCTGGGTTTCATCATCACCGCAGGGAGTGTGAAAATGGATCCCGGAAAGGTGAGAGCAGTGGTAGATTGGCCCCAGCCTACTTCCAGGGTGCAGCTGCAACGCATCCTGGGGTTCGCCAACTTCTATCGCCGCTTTATCCAGGGTTGCAGAACTCTAGCTTCCCCGTCCACCCTCAGCTCACTCAAGGTTCAATTCATGTGGTCTCCAGCTGCTGTATGGGCGTTCTGGGATCTCAAACATCGCTTCACCACAGCTCCCATCTTGGTTCATCCATTTCTTCCCTCCAGTTTGTGATGGAGGCCGATGCATCTGATGTCAGAGAGGGGGAGGTCCTGTCACAGCGTTCTGCCCTGGACCTCAAGCTACATCCCTGTGCCTTCTTCTCCCATCACCTCAATGCCACGGAAAGGAACTACGATGTGGGGAATTGTGAGCTTCTTGCGGTGAAGATAGTGTTGGAGGAATGGAGGTACTGGCTGGAGGGGGCGGAACACCCTTTCATCGTGTGGACCGACCACAAGAACCTGGAGTATCTCTACACCGCCAAGCGCCTCAACTCCAGGCAAGTCAGATGGGGCCTGCTGTTCACACGGTTCAACTTCTCCCTCTCGTACCGGCCGAAGTCCAAGAATATCAAGCCGGGTGCACTGTCCCGCCGCTATAGCCCCACGGGTACCACCCCGGAGCCCGAGACCATCCTTCCCACCTTGTGCCTAGAGACGACACTCAACTGGGGTACAGGGAAACTGTTCAGGGAGGCACAGCTGTCCAGACAAACCCTAGGGGGGGCCTGATAATTGGATGTTTGTGCCTGACGCTGTCCACTCTGCGGTCCTGGAGTCCTCCAGGCTTGCCTGCCACCCGGGCTCCCGTCGGACCCTGGCCTTAACCCACGATGGTTACGTATGTCTCCTCGTTTGTCTCCGTGCTCAGAATATGACTCCTCGGTAAGCTCTGGCTGGTCTTCTGCAACCACTGCCCTTCCCTCACCATCCCTGGTCCCACATATCCATGGATTTCGTCACGGGTCTCCATCCATCTGAGGGCAACACTGCCATCCTTACTGTGGTCGACCGGTTTTCCAAGGCCGCTCACTTCATTCCCCTCCCCAAACTACCCTCGACCAAGGAGACGGCCCAGCTCATGGTGCAGCACGTCTTCCAGATCCATGGACTGCCCGTGGACACGGTTTCCGACTGGGGGCCTCAGTTCTTGTCCCGGTTCTGGAAGGCGTTCTACACCCTCCTTGGGTCGTCGGCCAGCCTGGCCTCTGGGTTCCACCTCCAGTCCAATGGCCAGTCGGAGCGAGCCAACCAGAATCTTGAGACTACACTGCGCTGCCTGGTCTCTGCCAACCCCACCTTCTGGAGCCAGCAGCTGGTGTGGGTCGAGTACGCCTGCAACACCCTTCCCTGCTCTGCCACAGGCCTATCTCCGTTTGAGTGTTCCCTGTGGTATCAGACCCCACTCTTCCCCGAGCAGGAGGAAGAGGTCGGCGTATCTTCTGCCCAAATATTTGTCCGCCACTGTCGTCGTACCTGGAGGAGAGCCCAGTCGGCCCTCTTCAAGACCACCTCCAGGTATCATCGAAAAGCGGAGCGCCATTGGATCCCGGCTCCCTGGTATCATCTCGGGCAGAAGGTATGGCTATCCACCCGGGATCTGCTCCTCCGGTTTCAATCCCACAAACTCTACCTTCAGTTTATCGGCCCTTTTCCCATCTCCGAGATTAATAGCCCCTCTGCTGTTTGTCTACTTTTGCCCCGTACCCTTCGTATACATCCCACCTTTCATGTGTCCAGAGTCAAACCAATGTCTCACAGCCCTTTGTCTCCTGTTTTGTCTTGTTTGTCAGGTCAACCAGCATTTTTGTTCTCAGCTCCTGCTTTTCCAGTCTCTCTTTTTCTCGCCCTCCTGGTTTTGACCCTTGTCTGTCCAGACTCTGAGCCCACCTGCCTGACCACTCTGCCTGCCCCTGACCCTGAGCCTGCCTGCCGACCTGTACCTTT
Organism: Oncorhynchus kisutch; assembly: GCF_002021735.2. Taxonomy (NCBI): domain Eukaryota; kingdom Metazoa; phylum Chordata; class Actinopteri; order Salmoniformes; family Salmonidae; genus Oncorhynchus; species Oncorhynchus kisutch. The sequence goes on from NC_034178.2 coordinate 66,540,175, forward strand.
GCTCCACCTCTGGATTATTGACCTCTGCCTACCCTGATCCAGAGCTTGCCTGCAGTCCGATACCGTTGCCCCACCTCTGGTTTACTGACCCCTGCCTGCCTTGACCTGTCTATTAAACCATTGTCAAATTGATGTGTCTGCATCTGGGTCTTACCTTGATTTATGATAATATTTCTATATACATTGTTTTAATGATAGTTAAAGTACAAAAGGGAAAATAAATAAACATAAATATAGGTTGTATTTACAATGGTGTTTGTTCTTCACTGGTTGCCCTTTTCTTGTGGCAACAGGTCACAAATCTTGCTACTGGGATTGCACACTGTGGTATTTCACCCAATAGATATGTGAGTTTATCAAAATTTGTTTTTTTTTTCGAATTCTTTGTGGGTCTGTGTAATCTGTGGGAAATATGTGGCTCTAATATGGGAATACATTCTGTTTCTCTCATTCTCTCTCCCCTTCCTTCATTCCCTCTCTCTCTCTCTCTCTTTCTTCATTCCCTCCCTCCCTCCCCCCTCTCTCTCTCGCTCTGCCCTTCCTTCATTCCCTCCCTCCCCTCTCTCTCTCTCTCTCTCGCTCCCCTTCCTTCATTCCCTCCCTCCCCTCTCTCTCTCTCGCTCCCCCTCCTTCCCCTCCCTCCTCTCCCCATCCCTCCCCTCTCTCTCTCGCTCCCCTTCCTTCATTCCCTCCCTCCCCTCTCTCTCTCTCTCTCACTCCCCCTCCTTCCCCTTCCTCCTCTCCCCATCCCTCCCCTCTCTCTCTCTCGCTCCCCTTCCTTCATTCCCTCCCTCCCCTCTCTCTCTCTCTCGCTCCCCCTCCTTCCCCTCCCTCCTCTCCCCATCCCTCCCCTCTCTCTCTCTCTCTCTCAAATCAAATCAAATCAAATTTATTTATATAGCCCTTCGTACATCAGCTGATATCTCAAAGTGCTGTACAGAAACCCAGCCTAAAACCCCAAACAGCAAGCAATGCAGGTGGAGAAGCACAGTGGCTAGGAAAAACTCCCTAGAAAGGCCAATACCTAGGAAGAAACCTAGAGAGGAACCAGGCTATGTGGGGTGGCCAGTCCTCTTCTGGCTGTGCCGGGTGGAGATTATAACAGAACATGGTCAAGATGTTCAATGTTCATAAATGACCAGCATGGTCGAATAATAATAAGGCAGAACAGTTGAAACTAGAGCAGCAAGTTTCCCTCCCTCCCTCCTCTCTCTCTCGCTCCCCTTCCTTCATTCCCTCCCTCCCCTCTCTCTCTCTCTCGCTCCCCTTCCTTCCTTCATTCCCTCCCTCCCTCCCCTCTCTCTCTCTCTCTCTCTCTCTCTCTCTCTCTCCCCTTCCTTCATTCCCTCCCTCCCCTCTCTCTCTCTCTCTGCCCTTCCTTCATTCCCACCCTTTCTTCCTACTCCCTCTTTCTTTCCCTCCCTCCTCCTTCATTTGTTCGGGTAAATGGGCGGATTAGTGCTACGCTCTGCAAATGTAAATCAGCTGGTGGGGAGATCAAACGCTAAAAGTTGATTTTGCCCTTCGGTCCACAACCTCTCGCTTCGTATCAGAATGTAAAATGTTACAGTTATTCCTTGGTGAACCCTCTGAGAATAAGAAGTAGAGTTTGCCAAAATCACAGAGCTCTGAGGGCCAGCTATAGCAGTGAGCTCTCTCTATCTCAAACTCAAAAGTTACTGGCGACCCCTAAACTAAACTGTATAACTATACAATAGTTTAAAAATAAATAGCAAGCAGAGTTGTGGAGAAATTCTTCTCGTTTTATACACGTTTATCTGTGTCTTAAAGAATGTGTGTCAGAGATCAAGGTGTGATATTTTGCCAAAAACCATACAATTCTATTCAACAGCTTGGTTTATTTTTCAGCTATGAAACATGAATGAGGAAATATCAGCTGAATGCCAGCAAAATAAGTATTAAAACCCCTCCAGTATGAAACGCTTCATCTTTATAATGCATTAATTATCCATTCTGATATAAAACTGACTTAAGTTCACATCAAATCATTCATGAACTCTTATAACACAAACAAGCAGTTGAAGGCCTGCGGTAGCAAAGATTTAATGGAATGTGATGCCGGGCATAAGAGTCAAATTGGTTAGGACACAAAGACATGACCTGTAAAATGGGTATAGCATCAATACATTTAAGTAAGGAGAGTCACTAAGTGTCAGAACAGATCATCATGAAATATGAAAAAACGATGTGGTCATTGAAGCTGGGTGGTGGTTTGTCTGTTTATCACAATTATAAACATGAATGAGCAATTCAGTTAAAACATAATGCGCTATCAGTGTTTTGATTGAAATGTGTCAGTTAAATGTGTCTTCCGCATTTAACCCAACCCCTCTGAATCAGAGAGGTATGGGGGGCTTCGGAGCCCAGGGAACAGTGGGTTAACTGACTTTGCTCAGGGCTACTCTAACCACTAGACTACCTGCCGCCAGCGACGGTACCCAGACGATATCATCGTCTAGCCACAATAAGTGCATCTGGTGTTTTGGAGAGCAACACATACAGTGCACTCTGTTGGACTAGATCCCTATGAGCCCTGGTCAAAAGTAGTGCACTATGAAGGGAATAGAGTGCCATTTCATACACACAAATAACCTCAACTTGTTCAGTGGTGTGATGTTCAAAATGGTGCCAGCACAGATAAGATTTTTTATTATTCTCTCTTATTTTATTATTCTCTATTATTCTTTATTTTTCAAGCCTCCCCCAATGAAAAAGTAGAAGAGGTTGTGCAGGGGGGGGGGAATGGGAGGGAGTGCGTGCACACCTTCCTAAGTCTGCTGCATTTAGGCGATTTTCAGATTGACTCTGCATGGCTACTGTCTGCCGAGTTTAATTAAGGAGTTAAGGAGGAGTGTGTCATTCAAAACACCTAGGAAAATAATTTCCTCAGACTAAGATGCTAGAAGATTCTGCTGCAAATTGGCCTTGTACACTCCAATAAAGTCAGAGAGACGAGGACCTAAAGCAGGGCCTGAAGGTGATCCAAATAAATTAAATTGTTTGACGAAAAAACAGCAAATCAGCTCCAAGTGATTTTAATTTTGGAAATCTATTCCAAAGTATTCCCACACCTAATAGAGAGATATACGATATGCTACAACCATGATGTGGTTGTGTAAGCAAGGTTTGAATTTATGTTTTAGTCAAATATTATATCTTCTTGTGTAACGTCTCTCGTCAGAATGAGGATCGGACCAAAGCGCAGCTTGGTAAGTGTTCATGATTTTTATTTATCAAAACACTCGAACAAAATAACAAAGTGAAAAAATGAACAGCTCTGTAAGGCAAATAAACTATACAGAAAACAACTACGCACAAAACACAGGTGGGAAAAAGGCTACCTAAGTATGATTCCCAATCAGAGACGACGATAGATTGAGAACCACACTCGGCCAAAAACAAAGAAATAGAAAACATAGAAATAAAGAAACTAGAATGCCCACCCTAGTCACACCCTGGCCTAACCAAAATAGAAAATAAAAGCTTCTCTATAGCCAGGGCGTGACATCTTGCCTTCAATTTGCAGTCTACAAATTATTTGTAATTATGTTCTGGCCCCCTGACAATCCACTCAAGAACAAAATAGGCCACGGATGAATCTAGTTGATCTGCGCTATGACAACGTGACAAGACAATTAGCAGGAAGTAATCCTACCTGGTCTTCCCGAGGGGCCGCCCCCAGGTGGTGAGAGTAGGCAACAACGCATCTACCACGCTGGACCCCTCAGGTGTGCGTGTTTAGTCTCCTCCAGTACTCCCTGTTCACCCACAGCTGTGTGGCCACGCACAACCCCCAACACCGTCATTAAGTTTGCTGGCGACACGGTGGTTGGTCCGGTCACTAACGACGATGAACATCCTATAGGGAGGAGGTCAGAGACCTGTCAGGGTGGTGCCAGGACAACAACCTCTCCCTTAATGTCAGAAAGACAATGGAACTGTTCGGGGACTACTGGAAACGAAAGACCGAGCATGCCCCCATCCACACTCTTTGGATATCAGTCTCTTGTCTCGTGTGTTCTTGACAGGGATATTAACTTCGATGTCTTGGCTCAGATTCACTGCATACGGACAAAATATGGCTCATAAAAATGACCCCCTTTGGACATTTCAATAATAAATTACCCTCCCCTCTTGACCTCTCCAGTTGGGCGAAAGGAGAGCTGATGAATGGTGCCCTAGAGGGGGAATACCGGTGGATGGTTCAGTTTATATGCTTTGGGAAACTCCAACAAGAATTAATGAAAAACTGTCTCAAAGTGTCACGTCCATTGACAACTTTGACAACAAAAAAAACACAGTCAGCCATTGTCAGACCCCCTTCATTCCTTATATCCTCCTCCAAGTGGACACACAATAGCCTGGTACAAGAAAGAGATAGATATTGGACATGGACAGGCATCCTGTTCTTAGGGATTGATTGAAATTGACAGAATGGGTACCCGGAGGAAAATGGGGGAGGGTCACGCTTTTTCAATTATATTCAAGGGTAGGGTTTAGGATCTTTAAATCTAGTGCAGGGGAGGGTCATTCAATTTGTAATTGATTAAAATACAATATTTCAGTGTTTTAGAATTAGTTGCTTTTTAGGCAATATATCGATGTACAGTGCCTTGCGAAAGTATTCGGCCCCCTTGAACTTTGCGACCTTTTGCCACATTTCAGGCTTCAAACATAAAGATATAAAACTGTATTTTTTGTGAAGAATCAACAACAAGTGGGACACAATCATGAAGTGGAACGACATTTATTGGATATTTCAAACTTTTTTAACAAATCAAAAACTGAAAAATTGGGCGTGCAAAATTATTCAGCCCCTTTACTTTCAGTGCAGCAAACTCTCTCCAGAAGTTCAGTGAGGATCTCTGAATGATCCAATGTTGACCTAAATGACTAATGATGATAAATACAATCCACCTGTGTGTAATCAAGTCTCCGTATAAATGCACCTGCACTGTGATAGTCTCAGAGGTCCGTTAAAAGCGCAGAGAGCATCATGAAGAACAAGGAACACACCAGGCAGGTCCGAGATACTGTTGTGAAGAAGTTTAAAGCCGGATTTGGATACAAAAAGACTTCCCAAGCTTAAAACATCCCAAGGAGCACTGTGCAAGCGATAATATTGAAATGGAAGGAGTATCAGACCACTGCAAATCTACCAAGACCTGGCCGTCCCTCTAAACTTTCAGCTCATACAAGGAGAAGACTGATCAGAGATGCAGCCAAGAGGCCCATGATCACTCTGGATGAACTGCAGAGATCTACAGCTGAGGTGGGAGACTCTGTCCATAGGACAACAATCAATCGTATATAGCACAAATCTGGCCTTTATGGAAGAGTGGCAAGAAGAAAGCCATTTCTTAAAGATATCCATAAAAAGTGTTGTTTAAAGTTTGCCACAAGCCACCTGGGAGACACACCAAACATGTGGAAGAAGGTGCTCTGGTCAGATGAAACCAAAATTGAACTTTTTGGCAACAATGCAAAACATTATGTTTGGCGTAAAAGCAACACAGCTCATCACCCTGAACACACCATCCCCACTGTCAAACATGGTGGTGGCAGCATCATGGTTTGGGCCTGCTTATCTTCAGCAGGGACAGGGAAGATGGTTAAAATTGATGGGAAGATGGATGGAGCCAAATACAGGACCATTCTGGAAGAAACCCTGATGGAGTCTGCAAAAGACCTGAGACTGGGACGGAGATTTGTCTTCCAACAAGACAATGATCCAAAACATAAAGCAAAATCTACAATGGAATGGTTCAAAAATAAACATATCCAGGTGTTAGAATGGCCAAGTCAAAGTCCAGACCTGAATCCAATCGAGAATCTGTGGAAAGAACTGAAAACTGCTGTTCACAAATACTCTCCATCCAACCTCACTGAGCTCGAGCTGTTTTGCAAGGAGGAATGGGAAAAAATGTCGGTCTCTCGATGTGCAAAACTGATAGAGACATACCCCAAGCGACTTACAGCTGTAATCGCAGCAAAAGGTGGCGCTACAAAGTATTAACTTAAGGGGGCTGAATAATTTTGCACGCCCAATTTTTCAGTTTTTGATTTGTTAAAAAAGTTTGAAATATCCAATAAATGTCGTTCCACTTCATGATTGTGTCCCACTTGTTGTTGATTCTTCACAAAAAAATACAGTTTTATATCTTTATGTTTGAAGCCTGAAATGTGGCAAAAGGTTGCAAAGTTCAAGGGGGCCGAATACTTTCTATAAATGTTTTCTTCAATGACCGCCAATAATTACATTTAGAGGATTGGAGGATTCTAAATTAATATCTAAGGGGAATTGTCCGTTAGGATCTGTGAGAATATCTGAGAATACCTAAGGGGCTTTAATATAATTCTAAATGAATGAATGAATAATAATAATTATCGCTTTGTTAAAAAAGTAACGGTATTTTGGAGATTTCGTTTTCATTAATCCTAGTGAGTGAGAAAAGGTGATTCTTGAATATGGGGTTCGACAGTGGTTCCTCCTTTAAAAGTTGTGATCTTACACCTCGGGACTTAGAGGTACAGTGTTTATTTAAATAGGCAAGTCAGTTGAGAAGAAATTCTTAATTACAAGGACAGCTAACTCCTTCCTCCCCGGGGAATAGAACCCCAGTCTCCCGCATGCCCTGTCTGCACAATACAGGGATTCTTCAGCTAAATAGCCCAGTACTGTACTGCCAACCATCACCTTGTACAGTGCCATTTTTTCTGTTCCATCCTAACAGAAACCAAGAGGGTTTTTAATTTTTCTTGGAATGGAAACACCATAATATTAATCTAATTAATTAAGCAAGTACCAGTCAAAAGCTTGGACACAACAACTCATTCAAGGATTTCTCTCAATATTTACATTGTAGAATAATAGTGAAGACATCACCACTATCAAATAACACATGAAATTAAGAAAAAAATCATATTTACAAAGACAGCCTACTCCTTCCTCCCCGTCAGGGAATTGAACCCCGGTCTCCAGCGTGCCCACATTCTGTAGTACAGACATGGCTTGCTCTCACTTATGTAAGGAATTAGGCACTTTTCCATGTTTACTACAGTATGTATTGTAGGCTATGTTTTCTTGCCAGACTGCACAGTAGCCTAATAAACAAATGCAGGTGGCTTATATCTTCAAAATGCTTTAAATTCTTTATTATCCAACTGTAAAGTATATACTGTACAGTACTGTATTTCTTCATCAGCATCTTTATGCTTGTATTAATAAAATAATGATAAAAATACTCATTCAAAAATGCAGATGTTGATTTAGTTATGGATCTATAACGAATTACTATTGAAGTAAATATCACTGATTTACAGAAATATTGGAACAAAGTTGTCTAATGAAGGCAAACAATTTAGAATCCTGCAATCCTCTTATGCTGTAGACCGTCATGTTGTACAGCTCCATACTTTCCATTCCATTTTAACGGAAACACGGAGGGTTTTGTTTTTCTCTGAATGAAAACACCATAATATTAATCTATTAAGCTAAATTTCTAATAATCAATCCCATATACTATGTTATTACAAAAAAGGTTTTAAATGATCTGGTAATGCCAATATGGAAGACTATCAAATGCTTCTCAAATGATGCCCTCTGGTTGTCAATCTAGCACTAACTCGCATTAACAGAAAAAATGGCTGACAATTAGATAACGTGCCACAAGGTGTGCTGCAGTATAAGGCAATTTTTAAAGGAGGAATCACATTAAGCGACTCACTTTCTGTACAATAGAAGATGTTTAAACCCAGACAGCTTTTAGGGAAACACTTGTGACACTCTCACGTTGAGTTGAGCCACGGGAAGAAGAGCAGCCAGAAGTTAAAGCGTTGGTAAGGGGCAGAAAGAAATAACTTTTGATTTAACTAGGCAAGTCAGTGAAGAACAAATTCTTATTTACAATGACAGCCCATCAACACTGGGTACTGCCCTATGGGACTCCCAATTATAGCCAGATGTGAGGCAGCCAGGATTTGAACCAGGGATGGAGCTTGTGGTGAAATACAGTGCCTTAGACCACTGCACCAATCGGGAGCCCTGCTAAAATACCACGCTCAGATTCCTAATGAGGTCTCAGATTAAATCATTTGTAAACAGGTAGTTTCATTCCAAACAACACACACTGATTTGGCATTCGAGAAAGATGATAAGATGAACACATAGGCCTCTCTCTCTGTCCATTCTTTGCCAGTAATTTTGTTCATTTGTGTGATATTAAAAAATATTCTGCTAATATGTAAAATGACGTACAATTGCATGAAATGTTTATAAAAGGCTATTTTTTTATTAATAAGATAACAGAATCATGCAATACTTTTACTATGAAGGCTATATTTCCAACCCTACTCTTGTCCACAGCAGTCTGTGAACCCACAACCTTCTAGCCCACAGTCCTGTGCTTTAGCAACATTCCTGTGTTGCCATGTAATGCTGACAGGACAAAGGACTGTTTCTTAAACGGTATATCTGGTCTGTCCAAGAAGTGAGGCTAAACAGGAGGAATGTTCTCTGCTATCCACTGCATGTTTAAATGATTATTTTGGGTATAGGGGATAGTCACTTATTTTTGTCAAGCAGTCAGGGAGGGTTTAGGTCAAATATATTTTGCTAAAGGGAGGGCCATCCATTTTCATTTCAGAGAGGTCCGGTTTTATCCATGTAACCCTTATTATAAATAACTTTCACTCCCTTACACAAACTAAAGAAGCCAGGGAATAAAATGTCTCACTAACCTTTGAGCGGCAGTGAAATGTTTCAGTAATCACTCATTACACTTCTTGGTATTGAATTCCTGTTACAATGTGCCTGCTTTGCATAGTGAAGGCCAATTAATCTGACTCGGCCGTGGCCCTTTGAGAAGCCTTGCTAATGCGATTAATGGGATTGTGGATAGCGCTGAAGGGGAGTGTGTGTGTGACCACTGCAGGTTAAGGCTTGTGCAGTCAGAGAGTGGCTTATCTTTTGCACTTCAAACCCGGCTCCATAGAGGTGTTAGGTTGCTTTGAAGAAGATCCTAAAACAGAGAGGTGCGAAGGGGGCACAGAGATTTTGTGCAGAAATGTGCATGCCTTCGTACCTGCTGAGGAAGGAGAGGCGGTTTAATGTGAAAGATAGACCACGCCGGGCATTATTTAATGGGTTATAATTGTGAAGATTGTGCACTCACTTTTTTTCATGGTCGATCACTTTTTGCTATCTCTATTGTTTCCTTTCTCAAACACTATCTTGAAGATTATTTTGTTAAGGATAGCACCTGCAAACTGAAATACTTTCCTTAAATTATTTTTATGAGGAGTCACTGAACCAAACCCTTCAGCAATTGGTATCTAATACCTTAAATCATAGTTCAGCTAAACCATAGACCTCTAAAATGTACCTCTCGTTGGTTTCTGTTTGGCTGCCAACATGGCGATGCAGACTTTCATTCCGATGATGAACCCTGCTCAGTTTGCAGAGAAAGTTGCTATCAGTTAACTTCAGCCCACAGAGTGTTGGCCCTCAGAGCTGATTTGCGGTTCTAACCGGACCCATAAATCCAGAGACAAAGCAGACAGTACACAGCTTTCTGAATGGACCAAGCCCACACAGCCAACCAAATGTCCCACACAGCTAACCGAATGGCCCAGCATGGGGATAGGATTACCCTTATCAAGCATCAACTGTTTGCCCGCCCAGACAGAGACTTATTGCTTTGGGACCATGGCCAACCATGGAGTGGACCTTTCATATTATGGCGAGCTGTAATGAAAAGGCATGCATCACTATCGTTTCAGTTGTTAATGACAAGAGGAAATGAATGGACGGACTGCAGGGGCGTTGAGCGGTACTATCTGTTTGAGAGGTGATGAGTGTGAAAATGTGCACGAACAAGAGTATTAGAAGCTAAACAAAAGCAATCCTTCTCAGTTCATTGCGTTCCTGTGAGTGGAAAAGCAAGCAAATGCCATGGTTTGCAAAACAGCTCGACAGCCATTACTTCGGGAAAAAATGTGTCTGCTGTCTGTTGATGTCTGCTAAAGATTTTGTTATTAGCATGCTGACTGCACATCATAATTGCATCTCAAATGGCACCCTATTCCCTACATAGTGCACTGTTTTTGCCCAGAGCCCTATAGCAGTTCAGCGTGAACTGCTCCTATATTACAATCTCTGCTGAACAAATGTATCATCCCACAATCACCACTTCATAAACACTTCAGCTTAGCTCATTCTACTCTTCAGAACTCCCCACAGATAATTCATTTATCTCTTGCTCTACATTGCAATACATATTTTCTAAGCTTACACATTCAACATGACCTTAATTTACCAAAAGCTTTCAGAAACAACCACTTCACTGTAATTCTTAATGTGGAAGTGGCTCTACCCTCAGTTACAGTAAGTGACTACCCAGCCCACATGTAGTTGCTCCACCTCCACTAATGTAGCTTTGTAATTAAAAGGTAGACAAACACATGCCATTAAGGTGGTGTGCATGTGGTGCCTCCGTGTTCCCTCTAAATATCTAAAAGGGTAAATTACAAGATGCACAGCACTGAGCAGAATCAAATCCACAGTTAGCAGTCTGGCACCATCTGCCTTATTGCAGTCTCCGCACATGCTTTAATGCCATCAATTTCGTGAAGGACCTCTGTGTTACTCTGGACCCTGATCTCTCTTTTGACGAACATATCAAAAATATTTCAAGGACAGCTTTTTTCCGTCTTCGTAGCATTGAAATAAAATGAGAAACTTCAGTCAGTGCTAAACACGGCTGCTAGAATCTTGACTAGATCCCCAAATAATGATCATATTACTCCAGTGCAAGCCTCTACACTGGATTCCTGTTAAGGCTGGGGCTGATTTCAAGGTTTTACTGTTCACCTACAAAGCATTACATGGGCTTGCTGCTAACTATCTCTCCGATTTGGTCCTGCCGTGCATACCTACACGTCACAAGACGCAGGCCTCTTGGAATTTCTAAGCAAACAGCGGGAGGCAGGGCTTTCTCCTATAGAGCTCCATTTTTATGGAATGGTCTGCCTATCCATGTGAGAGACGCAGACTCGGTCTCGACCTTTAAGTCTTTATTGAGACTCATCTCTTCAGTAGGTCCTATGATTGAGTGTAGTCTGGCCCAGGAGTGTGAAGGTGAACGGAAAGTCACTGGAGCAATGAACCGCCCTTGCTGTCTCTGCCTGGCCGGTTCCCCTCTCTCCACCGGAATTCTCTACCTCTAAACGTATTACGGGGCTGAGTCACTGGTGCTCTTCCATCCCTTCCCTAGGAGGGGTGCGTCACCTGAGTGGGTTGAATCACTAATGTGATCTTCCTGTCCTGGTTTGGAGCCCCCGTCAGGTTCGTGCTGTGGGGGAGATCTTCTTGGGCTATACTCAGCATTGTCTCAGGGTAGTAAGTTGTGGTTTGAAGATATCCCTCTAATGGTGTGGGGGCTGTGCTTTGGCAAAGTGGGTGGGGTTATATCCTGCCTGGTTGGTCCTGTCCGGGGGTATCGTCGGACAGGGCCACAGTGTCTCCTGACCCCTCCTGTCTCAGCCTCCAGTATTTATGCTGTAATAGTTTGTATCGGCGTGCTAGGGTCAGTTTGTTATGTCTGGAGTATTTCTCCTGTCTCATCCAGTGTCCTGTGTCGTGCTGCTGCTCCAGTTTCAACTCTTCTGCCTGCGGCTATGGAACCCTGACCTGTTCACCAGACGTGCTACCTTGTCCCGGACCTGCTGTTTTCGACTCTCTCTACTGCACCTGCTGTCTCTAACTCTGAATGCTCAGCTATGAAAAGCCATCTGACATTTACTCCTGAGGTGCTGACCTGTTGCACCCTCTAAAACCACTGTGATTATTGTTATTATTATTTGACCCTGCTTGTCATCTATGAACATTTGAACATCTTGGCCATGTACTGTTATAATCTCAATCCGGCACAGCCAGAAGAGGACTGGCCACCCCTCAGAGCCTGGTTCCTCTCTAGGTTTCTTCCTAGGTTCCTGCCTTTCTGGGGAGTTTGACTGGCAGTCAGACCAACTTCTGAGGGATGGTTTGGTACTGTCGAATGAGAAAGTTTGTCAGGGATGGGTAATGGCCCCCCTTTTGTAGGCCCGTGGATCAAATTCCAAAATCAATTCAAAAAATTGCCACAGATACAGCCGACTAGCGCTAGCTACACATTTTTGCTCGCAAAGGCTAGGGCCGGCTCTGGATGTGGGAGTGTAGACTAGTGGTGCTCGGGTCAGCTGTTTGTTACCCCCCAGCCGCCTGCATTTGCTAATAACCCATCAGCAACCCCCAATTATATGTGATAAAGGGACAATCTGAGGCCCGCACCCGACCCTAACCCACTAGCATAGAAAATAAGCTGAAGGCTACATTCAGAGACTGCGGAATGATTTGTTGACGGGGTCAGGACTTATTTAGTCTGATTTAGATATAATTTTGATAAGCTATTTGTTAGTCAACTTGTCTATAATTACAATCCCAGGACCAAAGTCGGTCCTGGGGCCCCTCCTAGGTGCACGTTTTGGCTTTTGCCCTACCACTACACTCTGGGCTCTCGAGTGGTGCAGCGGTCTAAGGCACTTCATCTCAGTGCTTCAGGCGTCACTACAGACACCCTGGTTTGGTTCCAGGCTGTATCACAACTGGCCGAGTCCCATAGGGCAGCGCACAATTGGCCCAGCGTCGTCCGGGTAGTCCGTCATTGTAAATAAGAACTTGTTCTTGCCTAGTTAAATAAAGGTTCAATATTTTTTTAAATACACAGCTGATTCAAATAATCAAAACATGATGATGAGTTGGTTATTTGAATCAGCTGTGTAGTGCTAGGGCAAAAAACAAAACATGCACCCATCGGGGGCCCCAGGACCGACTTTGGGAAACCCTGTTCTAGGGCGACATTTTCTCTGTCATCTCTGTAGGGACCGGGGAGAAAATGCAATAACAAAAAAAAAACAATTGTGAAAATGTCCAAATGACATCAGTTTGACCCGGTTGTAAGGAAATAGAAAGCTGTGAAAATGTCCAAATGACATCAGTTTGACCGGTTGTAAGGAAATAGAAAGCTGTGAAAATGTCCAAATGACATCAGTTTGACCCGGTTGTAAGGAAATAGAAAGCTGTGAAAATGTCCAAATGACATCAGTTTGACCCGGTTGTAAGGAAATAGAAAGCTGTGAAAACGACCCAACGTGTTTCTAAGCTTTCAGTTGGGCTTGGGTGCATATTGTATGTGGTTGAAATACTATCAGTTGGGCTTGGGTGCATATTTTATGTGGTTGAAATACTATCAGTTGGGCTTGGGTGCATATTTTATGTGGTTGAAATACTATCAGTTGGGCTTGGGTGCATATTTTATGTGGTTGAAATAATATCAGTTGGGCTTGGGTGCATATTTTATGTGGTTGAAATACTATCAGTCTGTCTTGGGTGCATATTTTATGTGGTTGAAATACTATCAGTTGGGCTTGGGTGCATATTTTATGTGGTTGAAATACTATCAGTTGGGCTTGGGTGCATATTTTATGTGGTTGAAATACTATCAGTCTGGCTTGGGTGCATATTTTATGTGGTTGAAATACTATCAGTTGGGCTTGGGTGCATATTTTATGTGGTTGAAATACTATCAGTTGGGCTTGGGTGCATATTTTATGTGGTTGAAATACTATCAGCTTTTATGATGCTGATAAAACCATCTCTACAGAAGGTATTTAACTGCTCATTCGTATTCTCTCAAGATGCTGAAAGAAATAAATCATATTTCTGCACTCAAAATTATGCCTACATTTGGTGCATAATTTTACTGCCTGAAATACTTAATTCTGCAGAAGTTAATATTAAGGCTATGTGAGAGGTTATAGACCTACAGTCAGTGTCCACATTTCAGTTTCCATTTAACCCATCTGAATAGTAGGATACAGTTCCCTTGCCGTAGGCCTATTTGAAGTCCCTGTCATGTGACTGTTGAATTTGACTAGCACCTTGCAATCATCACACAACATAGCATAGCCGGCACTGCTATCATCTTCTTTTACGACTTCACCAAATCTTTCCCAAACATTTATTTTATGGCCCTCCCTTCATTATATTTTTAACTCTCCAATTTGCAGCTTTTCTGTTATTGAATTAAACTCTCACATTGTCCTTTTTGCCTCCGTGGATCGACATTAACTTTTTCTATCGGTTCCCAAAGGCATTTAATGATTGGCGTGTAGGCTATTTGGCGAGAATACAGTTAAGGCCATATAGCCATATAGCCTAAAATAATGAAAGAAAAACCCTGATTTAGCCTAGAAATTGCACAAGAATTACACATTTATGGATTGTTTAAGATATTGTTTTCTCTTTATTCAACCTGCCCGCTACCCACTCACCCTTCATTCACACAATAATTCATTACCCTAAACCCGCTCGCGGATATAATGGCGAGGACTGCGGGTTATGAGTCAACACGTGCATCATTAAGGCAGACCTGCCAACCACTGCAGTCCCTCATGATGAGTTCAGATTTTTTGTGGACCCCACCGCTATCAAAGTAGCCCATTCGGGAATTTAAAATAGCACAATTGTGTTATAAACCTATTAGACATGCATGAAATTCCCAGCAAACGCTATTTCTATGCTTCCCATCCTTAAGTTTGATTCTTGTGTGGCTACCCAATGAGCACAGTCTACTCAACGTGCAAGGAGTCCATTGTTATTTTTTTCCTTTTTTCCCTTTTAATTTTTATTTTATTTTTACATTTTACACCTTTTTCTCCCTTTTCTCCCTTCATGGTATCCAATTATTAGTTACAGTCACATCTCATTGCTGCAACTCCCGTATGGACTCGGGAGAGTCGAAGCTCGAGAGCCGTGCTTCCTCTGAAACACAACCCAAACGAGCCGCACTGCTTCTTGACACATTGCCCACTTAACCCGGAAGCCAGCCGAACCAATGTGGAAACACTGTGCACCTAGCAACCGTGTTAGCGTGTACTGAGCCCGGCCCACCACAGTAGTCGCTAGTGAGCGATGGGACAAGTACATCCCTGCCGGCCAAACGTTGCTCTACGTGGCTACGTTAGCATCAACTATGGGTAGCTAACGAGAGATTTTGGACTTCTGTTAACATTATGAGGGAAGTAGCTAGCTAGCTAGTACACCAGTACACAGTGTCCTTCGCAGTGTCCTTTGCCATCGCCGCAGAAGTGCAATGTCTTCATGGAATAATGGATTCCATGAAGGCCTTTACACACAATACCCCATAATGTTTTTAGAAATTTTTACACATTTACTGAAAAGGAAATACAGAAATCTCATTTACATACAGTTGTAGTCGGAAGTTTACATACACTTAGGTTGGAGTCATTAAACTCGTTTTTCAACCCCTCCACAAATTTCATGTTAACAAACTATAGTTATAGCAAGTCGGTTAGGACATCTACTTGGTGCATGACACAAGTCATTTTCCAACAATTGTTTACAGAAAGATTATTTCCCTTATAATTCACTATATCACAATTCCAGAGGGTCAGAAGTTGACATACATTAAGTTGGCTGTGCCTGGAAACAGCTTGGAAAATTCCAGAAAATGTTGTCATGGCTTTAGAAGCTTCTGATAGGCTTATTGACATCATTTGAGTCAATTGGAGGTGTACCTGTGGAAGTATTTCAAGGCCTACCTTCAAACTCAGTGCCTCTTTGCCTGACATCATAGGAAAATCAAAAGAAATCAGCCAAGACCTCAGAATTTTTTTTGTAGAAATTGAGAAATTTCCAAATGCCTGAAGGTACCACGTTCATCTGTACAAACAATAGTATGCAAGTATAAACACCATGGGACCACACAGCCGTCATACCGCTCAGGAAGGAGACGTGTTCTGTGTCCTAGAGATGAACGTACTTTGGTGCGAAAAGTGCAAATCAATCCCACAAAAACAGCAAAGGACCTTGTGAAGATGCTGGAGGAAACAGGTACAAAAGTATCTATATCCACAGTAAAAATAATCCTATATCGACATAACCTGAAAGGCTGCTCAGCAAGGAAGAAGCCACTGCTCCAAAACCAACATAAAAAAAACAGACTACGGTTTGCAACTGCACATGGGGACAAAGATCGTACTTTTTGGAGAAATGTCCTCTGGTCTGATGAAACAAAAATAGAACTGTTTGGCCATAATGACATTCGTTATGTTTGGAGGAAAAAGGGGGAGGCTTGTGAGACGAAGAACACCATCCCAACCGTGAAGCTCGGAGGTGGCAGCATCATGTTGTGGGGAGCTTTGCTACAGGAGGGACTGGTGCACTTCACAAAATAGATGGCATCGTGACAGGAAAAATTATGTGGATGTATTGAAGCAACATCTCAAGACTTCAGTCAGGAAGTTAAAGCTTGGTCGCAAATGGGTCTTCCAAATGGACAATGACCCCAAGCATACTTCCAAAGTTGTGGCAAATTGGCTTAAGGACAGCAAAGTCAAGGTATTGGAGTGGCCATCACAAAGCCCTGACCTTAAAATTAATTTGTGGGCAGAACTGAAAAAGCGTGTGCGAGCAAGGAGGCCTACAGACCTGACTCAGTTACATCAGCTCTGTCATGGAGGAATGGGTCAAAATTCACCCAACTTATTGTGGGAAGCTTGATGAAGGCTTCCTGAAATGTTTGACCCAAGTTAAACAATTTAGTGGCAATGCTACCAAATACTAATTGAGTGTATGTCACGTCTTGACCATAGAGAGCCCTTATTTTCTATAGTAGAGAAGGTCAGGGCGTGACTGAGGGGTTTTCTAGTTATTATTTTCTATGTGGGGTTCCAGTTTAGCTTTTCTATGTTGATGTTTGGTATGATTCCCAATTAGAGGCAGCTGGCTATCGTTGTCTCTAATTGGGGATCATATTTAAATAGCATTTTTTCCACCTGTGTTTTATGGGATATTGTTTTGAGTTAGTGCATGTTGCATCTCTGCAGTCACGGTTCGTTGTTTGTTTCATTCATTCTTTGTTCTTTTGTACGTTTCAATTAAATAATATGCGGAAACCATGTCACGCAGCAGCTTGGTCCAATAATTATTCCAGCAAACGTGACAGAATATCCCATCAAACCAGGACCAAGCAGCGTGCCCAAAGAGGGAAGGATTTCTGGACATGGGAAGAAGTGATGGGGAGATGTGAAACCCTTCCTTGGCGACAGACGGAAGGAGATTATGGAGGACAGCGAAGACGACAGGGTTCGTCAGCGAAGACGAGAGAAAGCCCAAGGACAACCCCAAGTTTTTTGGGGAGGCACATGGAGCTGGCGGCTGAGCAGAGGGAAGAGCCAGAGACTGTCAGGGAGGCAATGGCAAAGTTGGGAGAGAGTGAGATGAGAGAGATGTTGTGCAAGTGTGTTCTGCTCAACATCCGCACAGAGAGACAGGAAATACAGGGATAAATACACTGGAGAAAACAAACGACACCTGGAGGGGGTGGAGACAATAACGAGGACAGATAAACAGTTGTTGATGGGCAGAGACAGAGATGTTGCTCTCCGCCACTGCTTGAGGGAGACTGCAAGTATTGTGTGAACTGCAGAGTCAAGACAATGGGCAGATGTCCAGCCCCCTTGTAACCTCCCTAGCAACCTATCAGGACTCAGGTCATAGAGAGTTTGAGAGGCAGGTTTATGGTACCCTAGAATTTCAGGCGCCAGTTGTGGCGGGTGGGGAGTGGAGTGTGCAGCTCAAAGTTGTGAGGTGCTGATAACAGTCACCAGCAGAGAATTTGTAACAGCAGTCCAAACTCTTGCGGTTGCTACCCATAGTTGACACTAATGTAGCCATGTAGCGCAAGGTAGCAATTTAAACAACATAATTTGTCACTATGGGGCCGACAGAACCTTGCTAACAATGGCCCCCGTGCATTTTGAGTGATTTTACTATCTGTTTTGAACACCAGCTTCAAACAGCTGAAATACAATGTTTTGGGTTGTAGAAAATATACTTCACAGTGGTCTAGACGGTGCAACACTCTCTATACTATACATTACTTGTTTTGTCACATAAACTGAAGTTAGGAGAGCCTTCTAGAATCTGAGTAGCAAGGTAATACTAGAGCTATTTCAGCAAGCCATTTTTTTAAACACTTTTTACATTCTTTAAAGCCAGTCCCAGAATAATGTCTGATTTATTCAACTAATTTATTTATTTGTTGTAACATATTGTAAACAAATACATAAACTTAGCAAAAAAAGAAACGTCCCTTTTTCAGGATTCTGTCTTTCAAAGATCATTTGTAAAAATCCAAATAACTTCACAGATCTTCATTGTAAAGGGTTTAATAAACACTGTTTCCCATGCTTGTTCAATGAATCATAAACAATTAATGAACATGCACCTGTGGAACGGTCGTTAAGACACTAACAGCTTACAGACGGTAAGAAATTCAGGTCACAGTTATGAAAACCTGGGACACTAAAAAGGCCTTTCTACTGACTCTGAAAAATCACCAAAAGAAAGATGCCCAGGGTCCCTGTTCATCTGCGTGAACGTGCCTTGGGCATGCTGCAAGGAGACATGAGGACTGCAGACGTGACCAGGGCAATAAATTGCTATGTTCGTACTGTGAGACACCTAAGACAGCACTACAGGGAGACAGGACGGACAGCTGATCCTCCTCGCAGTGGCAGACCACATGTAACAACACCTGCACAGGATCAGTACATCTGAACATCCCACCTGCAGGACAGGTACAGGATGGGAACAACAACTGCCCGAGTTACACATCTGTTCATCAGTGCTCAGACTGTCCGCAATAGGCTGAGAGAGGCTGGACTGAGGACTTGTAGGCCTGTTGTAAGGCAGGTCCTCACCAGACATCACCGGCAACAACATCGCCTATGGGCACAAACCCACCATCGCTGGACCAGACAGGACTGGCAAAAAGTGCTCTTCACTGACGAGTCACAGTTTTGTCTCACCAGGGGTGATGGTCGGACTCACGTTTATCGTTGAAGGAATGAGCATTACACCGAGGCCTGTACACTGGAGAGGGATCGATTGGTGGTGGAGGGTCCGTCATGGTCTGGGGCAGTGTTTCAGAGCCTCATCGGACTGAGCTTGTTCTCATTGCAGGTGATCTCAAAGCTGTGCGTTACAGGGAAGACATCCTCCTCCCTCATGTGGTACAACTTCCTGCAGGCTCATCCTGACATGACCCTCCAGCATGACAATGCCACCAGCATTACTGCTAATTCTGTGCATGATTTCCTTCAAGATAGGAATGTCAGTGATCTGCCATGGCCAGCGAAAAGCCCGGATCTCAATTCCATTGAGCATGTCTGGGACCTGTTGGATCGGAGGGTGAGGGCTAGGGTCATTCCCCCCAGAAATGTCCAGGACCCTGCAGGTGCCTTGGTGGAAGAGTGGGGTGACATCTCACAGCAAGAATTGGCAAATCTGTTGCAGTCCATGAGGAGGAGATGCACTGCAGTACTTAATGCAGTTGGTGGCCACACCAGATACTGACTGTTACTTTTGATTTTGCCCCCCCCCCCCCCCCCCCCCCTTTGTTCAGGGACACATTATTCCATTTCTGTTAGTCACATGTCTGTGGAACTTGTTCAGTTTATGTCTCAGTTGTTGAATCTTGTTGTGTTCATACAAATATTTACACATGTTAAGTTTGCTGAAAATAAACACAGTTGACAGTGAGAGGCCTTTTTTGTTGTTGCTGAGTTTACAATAATAATTGTGCTCTATACTCTATAAATACCTCACCCACAAAAACCCACTGGGTTAGTGAGTTAGCATTGGGTGGCTACCGAGATATTTTGGACTTCTGTTAATGTTATGAAGGAAGTAGCTAGCTGTATTTCAAACACAAATTCAACCACAAAGATCAGGGAGGTTTGCCTTGCAAAGAAGGGCACCTATTAGTAGATGGATAAAAAAAAGCTAACATGTAATATTCCTTTGAGCTTTCTGAAGCTATTATTAAAGTTACATTATTAAGTATTAAAACAGTTACAGAGTTTAATGGCTGTGACAGGACAAAACAGAGAATGGCTCAGTAGTTAGTATTGTTGTTACTCCACAACAATTCACTGTTTGTTCATTGTTGTGGGGGACTCCTGTGAAGTCCAGGCCCTGAATACTGAGAAGGCATTTCTCTCATCAGAGGCAGCATGCCGCCAGTTTCAATCACGTCTCTGATCAGAGACAACATACAGCCGGTCTCAATCACGTCCCCTGAGACATGGGGCTGCACTTTATTCATTGATGCCGCCCACTGAGCTAAAGGGTTTCAAATGGGTAGAATTACAGGATCAATACTCTGATTAGCAAAAGCCTTGTAGCTATTGTGTGTTGTTGGCAATTCATCGCATCAATGCCAAGCCCAGGGGACGGTGCACGTGTTGGGCTAAGGAGACAAGGGACTCAGGGGAGCTTTGCACGCAGCATTAGATACTATATAAATCAAATCAAACTGTATTTGTCACATGCTTCGTAAGCAACAGGTGTAGACTAACAGTGAAATGCTTACTGACCGGTCCTTTTTCAACAATGCAGAGTAAAAGATAACATAAAAAATGTAATAATCATATACAAATATGATAAATATTAAAAAGGAATAAATACAATAACAAGTAAAAATAACTAAATAATAAATAAAAAGGAATAAATACAATAACAAGTAAAAATAACTGTATATGGATATATACAGGGAGTACTGAGTCGATGTGCAGGAGTATATACATGTTGGAAGGGCTAAAGTGACTAGGCAACAGGATAGATAATTAACAGTAGCAGCAGTGGATAGCCATTTAGCAGTCTTGTTAAGAAGTCTTAAGGTTTGGGGAAGAAGCTGTTTATGGTCCTGTTGGTTCCAGACTTAGTGCATCGGTACCGCTTGCTGTGCGGTAGCAGAGAGAACAGTCTATGGCTTGGTTGGCTGGAGTCTTTGACAATTGTTGTGGCCTTCCTCTGACACCGCCTGGTATAGAGGTCCTGGATGGCAGGGAGCTCAGCCCCAGTGATGTACTGGGCAGTACTCACCACCCTCTGTAGCGCCTTGTGATCGGGCACCTTGCAGTTGCCGTACCAAGAGGTGATTCCAGCCAGTCAAGATGCTCTCGATGGTGCAGCTGTATAACTTTTTGAGGATCACAGTGTGTGTGTGGCAGTGACACACTGTGTAAGCCTTGAAAGGTTTTCTGCAATACAGCATAGGATGAAATACTATATATGAGCTTGGGATTGAATTTGACCTTGACTATGCTACTTCCAAGGCAGTGTTATACTCAATGCTGATTTACAGTATTTTGAGGATCTTGACACACTTAGCAACACCCTTACGTCTCATTTGATCTTATCTTAGAAAACCTGATGAATGATCATTAGTAAAGCCTTAAGAGATGCCATTGGTATATGAAATATTGGTGTATTGGTATTGGTCATAGGAAGGGACAAAGATGGCATTTTTCCACAAGGAATCAATTAATCTGTTGACATAGCTTATGATAGTTTTATTGCACAGCTAAGACCCAAGCATAGACCCAAATTAGGAAAAAAATGTATTACCCTTCGGAAATACTTGTAATATTATGAAAATAATTTGTTTTATTTAAAGTTTGTATAGCAATTATCTGGAGACTTTGTAACAATGCAACATTGTGCTTAAATGGCATGAAAGATTTATTAGAAGAAAATATAGAAATTCTAATAAAATCACATAAAATTGGACAATATGTCCAACCGGCACAACCAGAAGAGGTCTAGCCACCCCTCAGAGCCTGGTTAATCTCTAGGTTTCTTCCTAGGTTCCTGCCTTTCTAGGGAGTTTTTCCTAGCCACCGTGCTTCAACATCTGCATTGCTTGCTGTTTGAGGTTATAGGCACTTTGTGACATCTGATGATGTAAAAAGGGCTTTATAAATACATTTGATTGACTGATTGATTGATCAAAAGCATTGACATGTGATAGAAAATACTGTGACCAAACAAAATGTTATAATTCTGCTTAAAATTTTGCTTTTGAAAGGATAAAATCTTTTGTGGGTTTTCTATGTACGGAGAAGATCTAACTCCCTTTTAGTAATATGTGGTTGTCCTTTTGAGTTTAACTTGGAGAGAGAACATCCTATCGTACTTTGTCACCATAAAATGAGGCGTCGTTAATGGCAGTGTTCTGACCTAATTTTCTGAGGCTGGTAACTCCAAAAAACGTATCCTCTGCAGCAGAGGTAACGCTGACTCTTCCTTTCCTGTGGCATTCTTCACGAGAGCTCGGTTCATCATAGTGGTTGATGGACTTTTGCGAATGTACTTGAATAAACTTTCAAAGTTCTTGAAATTTTCCGGACTGACTGACCTTTATGTCTTAAAGTAATGATGGACTGTCGTTTCTCTTTGCTTATTTGAGCTGTTCTTGACATAATACCGACTTGGCCTTTTATCCGATAGGGCTATCTTCTGTATACCACCCCACGACCTTGTCACAACACAACTGATTGGCTCAAACGCATTAAGAAGGAAAGAATTTCCACAAATGAACTTTTAACAAGGCACACCTGTTAATTGAAATGCATTCCAGGTGACTACCTCATGAAGCTGGTTGAGAGAATGCCAAAAGTGTGCAAAGCTGTCATCAAGGCAAAGGGTGCCTACTTTGAAGAATCTCAAATATAAAATATATATTGATTTGTTTAACACTTTTTTGGTTACTACATGATTCCATATGTGTTATTTCATATTATTTTATATGTCATTTCATGTCTTCACTATTATTCCACAATGTAGAAAATAGTCAAAATAAAGAAAAACCCTTGAATGAGTAGGTGTGTCCGAACTTTTGACTGGTACTGTATTCATTTTTGTTATTTTTCTGTGTAGAGGGAACATCAACATTTCTCCTGACCTATTTGGTGGTCCATATCTGCAGAATTTGGAAAGGAAACAATCTCTCTAACTCCACCCTACCTGACACTCTAGACCCACTCCAATTTGCTTACCGCCCAAATAGGTCCACAGACGATGCAATCTCAAGCACACTGCCCTAACCCATCTGGACAAGAGGAATACCTATGTGAGAATGCTGTTCATCGACTACAGCTCGGCATTTAACACCATAGTACCCTCCAAGCTCGTCATCAAGCTCGAGACCCTGGGTCTCGACCCCGTCCTGTGCAACTGGGTACTGGACTTCCTGACGGGCCACCCCCAGGTGGTGAGGGTAGACAACAACATCTCCACCCCGCTGATCCTCAACACTGGGGCCCCACAAGGGTGCGTTCTGAGCCCTCTCCTGTACTCCTTGTTCACCCACGACTGCGTGGCCACGCACGCCTCCAACTCAATCATCAAGTTTGCGGACGACACAACAGTGGTAGGCTTGATAACCAACAACGATGAGACGGCCTACAGGGAGGAGGCGAGGGCCCTCGGAGTGTGGTGTCAGGAAAATAACCTCACACACAACGTCAACAAAACTAAGCAGATGATTGTGGACTTCAGGAAACAGCAGAGGGAACACCCCCCTATCCACATCGATGGAACAGTAGTGGAGAGGGTAGTAAGTTTTAAGTTCCTCGGCGTACACATCACAGACAAACTGAATTGGTCCACCCACACAGACAGCATCGTGAAGAAGGCGCAGCAGCGCCTCTTCAACCTCAGGAGGCTGAAGAAATGTGGCTTGTCACCAAAAGCACTCACAAACTTCTACAGATGCACAATCGAGAGCATCCTGGTGGGCTGTATCACCGCCTGGCACGGCAACTGCTCTGCCCACAACAGTAAGGCTCTCCAGAGGGTAGTGAGGTCTGCACAACGCATCACCGGGGGCAAACTACCTGCCCTCCAGGACACCTACACCACCCGATGTCACAGGAAGGCCATAAAGATCATCAAGGACAACAACCACCCGAGCCCCTGCCTGTTCACCCCGCTATCATCCAGAAGGCGAGGTCAGTACAGGTGCATCAAAGCTGGGACCGAGAGACTGCAAAACAGCTTCTATCTCAAGGCCATCAGACTGTTAAACAGCCACCACTAACATTGAGTGGCTGCTGCCAACACACTGACTCAACTCCAGCCACTTTAATAATGGGAATTGATGGGAAATGATGTATAAATATATCACTAGCCACTTTAAACAATGCTACCTAATATAATGTTTACATACCCTACATCATTCATCTCATATGTATACGTATATACTGTACTCTATATCATCTACTGCATCTTTATGTAATACATGTATCACTAGCCACCTTAACTATGCCACTTTGTTTACATACTCATCTCATATGTATATACTGTACTCGATACCATCTACTGTATCTTGCCTATGCCGCTCTGTACCATCACTCATTCATATATCTTTATGTACATATTCTTTATCCCCTTACACTTGTGTCTATAAGGTAGTAGTTTTGGAATTGTTAGCTAGATTACTTGTTGGTTATTACTGCATTGTCGGAACTAGAAGCACAAGCATTTCGCTACACTCGCATTAACATCTGCTAACCATGTGTATGTGACAAATCAATTTGATTTGATTTGATTTTGAAGTGTGATGCATTCATGCAACACTTACAAAACTATGTCTAGCTCTGGCTCAGAATGTTTGTTTCTTGATTTTCTATATAATAACTACATCTAAGAGAAAACCGGAAAAAATACTTCAAGTCATGTACTTGTACATGTGGCTTACCACATGTGCTTGTGTAGGGGACCAGTGAGGTCTCAAATGAACGGACAGGTTTCAGAGGCTACTGATGCCATACAATAAACATACCAAAACATAACATAAACTCCTAACAGATATATCTGGAGATTCACTATGTAGTGTTTGCTTGGGACCTGTACATGATGCAATTTAGGACGTGTTGCATTTTTGCAACCGTAGGTCTCACAGAGTTAAGGACAGATTTACAAGTTAATTCCCTGATTACGGCTGAAATTGAGACATTTGTATATTGGGTGCCAAACGGATCAGCATTTTAAATCACTTGCATCTCATTTTTGTGATGTTTTCTTTATCATAATTGATGTCATTATGTGTGGCTTATTTCTGCAAGCTTCTGTCGAAATGGCCTTTGCTAAGAGATGTCACTGCTGTCATTATAGGCAATTTGTGCATTGTGGGTAATTTCAGTTCACAATCTCCTATGTTCAGCCATGGCTCATCTGCCTGCAGTTATGGCACTTTGTACCCTCACATGCTGCTAAGAATAGGATCATTAGAGACTGGCATAGACACATGCGAGAATTCCTTTGACACAAATGTCGCTAAGTAAAATTTGGTCCCGCTTTAAATGACATTCAGCTTATAAAGGCTTCATAAAGCCTTCATAATGCCTTCATAAGCACTACATCTGGAGAAAAGTAATACCTATGTAAGAATGCTCTTCATTGACTACAGTTCAGCATTCAACACAATAGTTACCTCCAAGCTCATCATCAAGCTGGGGGCCCTGGGTCTCAACCCCTCCCTGTGCAACTGGGTCCGGGCTTTCTGACAGGCCGCCCCCAGGTGGTGAAGGTAGGAAACAACATCTCCACTTCACTGACCCTCAACACTGGGGCCCCACAAGGGTGTGTGCTCAGCCCTCTCCTGTACTCCCTGTTCACCCACGACTGCGTGGCCATGCACGCCTCCAACTCAATCATCAAGTTTGCAGACGACACTACAGTGGTTGAATACCAACAATGACGAGACAGCCTACAGGGAGGAGGTGAGGGCACTCGGATTGTGGTGTCAGGAAAACAACCTCTCACTCAACATCAACAAAACAAAGGAGATGATTGTGGACTTCAGGAAACAGCAGAGGGAGCACCACCCTTTCCACATCAAAGGGATAGCAGTGGAGAAGGTGGAAAGTTTTAAGATCCTGGGCGTACACATCACAGACAAACTGAAATTGTCCACCCACACAGAGACCGTGATGAAGAAGTCTCAACAGCGCCTCTTCAACCTCAGGAGGCTGAAGAAATTTGGCCTGTCACCCAAAACCCTGACAAACTTTTACAGATGCACAATCGAGAGCATCCTGTTGGGCTGTATCACAGCCTGTTACGGCAAATGCACCGCCCTCAACCGCAAGGCTCTCCAGAGGGTGGTGCGATCTGCACAACGCATCACCGGGCAAACTCTGTCCGTCCGATATATAACACATCCATAAAGACTCTATATCGCATGACGCTGTACTTAATTCATAGTCAGAGCCCTTTGGTCATATATAACACATCCATAAAGACTCTATATCGCATGACGCTGTACTTAATTCATAGTCAGAGCCCTTTGGTAATTTAAGTCAGACCCCTTTGCCCTAGTAGGAAGTCCACTGTGTGCAGCTCACTCTGCTCTAACATAAATAACATGAGCATGTCTACTTCTGATAAGCTTCCCAGTAAAAGCAATGAAAACAATAAAGCATCCCAGAAAAGTGCCAAAAATATCCCACGTTAACATACAGTAGCTTAAGAAACAAGGTTAATGAAATCAATAATTTGCTAGTAACATATGCCATTCATATTTTAACATTCTCTGAAACTCACATAAATAATACCTTTTGATGATACAGTGGTAGCAATACATGGCTATGATATCTACAGAAAATACCGAAACTCCAATGGTGGAAGCATCGCTGTTTATATCCAGAATCACATTCCTGTAAAGCTTAGGGAGGAGTAGCTCCAATAGACCAGCAAGTGCTAGCAGTCAGTATCTGGATAACATGTGTGAAATGCCTGATATTGTATGTGATATCAACAGAGAGATATATTTTGTGGGTGATTTGAATATGGACTTGCTTTCATCAAGCTGCCCACTCAAGAAAAAGCTTCAAACTGTAACCAGTGCCTCCATCCTGGTTCAGGTTATCAGTCAAGGAGTAACTAGACGCGGCACTTGATACATTTATGAAATATCTTATTCCAGTTATAATACGCATGCACCCATTAAGAAAATGACTGTAAAAACAGTTAAATCCCTGTGGATTGATGAGGAATTAAAAATTGTATGGTTGAGAGGGATGAGGCAAAAGTAATGGCAAATAAGTCTGGCTCCACAACCAATTTGGTAAACATACTGCAAATTGAGAAATAATTTGACTGGACTGAAATAAAAGAAGAAGAAACTATACTATGAAACAAAGATAAATGAAATAAAGAATGATAGTAAAAAGCTTTAAATGACATTTTGGGCAAAAAGTCAAATTCAGCTCCATCATTCATTGAATCAGATGGCTCATTCATCACAAAACCCACTATAATACTGACAATTACTTTCATTATTTTTTCAGTGGCAAGATTAGGAAATTTAGGCATGACATGCCAGCAACAAATGCTGACACTGCACATCCAAGTATAACAAATCAAATTATGAAAGACAAGTATTGTAATTTTGAATATCATAAAGGGAGTGTGGAAGAGGTGAACATTTTTTGTTGTTGTCTATCAACAATGACAAGCCACCTGGGTCTGACAACTTGGATGGAAAATTACTGAGGATAATAGCGGGCGATATTGCCACTCCTATTTGCCATATCTTCAATCTAAGCCCACTAGAAAGTGTGTGCCCTCAAGCCTGGAGGGAAGCAAAAGTAATTCCGCTACCCAAGAATAGTAAAGCTCCCTTTACTGGCTCAAATAGCCAGCCAATCAGCCTGTTACCAACCCGTAGTAAACTTTTGGAAAAAATTGTGTTTGATCAGATACAATGCTATGTTACTGTACAAAAAATTGACAACAGACTTTCAGCATGCATATTGGGGATGGACATTCAACAAGCACGACACTTACACTTCTACACGTGCTTCTACACCTGCATTGCTTGCTGTTTGACATTCATGTATTAGCACTTGATGGTGTAGCATTTATTTGCTTGCTGTTTGGGGTTTTAGGCTCGGTTTCTGTACAGCACTTTGAGATATCAGCTGATGTACGAAGGGCTATATAAATACATTTGATTTGAATTACACAAATGGCTGATGATAGACTGAGAGAAATGCATGATAAAACAATTGCGGAAGCTATTATGTTAGACTTTAGTGTTGCTTTTGACATTATTTATCATAGTCTGCTGACCGAAGAATTTATGTGATATGGCGTTAACACCCAGTGCTATATTGTGGAGAAGAGTTACCTGTCTAACAGAACACAGAGCGTGTTCTTTAATGGAAGCCTCTCCAACATAATACAGATAGAATCAGGAATTCCCCAGGGCAGCTGTCGAGGCCCCTTATTTTTCTCAATCTTTATTAATGACATGGCACTGGCTTTGAGTAAGTCCAGTGTGTCCATTTATACAGATGGCTCAACACTATACACGTCAGCTACTACAGCGAGTGAATTCACTGCAACACTTAACAAAGAGTTGCAGTTAGTTTCAGAATGGGTGGTAAGCAATAAACTAAACCCTAAACCTCAATTAAATCTTGTAATAAATAACATGGAAATTGAGCAAGATGAGGTGACTAAACTGCTGGGAATAACCCTGGGTTCAAAACTGTCATGGTCAAAACATGTTGATACAACAGTAGCTAAGATGGGGAGAAGTCTGTCCACAATAAAGCGTTCTTAACAACACTATCAACAAGGCAGGTCCTACAGGCCCTAGTTTTTTCACACCTGGACTACTGTTCAGTCGTGTGGTCAGGTGCCACAAAGAGGGACTAAGGAAAATTAAATTTGGCTCAGAACAGGGCAGCACGGCTGGCACTTAAATGTACACAGGGAGCTAACATTAATGATATGCATGTCAGTCTCTCATGGCTCAAAGTATTTGTTTTTGTAAGAAGTGTTGACATGCTGAATTCACAGAGGTGTCTGTTTAAACTGCTAGCACACAGCTTGGATACCTATGCATACCCCACAAGACATGCTACCAAAGGTCTCTTCACAATCCAAAAGTTAAAATCAGACTATGGGAGGTGCACAGTACTACATAGAGCCATGGCTACATGGAACTCTATTCCACATCAGGCAACTGATACAAGCAAAAAAACCAGATAAATACACCATATGGAACAGAGCGGACTGTGAAGAGACACACAAACAGGCATAGACACACATGATTAGACACGCACTCTACACATACACATGGATTTTGTATTGTAGATATGTGGTAGTAGAGTAGTGGCCTGAGAGAACACACTTAATGCGTTGTGAAAAGTGTTATGAAAGGTAATGTCAAGTAATATTTTAAATTGTATACAATTGCCTTAATGCTGCTGGATCCAAGGAAGAGTAGCTGCTGCCTTGGCATAATAAATACAAATACATTTGAGTAATTTAGCAAACGCTCTTATCCGGAATAACTTACAGTAATGAGTTCATACATTTTCTCGTGTTTGTCCCCCGTGGGAATCAAACCCACAACCCTGGCATTGTAAGCACCATCCTGTCACGCCCTGGTCTTAGTATTTTGTGTTTTCTTTATTATTTTGGTCAGCCCAGGGTGTGACATGGGTTATTTATGTGGTGTGTTTTGTCTTGGGGTTTTTTGTAGGTTATGGGATTGTTGTTTAGTATAGTAGTCTAGAAAAGTCTATGGCTGCCTGGAGTGGTTCACAATCAGAGGCAGGTGTTTATCGTTGTCTCTGATTGGGAACCATATTTAGGCAGCCATATTCTTTGACTGTTTCGTGGGTGATTGTTCCTGTCTCTGTGTTTGTTTGCACCAGACAGGGCTGTTTTGGTTTTTCACGTTACGTTTTGTGTTTTGTATTGTTCGTGTTTATCTTTTATTAAAGATGTATCGAAATAACCACGCTGCATTTTGGTCCTCCTCTCTTTCGACAGAAGAAAACCGTAACACATCCTCTACCAACTGAGCCACACAGGACAAATACAAAAACAAACATAATAAATGCCTTGTATCATATGACGCTATACTTACTATAAAGTCAGACACCTTTGGTCATCGTAACACATATATAAAGGCTTAATACAATTGTATTAATACTTAGGGAATTATCACTAACAGCTAAAACAAACTTAAACCATACATTTCCATTTATTTGTACATTTTTAAAACAATACATATACATTAAGTTTCAAAAAGTCCAGCAATGCAATTACATTGAACATTATACAGGGCTGTGAACAATATAGCTTGTCCCTGAGCTGGCGGACAAATGGTTCTTGCCTCTCTGCATGTTGGTTCCAACCTTAAAGGTAACAACAAAGAAAGTTAGCAGGTCTGTTAGGAAATGTCTTTGTCCCACCATCTGGATAAGGGTATTTCTGTGCTGCGCTAGAAACTCTAAATGGAAGATGGGAAACTCCATTCAATTCGTATTAATATATTCCTCTTGCATTTATAAATCTCATGATGTGACTATGAGACATGGCTGTATCTAGGAGGATTTGCATTTAGCTAAGCCTGCTAGCTAGAAAAATTTAGTCTAGCTAGCAATTGCTGTGAAGTCACCAAAATTACTTGAAATAACGATTAACTAACGATAACGATAACTACACCATGTAATTTAGCTCAACACTTTACTACAAACTAATTTAAATTACAATAATTAAAGGTTAACTTAATTGTTTTTTGCTGTCCAGTGGCAGCACAAGTGGGGCAATTGATTTGTGAACTCATCACATGATCCACTTCTCGTCAGCAACACTGAAAAAGTACTTCCAGGTCACGGAATTTTTCAACATTTTCCAAATAAAAGTCCCCCATGTAATAGTAGGAAAGTGTCAATAACGATTCATGATATATGAAAAATAATGTATAATTTTGGTTTTAAAACATGTTCCATGGTCAAAAAAATGCCTCAATGCAAATCACTGCATATGGAATACATATGGGCTTAGAGCAAGAACTATTCTGGGTGCCGCAATATTGTAGGGAATACTCAGTAGGGTCTGTAGAATGTACAGTACCAGTCAAAAGTTTGGACACATCTACTCATTAAAGGGTTTTTCTTTATTTGTACTATTTTCTACATTGTAGAATAATAGTGAAGACATCAAAACTATGAAATAACACATATGGAATCATGTAGTAACTAAAAAAGTGTTAAACAAATGAAAAACATTTTATATTTGAGATTCTTCATAGTAGCCACCCTTTTCCTTGATGACAGCTTTGCTCACTCTTGGCATTATTTCAATCAACTTCATGAGGTAGTCACCTGGAATGCATTTCAATTAACAGGTGTGCCTTGTTAAAAGTTCATTTGTGGAATTTCTTTCCTGCTTTTCCTCCTTCTTTGAGCCAATCAGTTGTGTTGTGACAAGGTTGTTGGGTGGTATAGAGAAGATAGCCCTATTTGGTAAAAGACCAAGTCCATATTATGGCAAGAACTGCTCAAATAAGCAAAGAGAAACGACTTTAAGACATGAAGGTCAGTCAATCCGGAGAATTTCAGTAACTTTGAACGTTTCTTCAAGCGCAGTCACCAAAACCATCAAGCACTATGATGAAACTGTCTCTCATGAAGACCTCCACAGGAAAGGAAGACCCAGAGTTACCTCTGCCGAAGGGAATAAGTTCATTAGAGTTACCAGCCTAAGAAATCGTCAATTATCTGCACCTCACAGAGTTCATGAAACAGACACATCTCAACATCAACTGTTCAGAGGCGACTGTGTGAATCAGGCCTTCATTGTCAAATTGCGGCAAAGACACCACTTCTAAAGGACACCAATAAGAAGAGACTTGCTTGGGCCAAGAAACACGAGCAATGGACATTAGACCGGTGGAAATCTGTCCTTTGGTCTGATGAGTCCAAATTTGAGATTTTTGGTTCCAACCCCCATGTCTTTGTGAGACGTAAAGTAGGTGAACGGATGATCTCCGCATGTGTAGTTCCCACCATGGAGCATGGAGGAGGAGGTGTGATGGTGTGGGGGTGCTTTGCTGGTGACACTGTCAGTGATTTATTTACAATTCAAGGCACACTTAACCAGCATGGCTACCACAGCATTCTGCAGTGATACACCATCCCAACTGGTTTGGGCTTTGTGGGACTATCATTTGTTTTTCAACAGGACAATGACCCAACACACCTCCAGGCTGTATAAGGGCTATTTGACCAAGAAGGAGAGTGATTGAGCGCTGCATGAAGTGACCTGGCCTCCATAATCACCCGACCTCAACCCAATTGAGATGGTTTGGGATGAGTTGGACCGCAGAGTTAAGGAAAAGCAGCCAACAAGTGCTCAGAATATGTGGGAACTCCTTCAAGACTGTTGGAAAAGCATTCCAGGTGAAGCTGGTTGAGAGAATGCCAAGAGTGAGCAAAACTGTCATCAAGGCAAAGGGTGGCTACTTTGATGAATCTCAAATCTCAAGTAGATTTTGATATGTTTAACACTTTTTTGGACACTACGTGATTCCATATGTGTCATTTCATAGTTTTGATGTCTTATTTGGCATAATGGGTTATGTCACATTTGACATTGGTGGTTATGTCACACAGTTATGCCACATTTATGAACCCTTTATAAAGCATGACATATGGTTATAGATGATTTGTAACACATTTATGTAATGTTTATGAAGGCTTAATGAAGCCTTTATAAGCCGCACATCATTTAAAGCGGGACCTAAAATGGTCCTCCACCATAAAATTATTAATATTATTATTATTGTGAGTTGATTCCAATTCAAAGTACAATTTCAGATCAACTTCAGCCACTTGAAAAGTCCCTTCACTTAGAAAAGCTGGTGTGTGTGAGAGCAAAATCACTTGACCTTGCCACCTCTGAGAATTCAGTGCAGAATTGAGTGTCAAATAAATGCCTGGTTCTACATTTTGGCACCAAACACTGCCAATTTCTTTTTAAATAAAATACAAGTTCACCACATTACATT
Source organism: Oncorhynchus kisutch (assembly GCF_002021735.2). NCBI lineage: Eukaryota > Metazoa > Chordata > Actinopteri > Salmoniformes > Salmonidae > Oncorhynchus > Oncorhynchus kisutch. The sequence continues at coordinate 66,572,982 of NC_034178.2, forward strand.
GAAACATTTTACAGAGGTCCTCCTCTACTTTACGAAATGGGGCCTGACCAACACACATTTAGGAGGGGGCTCAACCCATTTAAAGTGGTACGACCCCGCTATCCCAGCCAGGCAGCCCTCCTCCTGCTCTGTAGTATAGATCAGTTCAGTTCTTCCTCGCTCTGACTGGCTGCTGAAATTCATTACTGCGTTCCATTACAGGGCCAAGCAGTTTGGACCTGGGATGAGAGGGACAATCAATACAGTCAGTATCTGCCCCTTCTAATCTCTGTTGCCTGTGTCAGGCCTGCTATCTGTAATAGATCTCAGGGATTAGGATGAATTCTTAAGACACTGTGCTGCCACTCGAGAGCCAGCTGAGTGTGCCGAGGGTGCCGGTGCAGGCCCACCGCCACCGTGAGCCGAATGGGGAGTGCCGCTAGCGGCCAGAGCCAAGCCGCAAAAGGAGAGGAGAGCGGTAGCCTACGCAAGGTGGATGAGCAGTGGGGCAGGCAAGGTGAGAGCCCATGTCATTTCTCTAATCCTTCTGGCATTTTTACTTTCACCGGCTGGTAGATAATGAAAATGAAAAATGAAATGGAAAACTTCCCCAGCTGCAGGTTTTAATCTGTTGCATGCTTTAACTTTTTATTTCAGTTTTTTTTACACGTTTGGCAGTTTACTGCTGAGTCAGTTGAGATGTCTTTAGTTTTTTTTTCAGGAAACTAGATGGGATACAGTGGGAGTGGAATGGAGTGTGAATAACGTAGTACTTTAGTAACCTTTGCACGTACAATGATTCAAATAGCTATTTGAAACATGAAATGCTATGTTTTCCAATAACTGTTTCCATATTCCTCTACACAGTTAGCCAGTTAGTTACTACATTGTTACAAAGAATACACCTACCCTTAATGCTTCTGGCAGATAACTTCATAATTGTGACTAGTGCATCCCCCAAAAAATAAGGCTCATTGGTTACCCAACAAGGAATCTTATGAGGATCTGGCAGGTTGACGCTAGAATTCAGTTTTGTACACTTTCACACCATCACACCATGGGCATCAAAGAATTACCCAACAACACCTGCCAGACCTTAGTCATAGGGTGGCAGGTATGCTGGTGGTTAAGAGCATTGGGCTAGTAACCGAAAGGTCGCTGGTTTGAATCCTCGAGCCAGCTAGGTGAAAATCTGTTATTGTGCTCTTGAGCAAGGCACTTAACCCTAATTGTTTCTGTAAGTCGCTCTGGATAAGAGCGTCTGCTAAAATGGAAAAATGTACTTCTTGGTCAAAGCACTAATAAGTCTGTAAGCCCTGTCTTGTCTCCTTCTCTCCTCACACATGGCTGAACTACAGCAGGCATGTCCAATCAGAAATAATATGCTAGTGCGGAAGGAGCTTACATGTTTGTGAAAGAAAAACTAACTGACGGGTGCAAGCCAATTAGAGAACGGTCACATCATGGGTGTGTGTGTAATTCAGAAAAGTGCCAATGATGGGCCCTGTTATTAAATGAACATTATCTTTCTCACAGAAAAAAAGTGGGTCATTTATTTGAAAGCTTATACTGTACATAAGGCTGACATAATGGTTACATGACACCTGACATAAACATGAGTATTATTTGTGTTTATTCTAGCTGTCAAGAGACGGGTTTCATTATGTCATTGTTAATGTCGCTTTGCAACAATCAGCTTGGATTTCAATCTAAGTCACACATTTAATGTTCAGAGAAATACTGTGTCAATATGAGAGAACCAGAAGCACAATGGACAAAGGAATGGGAAGTGAGCAAAATAAGGAAATTGTCACCAATCAGTTTCAGTTTCAAATAAATAAATCAATCCCTTTCTTTAACCACAGTTCTAACCAAAATCTGCTAACTGACACAGCACAAACCTGTCCCTTTTCCTAAGCACATTGCAATTAACCTCGAGCAGCCTCGGGTCAGGCAGAAGCCGAAAACATGCGACAGTCAAAAAGTAATTTCTGCAACTCCGGGATGATGACAACGCTGAACTCTTAATGCAGAAACGCTATTGCCCCTTCCAAGTTCAGCTGAAGAGTAAGAAGTCCATTTCAATAGCAAAATGTGCAATAAGTCAAGCAAAAACTTAAAGGACATGCTCTCTTAAAGGGACATGCTGTCTTAAAGGGATGAGCCACAGGAACGGCAGACAGAGTTCAGTGCGTCAAATCGGAGGGCATGCTGTCTGGTCCTCTGGCAGTCTCTATGGGGGTGCCACAGGGTTCAATTCTCGGGCCGACTCTTTTCTCTGTGTATATCAATGATGTTGCTCTTGCTGCGGGCGATTCCCTGATCCACCTCTACGCAGACGACACCATTCTATATACCTTCGGCCCGTCTTTGGACACTGTGCTATCTAACCTCCAAACAAGCTTCAATGCCATACAACACTACTTCCGTGGCCTCCAACTGCTCTTAAATGCTAGTAAAACCAAATGCATGCTTTTCAACCGGTCGCTGCCTGCACCCGCATGCCCGACTAGCATCACCACCCTGGATGGTTCCGACCTAGAATATGTGGACGTCTATAAGTACCTAGGTGTCTGGCTAGACTGCAAACTCTCCTTCCAGACTCATATCAAACATCTCGAATCGAAAATCAAATCAAGAGTCGGCTTTCTATTCCGCAACAAAGCCTCCTTCACTCACGCCGCCAAGCTTACCCTTGTAAAACTGACTATCCTACCGATCCTCGACTTCGGCGATGTCATCTACAAAATGGCTTCCAACACTCTACTCAGCAAACTGGATGCAGTCTATCACAGTGCCATCCGTTTCGTCACTAAAGCACCTTATACCACCCACCACTGCGACTTGTATGCTCTAGTCGGCTGGCCCTCGCTACATATTCGTCGCCAGACCCACTGGCTCCAGGTCATCTACAAGTCCATGCTAGGTAAAGCTCCGCCTTATCTCAGCTCACTGGTCACGATGGCAACACCCATCCGTAGCATGCGCTCCAGCAGGTGTATCTCATTGATCATCCCTAAAGCCAACACCTCATTTGGCCGCCTTTCGTTCCAGTACTCTGCTGCCTGTGACTGGAACGAATTGCAAAAATCGCTGAAGTTGGAGACTTTTATCTCCCTCACCAACTTCAAACATCAGCTATCTGAGCAGCTAACCGATCGCTGCAGCTGTACATAGTCTATTGGTAAATAACCCACCCTTTTTCACCTACCTCATCCCCATACTGTTTTTATTTATTTACTTTTCTGCTCTTTTGCACACCAATATCTCTACCTGTACATGACCATCTGATCATTCATCACTCCAGTGTTAACCTGCAAAATTGTAATTATTTGACTACCTACTCATGCCTTTTGCACACATTGTATATAGACTCCCCCTTTGGTTTCTACTGTGTTATTGACTTGTTAATTGTTTACTCCATGTGTAACTCTTTGTTGTCTGCTCACACTGCTATGCTTTATCTTGGCCAGGTCGCAGTTGCAAATGAGAACTTGTTCTCAACTAGCCTACCTGGTTAAATAAAGGTGAAATAAAAAAATATAAAAAAATGTCGGCCATCTTTGATTGCCAATGAAAAAAATGCAGTCGAAACTGACAGATCCATTACGCAAACAGCATGAAAATGAAAAGTAAAAAAACACAGAATGGTTTAACCTAGCAATGTTTAATAACTTTAAAACAGTCGTATAAACGTGTGCATGTGTCTATCACATCACCCTTGTGACAGTGTCACAAAATGGACATTGTTGATGTCAGTTGAAGAATCAAGTTGCCAGAACATGTCACCAGTGGAGGATGAGGGCAGGATGGCTCATAATAATGTCTGGAACGGAGCAAGTGGAATGGCATCAAACACGTGGAAAGAATGTTTGATGTATTTGATACCATTCCACAGATTCCGCACCAGCCATTACCACAAGCCCGTTTGAACCCAATTAAGGTTCCAGCAACCTCCTGTGCATGTCACGTATGTTATAACACCTCTGGGGTCAAAGTCTAATTCTTATAAGAGCAGTCGATTACATTTCTGTTGGTATGTCCTTTTGGCAGCTGTAGCACTGGTGCTGAAATGTAGCTGTTATCTATCTACTAATACTGCTCCATATCAAACAAGTTTGCTTTGAGTTAAATAATGTATAAATGCATCAACATGTCTACGCATAAAAAAAAATGAATAAATAAATAACTACAGATATAGATTTTAAAAAACAAAGAAATTGGGGGCAATTAATTGCAGTCCTTTGCTCAAGCACATATTACAAGAGGCCTGTCTCTTTGAGTGGGAGATTAGTTGAAAAGAGAATTGCAGTGGGTTATGCGGTACACAAAGCACTTCACTTTCATTTCCATCCCTGACACAGCACAAACCTGTCCCTTTGTCTAAGCACATTGCAATTAACCTCGAGCAGCCACGGGTCAGGCAGAAGCCGAAAACATGCGACAGTCAAAAAGTAATTTTCGTAACTCCGGAATGATGACAACGCTGAACTCTTAATGCTGAAATGCTATTGCCCCTTGTTTTGGCTCAATCACACTGAACACTGAGCGAGTGGTGGATTTGTGCATAACCTAAGGCAAGGAACAGGAGCTCAGAAGCAAAATAAAGGACAAAATGAATTACTAGAGTCTTGTGTTTTTTCCAAGTAAGCTTTATCAAGGAGAGGGCGATGATGCAAATGACTGGAGAATTCAGTTGTTTATTGAAGCTGTAAACTTGAAGCTGTTCACGGCACACTGACAGTTGGATGCTTTCCACGGGGTTTGGCTCTTTTTCTTCATTTTGGATTTATTTATATCCTACTCATTCTCAAAATGGTTTTAATAATCCATTTCAATGCTGTGTCCTCCAAATGTCTCTCCTTAGAATCCTACATTAAAAGACAGCATTATATATTATATGCATACTCTATTAAATTGAATATTACTCAGTCTCAGACCAAGCCTAAAGAACAGCCATGGGCAGGGTCTAAGGTCAAACGCCAAGAGTCAGAATCACAACTCCTGACCAGCACAATGCCGTACACCTGTATATCTATTGATACTCATAATCCAATGCTACTAAGCTGCTATTGCATCTATCTGAAACTTCAAGGCCAACACACTCAAACCTCTGTCTTTGCTCGTTTGCTATGTTCCCTCTCTCTTCCTGTCTCTCTCTCTCTCTCATTACTCTGTAAGCAGGTGAGAGCTGTTTGACCAGCCTGTCTGCAGCTGCTAATTGTCACCTGGGTGGAAGCAGACGGTGCTGCTAGCAGCACGTCGTTGTCGTGGCGATCAACCTGACACGGCCGTGACAGGCCCCTTGTCTGCCCACGAAAGTGCAGGGACATTGTTGTCGCAGTAAAAGGTCTGACACAGGGCTTGCTGTGCCCTCTTCCTGGATCCTCAGATCCTGCACTCCCAGGGGCTCTTTTGCTGTCGTGGCACAATGCCACTATCTGTGACTGTGCAGCTGTCGCAATTCATTCTCTACGGTTGCCGAGTGACTAGAGTCCAGAAATGTTTTTCTTGCTCCGTTTAATTCAGTGGGAAAATATAGTCTCCTGTAGAGGTCCCTGAGCGAAATGCCATCACACAATCATAGAGTTATATGTTTCTCCCAGCCCTCTAGCCTCTTTGAAGTCTCACTGCATATTGCCTTGTCATTGTATTTCAATGTACTTCGACATACAGTACCAGTCAAAGTTTGGACACACCTACTCATTCAAAGGTTTTTCTTTATTTTACTATTTTCTACATTGTATAATAATAGTGAAGACATCAGAGCTATGAAATAACACATATGGAATCAAGTAGTAACCAAAAAAAGTGGTAAACAAATCCAAATATATTTGAGATTTGAGATTCTTCAAAGTAGCAACCCTTTGCCTTGATGACAGCTTTGCTCACTCTTGGCATTCTCTCAACCAGCTTCACCTGGAATGCTTTTCCAACAGTCTTGAAGGAGTTTCCATATATGCTGAGCACTTTTTGGCTGCTTTTCCTTCACTCTGTGGTCCAACTCATCCAAACCATCTCAATTGGGTTGAGGTCGGGTGATTGTGGAGGCCATGTCATATGATGCAGCACTCAATCACTCTTCTTCTTGTTCAAATAGTCCTTACTCAGCCTGGAGGTTTGTTGGGTCATTGTCCTATTGAAAAACAAATGATAGTCCCACAAAGCGCAAACCAGATGGGATGGCTTATTGCTGCAGAATGCTGTGGTTGCCAAGCTGCTTAAGTGTGCTTTGAATTCTAAATAAATCACTGACAGTGTCACCAGCAAAGCACCCCCACACCATCACACCTCCTCCTCCATGCTTCATGGTGGGAACCACACGTGGAGATCATCCATCCACCTACTCTGCGTCTCACAAAGACATGGCGGTTTAAACAAAAATCGCAAATTTGGACTCATCAGACCAAAGAACAGATTTCCACCGGTCTGATGTTCATTGCTCGTGTTTCTTGGCCCAAGCAAGTCTCTTCTTATTATTGGTGTCCTTTAGTAGTGGTTTCATTGCAGCAATTCGACCATGAAGAACTGATTCACACATTCTCCTCTGAACAGTTGATGTTGAGATGTGTCTGTTACTTGAACTCTGTGAAGCATTTATTTGGGCCGCATTCTGAGGTGCAGCTAACTCTAATGAACTTATCCTCTGCAGCAGTGGATGTGGTGGTCCTCATGAGAGCCAGTTTCATCATAGCACTTTATGTTTTTTGCAACTGCACTTGAAGAAACTTTGAACGTTTTTCAAATGTTCCAGATTGACTGATCTTCATGTCTTACAGTAATGAGGGACTTTCATTTCTCTTTGCTTATTTGAGCTGTTCTTGCCATAATATGGACTTGGTATTTTAGCAAATAGAGTTATCTTCTGTATACCATCACTACCTTGTCACAACAGAACTGAAAGAAATTCCACAAATTACCTTTCTTAAAAAATGTGTCTCCTAATTTTTCATTTAATTTTACATACTTTTTATTATTTTATGAAATAATTTTTTCTCCCCAATTTCGTGGTATCTAATTGGTAGTTACAGTCTTGTCCCATCGCTGCAACTGTGCATCCTCCGAAACACGATCCAGCCAAGCCGCACTGCTTCTTGACACAATGCCTGCTTAACCCAGAAGCCAGCCGCACCAATGTGTCGGAGGAAATACCATTCACCTGGCGACCGTGTCAGCATGCACGCGCCCGGCTTGCCACAGGAGTCGCTAGAGCGCGATGGGACAAGGCTGCGACAGAGCCTGAACTTGAACCAGGACCTCTAGTGGTACAGCTACACCACTGTGCCACTCGGGAGGCCACAAATTAACTTTTAACAAGACACACCTGTTAATTGAAATGCATTCCAGGTGACTACCTCATGATCTGGTTGAGAGAATGCCAAGAGTGTGCAAAGCTGTCATCAAGGCAAAATCTAAATGTATTTAGAATTGTTTTAACACTTTTTTGGTTACTACACGATTATATATGTGTTGTTTCATTGTTTGCAGAAAAAAACAGTAAAAGTAAAGAAAAACCCTTGAATGAGTAAGTGTGTCCAAACATTTGACTAGTACTCTAACTACAATGCTAATATCACATCTTGCCCATTCGGTGTCTGTCTTACATTCTTCGCCACTGTAGCCTACTTCTAACAACAAACTGAAGAATAGGGGTAGCATGGAGTCCATAACACCTTTTATCATTATAACGTCATTTGCTTCCAGTTTAGGTTTGTTCACCACATGGTCCAAGATCACTTCTAATAGTCTCTGACAGTCAGTATCCAACATCTACACCACTCTCGCCATTTCCCAACACCGGAGGGAACTGACACGAAACTCACGAGCTGGAGCAGGCAGTGGTAATCTCCTCTACACAAGCTGGAGCAGGCAGTAGTAATCTTCTCTATATGAGCTGGAGCAGGCAGTTGTAATCTCCTCTACACGAGCTGGAGCAGGCAGTAGTAATCTCCTCTACACGAGCTGGAGCAGGCAGTGGTAATTTTCTCTACATGAGCTGGAGCAGGCAGTTGTAATCTCCTCTACACGAGCTGGAGCAGGCAGTAGTAATCTCCTCTACATGAGCTGGAGCAGGCAGTGGTAATCTCCTCTACACGAGTTGGAGCAGGCAGTAGTAATCTTCTCTACACGAGCTGGAGCAGGCAGTGGTAATCTCCTCTAAACGAACTGGAGCAGGCAGTAGTAAATAAATAAACACACTCCGTTACTATGCAATTACTAGAGTGGTAATGTAACAACATGGTAATACAATTGTGTTACTACTTGAGTGGTTACATTGTTACTATACAGGTGTAAGAGTAACCAGCGCATCTTTGAATCAGGTTGCAAACATTGGGTTTACTTTACCTCCCTCCCTCCTTCTTTTCCTCTCTTCCCTCCTTCCCTCTCTACCTTTACCCACCACCCTCCTCTCCTCCTTTTGATATCCATCTCTGAATGAAATAATCACCTAATGACATCCTGTCAGTGGCAGATCACATTAATCTTGTCATAAACAGCGCTATTGACAGAGCCATTCTCAATGAAAGGCAGTGTAAGAGGATGCCAGGCGGCAGTAATTGTTCAAATTTGGAGTGGATCGATGGGTTTGGCATTGCACAAATCACGCTGCCACATAGGCACACAAAAAGCTGATGGCCAAGGGGCTGGGCTTCCCACTAACACAATCCGCCATTCAACTTATCTGGCAGATTTCAGCTGGGGCGAAGGTTGCTCATTCTTCCTGAATGTTTTCTCTGGTTAAAGCTGGGGACGTAGTTTTTTACATAGCTGTCACAGCCTGATGGACCTGTTAGTCTATGAGGTGGACTCTAATATGTATTGATAATCATACAGCGATCGTAATGGTAATAAACAACCTTTGTCACGGTATCCAGGAGAAGGAGAGTAAAATGGATTAGATGCGTATTACATTCCTGTTTCTTGGCCATATTTCAGTCAATTTAAGCATCAGCCAAGCTCATTGCATATTCTGTCAAGCACATATGGTGTTGTGTAATTTAACAAATAATAATCCAAAATTATGGAGCACTTGGAGGCCCAGTGCAGCAAAACAACTTAATGTCAGTCACTAATCCAGTTGCAGGTGTTCCGAAATTAAGGCTCAATTACGGTAAATTGGGTTTCACAGATTTATTCAAATTAGTTTAGAATCACACCAAAGTAAATATGCTTACCTGGGCAGAACGCATCCCGTAGAGGGCTTGTTGAAATAAAAATACATTTACATTTAAAATAGCCTGGAAACTGAATCAAGGGCTAAACTTGGTTTGAGTCGGTGTTTCTCTCAGCCTTAATCGAAGTTTTGATATGCAGTGACATATGTTCCACGGGGTGTTGAAATGGATCTCAAGAGACAGGAAAGGTAATCAGTTGTTAATATACTACCACCCTTTAATTAGGTTGCAAAAAAACATTGATTTCATGTTCATGCAATGCTCCAGCCCACTTAACCGATCATATCTGTGCCCCTTCCAGTCTCCGAACCTTTATCTGCCGTTTCCTAGTTACTGAACCACAGAGAAGATGTAGGATAACTACGCTATATCTTAACAGGTTAAGACCCAGAGCATGTAGAAACGACATTATGACATATGTTAATTCAAAACCAGCAAGCAGATTTGAGATAAACATGATTTTTTTATCATAATTTATGAACTCTGAGATTATAAATTATTGAGGTGTATTCTTTGTTACCCTGAGGCTACTACACTATTTTGGTAAGAGAAATTAAGCCACCAGAGTCAATTGTAAGAATGATCTAAGAATGATCTAAGAATGGTCTAAGAATGATCTAAGAATGGTCTAAGAATGATCTAAGAATGGTCTAAGAATGATCTAAGAATGATCTAAGAATGGTCTAAGAATGATCTAAGAATGGTCTAAGAATGATCTAAGAATGCTCTAAGAATGGTCTAAGAATGATCTAAGAATGATCTAAGAATGCTTTAAGAATGGTCTAAGAATGATCTAAGAATGATCTAAGAATGCTCTAAGAATGGTCTAAGAATGATCTAAGAATGCTTTAAGAATGGTCTAAGAATGATCTAAGAATGATCTAAGAATGCTTTAAGAATGGTCTAAGAATGATCTAAGAATGATCTAAGAATGCTCTAAGAATGGTCTAAGAATGATCTAAGAATGATCTAAGCGTCACGGCTTATTTCCTCCTCTTCGTCTGAAGAGGAGGTGTAACAGGGATCAGAACAAAATGCAGCATAGTACGTGTTCAACATATTTTAATGAAAGATGAAAACATTAACACTACACAAAAGACCAAACGTGGCAAAACCGAAACAGTCCTATCTGGTGCAGAGAACACAGAGACAGGAAACAATCACCCACAAAGTACCCACAGAATATGGCTGCCTAAATATGGTTCCCAATCAGAGACAACGATAGACAGCTGCCTCTAATTGAGAACCAATCTAGGCAACCATAGACATACAATATACCTAGAAGAGAAACAGCCCCATAAACATACAAAAAACCCTAGACAAATCACCCATGTCACACCCTGACCTAAACAAAATAACAGAAAAGGAAAATAAAGAATACTAAGGTCAGGGTGTGACACTAAGAATGATCTATGAATGATCTAAGAATGGTCTAATAATGATCTAAGAATGATCTAAGAATGGTCTAACTATGGTGATAAAAAAATTAAAAATCAATAACGTAACTTTCAACAGAGAAGAAAGTGTACTTTCATTCTGAGAAGAGTGACTACCAAGATTGGCGTTGAAATTTCAGTTTGGGCTGTGTTTTCTAATATTCCCTTTTTTGGAAAGGACAAATTATGGGAATTTTCCCCCAATTCTTTCCCTCAAAGCTGTACCAAGGGGTGTTACAATTAGATGGACATAACACCCTACATCTGGACAGACACAGTTATTGCACTTTGTAGCATCATAAGTTTTAATTGCTGCTGACATGTAATGTACTAACATCTCTTCTCCCCCAGAGAACAGCAAAAAAACATGTTGCTGCATGTCTATTGAATTCTAATGTGGCTTATTAACAAATGATACTGAGCTGAATCAGTAAGGGCTAAAGCAAGAGAAGAAGATTAGATATTGGAGTCTGGAGCGGAAGAGAATGGTCAATTACAAAGAGGACCATACAGACAGTAAAATGAAGGGGTAAAATCCTATCAGAGAAATTGAAGAGGAGGGCGGTGATGCCTATTTCAGCAGTTATCCAATGGAGAAGGGAGAATGATAGTTGATTAAGTCAGTGGGCTCACTCCTTCCCCACTCCTAACCTCTAGCTCTTTACTCCACTGGGAGCTGAGCTGCATGGTGAACATGGACCCAGAGTGATGGGGAGAATTGGGGCCTCTGATCACTAACCACTTTGTCAGGGGAGAATGCGACCCAAGAGGCCCTGGGTAACGTTACTTTCAGCAAAAACAGCTTTTCACCTTACTGGGGTGAAAACTATTGATATATTCAGTATCTTAAGTTATTACGCATACATTTAAACACCTTCCCTCCCAAACGTATGTAATCTATGTAAGTGCACACGTTAACATCCCCGTGCACATATCTCCAGGACAGTACACAGTAGTAGCTAGCTACAATATATACATCGGGACAGTACACAGTAGTAGCTAGCTATACCAGGTTTTATGACAATATCAAAAGCTCTTTCACTTAAAGTGAAGTAGTGCTGATAAATGCAGCCATGGGAGCCTTAATGAACGATTTACTCATAATGTGGGCTCATAAAGATTACAGCATACACAGTACCAATCGTCCATGCACCTACAATTGCCCTCCTGTATGGTCGACCCATTCTTATATTTCAGCAAATGGGGTTTGTCAAAGACTATTTATATCACTTTAGTTGATTATAAATGTCAACCTTTCAGTTCACAGCCAATCTGAACAGTGCTTGTGTGAATACATTTCAGCGTGTTATGATCCACAGGTAAGACATTGATGGAAGTCTCAAAGTAAGAGTGCTGATCTAGGATCAGTTTTGTGATTTGTAAAGTAACGAATGGACAGGAGAAACCTGAACGTATCAGCACTCCTGTGTGATGTTTGATACGGCCCAGTTACGAGTTAAGGGATGATTATTATTAGAATAACATTATAATAACAAACAGGCAATATCAAACCATGTACTCAATGCAAAAACTAAGCCATGTGCTAAAAATACATCAGATATTTACAGTATCTGGTTAAAAGGATTAGAAAACGCATTGTAAATATGCAATTAACATTTCCTATAAAGGTTTGATGCTGTTTTAAGTGAATTTCAAAGTTACGGACCTTTCAGTGTTTCGAACGACCTCCAACAACCTTTATTCTGAGGGCCCACTGTATAATACATGGATTTTATATGGCGCTTTTCTCGCTTTTCTTTCAAAACATCCATTTAGGGTGCTTTGCAGCACCTTGCATCACTTTATGATGATTTTAGATGATACTTTAAGCAAACTGTCTGTGTCTATCATCAAATGGGAACCGTGCAGCACAAGTACAATAGATAAGGGAGTCATTTGGATGACCGTAGGCCTGCTGAAAATGAATTACAGGCTAACATACATGTCTCCTCCTCAGTCTGCATGCATGTCACATGTTTTCACAGATTCAGTGATTTAGATCGGATCTTGTTAAGCTTCTTCGTTAATCACACCTGCCAAGAACATGAGATGAGGATGCAACATAGATAGCTACTGTCTGTTTCCAACCTTGAGGTGGATTCTCATTCTCAGTACTGGTTTGATGCATCAAACCAGTACTTGACTTGGACTGAAATAGGCTCTGTACTCATTTTGGGTGTCGGTACTGTTTATATTTAGGTGCAGGAGCTCCACAATACTTTTGAGCTGATATTCTATAAAAGGAACTCAAGCAGTAGAACATTTGAGGTGCCGGTACTCAGCTCAGGTGAGCTCCTGTCCAAGTCAAGCACTGCCTCAAACTCTGTCTTCACTACACAATATTATACAGGATAGTAAGGTGTTGAACATGACATTCAAAGACAACAGATTAGGTCTATGGAAAAATCTATACAAAATCACTTTCATATAATGGGTAGCCTAACCACACATGTATAAGACTGAATTAATCCACCTCTCCCGCTGTCGCTGCATGATCAGTGTCTCCTCAACCCAACCGTAACCATGCCTTAATTTAGTTAACGCTCAAAGACGCGCACTAGAATCCGTCTCTCACTGAAGTAATGGTTACATCTGTGCCACTTAAGTGGCTCTCTTCTCCCCATTAAGCACAATGACAGTGATTCATTGTCATGAAAAATACAGATTTTGGCCTCTCTAACTCATGTGCTTCAATTGAATCCTCCTCTAATCTCGACCGTCCTTGAAAGACAGTCCAATCAGCTAAGGAAGTCAGACAGATTTTTTTTAAGGGAATTTGACGTGACAGATGAGCCTGCGGGCCCCTTAGGATGTTACCATTTTTCTGCAGTGCCTCCTTCAGTCCAAGTCCGTCTCTGAAACCGAAACACCATAAATACTGACAGCATGACATTCATGGTTTCAAATTTGCTCTTTTTTGTCCCCCTATCCTGACACTTCAGTTTTCTTTTCTTACTGCAGAGAGCACGGTTTGCATTAGAGCTGGGTTTGTGACAAGGCTACATTCATCATGTAATAAAGTGATGCAAACTGCTGCAAAACGCCCTAAATGGTTGTCAGCCCCGATTTCCACGAATTTGAAGTTGTTTAGGGTCTTGCTGCTTCACGGCCAAGAATGTTATGTTTGAAATTCCAGTGATGTTTTATTATTGGCCAGCTAGCCGTGTGTCATGTTTTGACTAAGTGCAAGAAACTTGCTGATCCTGCCATGCAGTTTATAATACTGCAAATCCATGCAGCTTACAATACTGCAAATCCATGCAGCCTTGGGCACCTATCTAGATGATGCATAAAGGGTGTTTGTCATCTTTATAACTTCAGACGTTTAGGTGTACGGTGTGTGTGTGTGTCTCTCACATCTATCCGACTAACGGTCCTGATGTTCCCTACACCTGCAGCTTGTGATAAGATGACAGAACCCTGTCCAGAAACAACCCTTAGTACCTAAACCAAGCACCTTTGTAGATCTGAGAGGATTAGATAAGTATAAGAAATGTGGGACAAAATCCTCCCAACCTATCCGAGGGCAAGGTAAAGCTACTGCCATACTGCTTACGCCTAGACTTATTATTGATTTAGGGAGAAGGAACTAAGGGTTGTCTCTGGACAGGGCCATAGGACTAACCACACCAAGTCAAACACCTCCACCCTGCCACCTGACAATCACTTACAGCTTAGGGCCAACTACACTATAGTTCACAAAATGCTCAGAAATTATATTAAACCGATACATAAAGTAGGCCTATACTAATTTAAATAAATGGGCAATGTCAAAGACACAAGGTGGAGTTTCAGTTTACCCCCCCCCCCCCCCCCCAGTATATTTGTGTATATTAGTTACATTTACAGTGTTTTCTTATCATACCAGAGTTTGTGTTGTTTTTCAGCCCCTTTATCATATTAATTTATTTTGAGTTTCTCAGTTAGCTGAATCACAATTGTGTATGTATGTGTGTGTTAGAAAATCCATTTGCAAATATATGGGATCGTCTCAGATATGTTTTATTAGAAAAAACATATTGCACATATCAAGCCAACTCTTTGTTAAATGAACAATACACTGCTGCCATCTATTGGTGTGACTGGAAAAATACACACAGGTGTCTAAATGTTGAGTCCCAAAAATCCTGCCTAACCATTTGCATAATTCATAATTGTACATTGGGTTGAAAATACAGTATTGTACTCTGGAGTGATATCACTTTAAAAAGTATAATAACAATAAATATTATATTGACAAAGCAGATTGATTTCATCACATTCAATTAATCATTTACAGTGATTTCAGCATTTAAATATATCAATTGATATAGCAACGCTTTCTGGAGTGCAAATTATGATAATTGTCACATCGGTCCTGAAGTCACAATTAAACAGAGAAAATAATTAGTTTTTAATCAGCAAGGTTCATCAGACCAAAGTTCAGCATATTGTTAGCTTCAGACCACGCAGCGTGTTGTGCCCCATCCATCTCTGAAGCCACTCTGTTGCCACTTGCCAGAGCATGGTTTGCTCCACCGATCGTAGCATTGCACTCTGGGCAGTTACGGCTCATCATGGCGCCTCCACAATCTCCGATGGCATAGACGTGACCGTTGGGGCAGGAGTACCAGTGGCCTTTAGGCAAACTCATGGCTGAGAGTATCATATTTCGTTCATCATCACTGATCCCCAGGCCAGAGCTTGGTAGCTTTTCAGCCAAGTCTTTCAGTGCCTGCTTTACCGAGTCCTCGTCTTGCAGAGTGAATGGCTGCATTCTCTCCAGAACCTCCCTTATGGCTGTGACCTCAGCCTGAACCTTGACCCCACGGCCTGTGTCCTTAGCCATCTTGCAGCGGGCGTTGAGCTCAGCCAAAAAGGAGAGCCTCTGTAGCTCTCTCTGCAGATCAGAAGCCTGCTGCTCCGAGAACTTCTGGTAACAATCCATCAGCCACCTCAGGAACTCTTCGACTTTCTCATCAAAGTGGAAAACTTCCGCACTTGACATGTGCTGCCTACTAATCTTCAGCAACTTGCCAACTCTCTCAAGGAAGGCCATCTTGTTTTCCGTGATCCACAGTTCCTTAGCTGTGAGGTGGGAGGCCCTTAGTTTTTTCTCGATCTGTATGTACTCCATTGGTAGATACCTTTGCAAGTCCTCCTTGTCAATCCATTGCTGCTTAAGGACCGCCTTTTGTGCCGCAATATCTGACTGTGCTCCATTAATCTTCTCCTTAACTTTCTCAATTATCGCCAGACTCCGGTTGACGTAAGCCCCGTACCGGAGATTCCTGCGGATGGGAGTGCGACACCTGGGGCACTCCTTCAACTTTACTGCGAGCTGCTCCTCGGTAGCCTGCTGGTTGTCATCCATCCCCATGTATATATCCATGGACGTGGACTCAAAGATGTGTCCGCAGTCGTCCAGCTGAATAAAGCAGGCCTCAGCATCGTCCTCCGTACCAAAGAAGATCTCCATAACATCCTCGCGGTGGCAAACACGGCACTTGTTGGGGCAGGGGTCTCCACACAGGCCGATGCAGGGGTGCCCACACTGCAAGGTTTTGGTGCAGGGCTGGGTGCAGGGTGGACGGTCACAAGGCTCATGGCAGAGTTTGCTGCAGCCCTGGTGAGGACACTGCCAGGCACAGGGCTCTATGCAGGGGGCACAGGGCTGGCCGCAGGGCTTCTTACAGGCACTGTGGATGCAGCGATTCTCACAGAGAATTGGACAGGAAGGGCAGTCACGTGTACAGGGCTCCCGACACTTGTGGGAGCAGACTAGGAGCTTATCACATCGGTGGAAACAGCCCAAGTGGAAGCGGCCCTGGTGGCATCTCTGGCAGGAACCAGGACAGGGGTGGCCACACTTCAGAATCTGTTTGCAAGGTGCCCTGCAGTCCGGCTGTACTGTAGATCTCCTATAATGACAGGGACCTTCTTGCTTGTGTCCACACTTGAGCTCCAAGGTGACTGTTGCCATGCAGGTGGTGGTGCAGGACTCCCCACACACAGTGGCACATAGATGGCCACACACCAGCATCTTCTGACAGGGCTCCTGGCACACAAACTGCTCTGGAGCCTGGTGACAGGGCACCATCTGCTTGTGCTGGCATCGCGGTACGATTTTCTCTACCCGCGTAAGGCAGTCTGTAGGGCACTTCTTGTAGCACAGAAGTTTGCATCGATGCCCCAGCTCACAGAGGACCTTCTGGCACTTCTTGTTACATGTGTACTTCTTGTGCTCTTGGTCGTACGGGTGGCAAGCACTGGAGCACACGTGACCACAGTTCAAGCGGAACTCGCAGGGCAGGTTGCAGCCTCCCTCAGGAGCATGTTTGAAGTCGTCACCGCAGAATGCTTTAATATGTCGCTCAGGGTGGTTCTGGCAGCACAGGGTCAGGGCAGGTCCCACTTGGTCTTTCTCTCGCAGTGTGTGCAGGATGTTGCTCCAAAGCTTGACTTTTCCCAACATGGCCATGTTTCCAACGCAGTAGAGACCCTTCTTAGCCCGTGACAGGGCCACACAGACGCGGTTGGGGATGTTCAAGAAGCCCACCTTCTCCTCTTTGTTACTTCGAACCAGCGACAGCAGGACAATATCATTCTCCTCTCCTTGGTATTTGTCAACAACATGAACTTTTACCCCATTGAACTCTTTGGCTGGCATGAGTTTGCGCAGACAGTGGAGTTGGCCAGTGTAAGTGGTGAGGATGGTGATCTGGGACGGCTGGTATTCCTGTAACAGGAGGTAGCGACACAACGCTACCACAAAGAAGGCCTCGTGGAGGTTCTGGCGACTCTTTCCATCCCTGATCTCCTCCTCCGGGTAGTTATGCTCCACAAAGAACATGTTGGAGAGAAGACCCTACAAGACAACAGGGAGGTGAATACAACGGTTATTGGACCGCAACTAACTTCTAAGGCCTACACATGGACTGTTTATTGTACTTTATTGATGGTTCATTGAATTGATGACATGCTGAAATGGATATTCAGTATACAGTACACTTTAAATGCACTCCTGCTAGGAGGGTAACTACCATGTAAAAAGTCTCTGAAAGCATTGACGAACCTTAATATTGTCATAGTCCATCACTGAGGGGTGGTTCTCTAGCTCAGAGTAGATGTGCGGGACCAGGAGACGGGCAATGTCTGGCCTCATGCGATGCTGTGCGGGGATAGACCCAGAGTTAGAGGATTGGTCAATGGACAATGAAGAACAAGGTTCTATGGATTGGTTTATCCATATACACTTTCCCTTTAGATTCCCCACACGTACCTGGTAGTTAAGTCTGACGTATGGAAAGTCCATCTTTATCAGCCTCTCAAACATGGACACTTCAAGATTGAAGTTCTTGGCCAGTTCGAACACTGTTGCACTGGGCCGGAGCTAGGGACACAATGAGCTACATAAGTACCCCTATAAATACCGCTGAAGCCCAAGAGAGGATGGAATGGACCACCTCATTTCAACACTTTTAGACAACATCTCCTCAACTCTATTACTTGTTGTTGAACACTGTTTTTCCAGAACCTGCCCAAAGATAAACATTTGCCGTTCGACTAAATCACATTTACAGAAATCTTGATAAATGTGCATTGGCCCTCTCAAATCAATGTAATAAAGTAAAATAAAAAGAGTACGAAAAGTATACAGTATTTGAAAATAAAAACTCACAGTTTTGCTATCCTATCTTGTTTTCCTGCTTCTTTTCAGTTGTTAATGTGTGTCTGCTTTATTTAGGGGACAAGGTAAGAATGTATGTGGGAGGGGGTGTGGGAAAGATACAAAACATTCTCAAATAATGTGAGTTATTGTACTCAGTTTGTTTCTGCCTGACTGTGTTAGATTTCAACCACTAACTTTTGATTAATAGCACTTCAAAGCCAAAGCTTTTTTTCTCATCCAAAGTGTGATCCACCTACACGAAAGTAAAGTGCACATCTCAAGAATACCAGCTTTGAATAAAAGTGGATTATATTGAACTGAGTAAAATACGTGATATTCCCAGAGTGCTTTAGCTTTTTCACTCAGAGCTAAAAGGAACAAGTCAAGTTACGTAAGACCTTATAGCTGGGTGAACTCTCCATTTAGCCCCAAGCAGAGTTGGAAGTTGATTGCAATTCAATAAGAAATTAAAATGACCATGGACTTTCAATCGACAAATGCCCAGTTTACATTAGGAGCAATTTTACATTAGGAGATATGTTCAAGTCAATTTTACATCAGGAGCAATGTTCAAGTCAATTTTACATCAGGAGCAATGTTCAAGTCAATTTTACATTAGGAGCAATGTTCAAGTCAATTTAACATTAGGAGCAATGTTCAAGTCAATTTTACATTAGAAGCAATTTTCAAATCAATTGAACATTAGGAGCAATTTTCATGTCCAATTCAATCACAGGATTTAGTGGCATAACAGTAGGGAAGTTGACCATGCCTGGCCAATGAGTGTCCAGTACCTGTTGGTGGTCTCCAATGAGAATGAGGTGCTGGCAGGCCTGGCTCAGAGTGGTGATGGTGTGGGCCTCCAGTACCTCTGCTGCCTCTTCCACGATCACTAGGCGGGGGCGCACTTCCTGCAAAGCTTTGCGCCATCTAGCAGCCCCCGTGGTCGTCATGCCGATGACCTTGGCTTCCTTCAGGACACATAAGTCCTCACGGAGACGAATCTCAGCCAGACGCTCGGCAGCATCCTGATAGTCCTGCTCTGCCTGCTGGGCTCGCATACGCAGCTCCGTCCGATAACGCCCCACCCATAACCTGCGAACACAGAGCAGCGTCAGATGAGGTCATTGGTAGCATTTGACGGTAAGGCCACTAATGGAGTCTACACACGCAGGTCATAAAACTAACAAAGTTCCTATAGAAAAGTTGTGTTTACCTGACATAACCCTGTCACAATCAAATTCTGAATATCTGAGATTCGTAGATAATGTGTAGAGCAGAATCCTTTATTACTTGTATGATTTACTGAGTCAATCCAACACGCTGGAGCTGTGACAATTTCTTTATTGCATCATCCAAAATGGATTTTTGGCTTGGCACACAACTGGGTCTTTTCCCCAGTCAGATCAAAACATGCGTCACTTAAGGTGGCACAGTCAATCGCACACCTGTGTGGTTTGTGTGGTCATGACGACTGTGCACTTTGCACAAACTAAGCACAGTTACATTGCCAGGGTGACAGAAACTTGTAGAGGTGAGGGGTTCAGTGCATGCATCTACTGAGATACATTTTCTCAGTAATTAGTTGACATAATTATGCACAATGGGAATATACGCTCTCGCAGTCTGGCGTTGCCTAGGGGATGAGAGAGACTATTACCGGTACAGTCTCCATCTGTCTGGCAGACTAAGAGTCCACACATCCTGAATGGTGTGTTCCTCATCTTCACTCATGGCTGAGCTGCTGCCCAGCTCTCTCCTAATACGATGTTTCATCTTCCTCTTCTGCACCCGCTGTATCTGCGCACACAGAGAGAGACACGTCAGACTTTTCAAATAACATTAACTATTCCTTTAACCCAGCACCTGTCTTTCTACCATACTCCTGAGCTAAATACTGTGAAAATGAAGCAGGTGATTGTCATTTTAAATCAATAAGCAGCTAAATTAGTTTGTGATTCACATATTGTATGATGCAATGTATTTTGGCTATATTGTTATACAATAAGTTTGGATCAAGGCACGTTGTAGGTTCTCACCTCCCAGCCTTCTTCACTCTGCTCTGCATGTATCAGAGTGTTCTCCAGGTTCATGGCCAGCATCATTTCCGCCATATCCCTGACTGTCTCCTCCATCTTTCTTCGATCATCATCGTGACTTTGATGCATGTCTGAGACTTCTACAAAGCGTTCCATCTGGATCAGGTCTGCCTCCTCCGCTATCTCGATCAGGTCCTCCTCCTCCTCCTCATCTTCGTCCATTTCCCCATCTATCACAAAACAGAGAGGGTAAAATGGGTGAGGAGTTTCTAACTTCTATTCCTAGTACTTCTCTCAACAGTCACTTTAATAATGTTTACATATTTTGCATTACTCATCTCATATGTATTTACTGTATTCTATCCTATTCTACTGTTTCTTAGTCAATGCCACTCTGACATTTCTAACCCAAATATTTATAGATTCTTAATTCTATTCCTTTACTTTATATTTGTGTGTATTGTGTGTATTGTTGTGAAATTGTTAGATATTACTTGTCAGATATTACTGCACCGTCGGAGCTAGAAGCATTTCGCTACACCCACAATAACATCTGCTGAACACGTGTGTGTGACAAATAACATTTGATTCGATGAACTCTGAACTCTGCTACACCCAATATAGTTTCAGGATCAAGGGGAGTTTTAAAGAAAACATAAAAGAGTTCAATAGATACAGCAGACTACTAGCTAGCTATGTGAACTACAGCCATAATATATTCACAAGCAATGTTGACAAATACAAGGCCACAAGGAGAAGCACTTTTTTTAACTCTGCATTGTTGGGAAAGGGCTCATAAAGTAAACATTTCACAGTAAAGTCTAGACCTGTTGTATTCAGAGCATTTGACAAATACAATTTGATTTTGATTTGCTCTGCACCTGTTCCAGTTGTTATGTCTGTCTGATCATGTTGTGTCTCGTCTACTGTGACGATTATGCAATTTTGGGTAACAATGAATTGTCAAGCACGGTTATTATTATATAATTATTTTAAACAAACTGCTTATAATGCATTATAACCTATCTTTGAAAACAAGTTACAATATACTGTACCTAATGAATACAACACAGCTTTGGGGACACCCCTGTCGCTTGGAACGTTTGGGAATTACGCTTCTCCTCCTGACCGTGCCGTTCTGTTCATATAATGATTACCAACTTCATGTAAAAAATTAAATTAAAAAATTAACTGCTATTGGGTAAACTATATCTACTTAAATATAAAGGTGTATCCCCCTTCTACTGAAGATAATGTAGTAAGAAGATTATGACAATAATTGTTTTAAAGTTCAGGGTTATTGTCCATAATTGTCAGTTACGAGATGATACAATAACTGTTCCAGCCCTATGTCTTCGTTCAGTGGTACTGCAGTGGCTTCTCACCTGCATTGTCATTTTGAGGATGTGGTGTCCTCTGCTGGAAGGCAGTGGAACCTAACCCCAGCCACTCCATTATCATAGATGGCTTCTTCCCACCATAGCTCTCAAAACCATCCAGTGCCTGAGGAAAAGTACATATCAAGAGTAAGTATTGTCTCCACTCAGGTCAATAGCAGATTATCACAGATCGTATCATAAAGCATTTCTGGGAATGTCTATTTTGTTTACATGAATCTTAAGCCTTGAATAAGCAGTAGGGGTTATCGTCCTCATTGTAGTTATCCTATATGACATCATCATAGTTCTAGAAGTAGCAGAGGTGGTGGAACTATGAGTTATAGTCATAGCAGTAGTCACCACTTTATATTTGACAGTGGTATCAACGACTCACAGGCTGGAGGGACAGGCTATCCCAGTGCTCCTCTGAGATGAACCTTTGAAGGAACTGTTCCCTCAGAACGCCTCGCAGACTGCACTCCAGCTGCACAGACTGAGTCTGGATCTTAGTCTCTTCGGTCCGCAGTGCATCATAGATCTGAGAGGAAACAATATTCTGAGCATCAGTGTGTGGTATCGTTTCCCTAAATGACTATTTCCCCAAAACATATCCAACCTGGTTGTTACATTCCTGACACATACGGAAGCTGAGCTACATTGACTTCAATAGGAGTGCTCATTTACATTTTAAGACTATTTTTCAAATTTTAGCGTAACTTTCAGGTTTCCCACACTAACTCTCACCTCACTGTTGGCACGGCGAAGATGTTGTGGTAGTCTGCGGCGGAAGTCATGGGACCTTTTCAGCTCCCCCAGAGTGAAACGCTTCAGGGCCTCACTGTTGCTTCGCCCACCCACTCTTACAATACCGTCTGGTAAAAACTTGTGGATGCCTTTGGTGCACAATGTTAAACAAATGAACTTGTGGATTTGGTGCACAATGTTAAACAAATGAACTTGTGGATGCCTATGGTGCACAATGTTAAACAAATGAAATGGAGAATGCCTATGGTGCACAATGTTAAACTGATGAACTTGTGGATGCCTATGGTGCACAATGTTAAACAAATGAACTGGAGAATGCCTATGGTGCACAATGTTAAACAAATGAACTTGTGGATGGCTATGGTGCACAATGTTAAATAAATGAACTTGTGCATGCCTATGGTGCATGTTAAACAAATGAAAAAGCTGCTGATACATGTGATGACTAAAGTGCCCTTCAGAATTATATCTGGTAAAACACAAATCATGACATTTTCAAGAATGGCTTGAGGTTGAAAATAACGGAAGCAAAAGTAGTGTGGGACAATCATGCATTCATATACCATACATCCATAGTTCAGTATGTCGGGGAGCAGGAGCCCTACCTTCCAGGAACTGGTCTAGAGCGTGGTTGGTATAACAAACCACCAGCATTGGGGAGGAGTCAAAGACACCTTTCCACACCTCCTGATTGGTCAAAAGAGCTTGGGCGATCTTTAGTCCTGTGTAGGTCTTCCCTGAGATTATGAGTAAGGAGAGAAAACGAACGTCCAAAAGTATTATACTCCTGCAAGTCCACCAACACATGAAGCAGTATGGCATACCAATATCAAACTTTCAGCCTAGAAATTGTACATGTACACTACCATTCAAACGTTTACAGTCACTTCGAAAAGTCCTTGTTTTTGAAAGAAAAGCACATTTTGTCCATTAAAATAACATCAAATTGATTAGAAATACAATGTAGACATTGTTAATGTTGTAAATGACTATTGCAGCTGGAAACACCAGATATTTTATGGAATATCTACATAGGAGTACAGAGGCTCATTATCAGCAACCATCACTCCTGTGTTCCAATGGCATGTTGTGTTAGCTAATCCAAGTTTATCATTTTAAAAGGCTAATTGATCATTAGAAATCCCTTTTGCAATTATGTTAGCACAGCTGAAAACTGTTGTTCAGATTAAAGAAGCAATAAAAATGGATGATCTCGTACAAAGCTGTGTACTACTCCCTTCACAGAACACCGCGAACTGCCTCTAACCAGAATAGAAAGAGGAGTGGGAGACCCTGTGCACAACTGAGCAAGAGGATAAGTACATTAGAGTGTCTAGTTTGAGAAACAGATGCCTCACAAGTCCTTAACTGGCAGCTTCATTAAATAGTACCAGCAAAACACCAGTCTCAACGTCAACAGTGAAGAAGCAACTCCGGGATGCTGGCCAGTTAAGGACTTGTGAGGCGTCTGTTTCTCAAACTAGACACTCTAATGTACTTGTCCTCTTGCTCAGCTGTGCACCGGGGCCTCCCACTCTTCTTTCTATTCTGGTTAGAGCCAGTTTGCCCTGTTCTGTGAAGGGAGTAGTACACAGCATTGTACGAGATCTTCAGTTTCTTGGAAATTTCTCGCATAGAATAGCCTTCAATTCTCAGAACAAGAATAGACTGACGAGTTTCAGAAGAAAGTTCTTTGTTTCTGGCCCTTTTGAGCCTGTAATCGATCTCACAAATGCTGATGCTCCAGATACTCAACTAGTCTAAAGGAGACCACTTCTATTGCTTCTTTAATCAGTACAACAGTTTTCAGCTGTGCTAACATAATTGCAAAAGGGTTTTCTAATGATCAATTAGACTTTTAAAATTATAAACTTGGATTAACTAACACAACGTGCCATTGGAACACAGGAGTGGATGCTGATAATGAAACTCTGTACACCGATGTACAGTTGAAGTCGGAAGTTTAAATACACTTAGGATGGAGTCATTAAAACTCGTTTTTCAACCACTCCACAAATTTCTCGTAAACAAACTATAGTTTTGGCAAGTCGGTTAGGACATCTACCTTGTTGGAAAAATTACTTGTGTCACGCACAATTGTTTACAGACAGATTATTTCACTTACAATTCACTGTATCACAACTCCAGTGGGTCAGAAGTTTACATACACTAAGTTGACTGTGCCTTTAAACAGCTTGGAAAATTCCAGAAAATGATGTCATGGATTGAGAAGATTCTGATCGGCGAATTGACATAATTTGAGTCAATTGGAGGTGAACCTGTGGATGTATTTCAAGGCCTACCTTCAAACTCAGTGCCTCTTTGCTTGACGTCATGGGAAAATCTAAAGAAATCAGCCAAGACCTCAGAAAAGACATCCACAAGTCTGGTTCATCCTTGGGAGCAAGTTCCAAACACCTTAAGGTATCACGTTTATCTGTACAAACAATAGTACGCAAGTATAAACACCATGGGACCACACTGCCGTCATACCGCTCCGGAGGGAAACGCGTTCTGTCTCCTAGAGATGAACGTACTTTGGAGCGAAAAGTGCAAATCAATCCCAGAACAACAGCAAAGGGCCAAGTGAAGATGCTGGAGAAAACAGAACAAAAGTATCTATATCCACAATAAAACGAGTCCTATATCGACATAACCTGAAAGGCCGCTCAGCAAGGAAGAATCCACTGCTCCAAAACCGCCATAAAAAAAGCCAGACTACGGTTTGCGGTTTGAGAAATGTCCTTTGGTCTGATGAAACAAAAATAGAACTGTTTGGCCATAATGACCATCGTTATGTTTGGAGGAAAAAGGGGGAGGCTTGCAAGCCGAAGAACACCATCCCAACCATGAAGCACGAAGATGGCAGCATCATGTTGTGGGGTGCTTTGCTGCAGGAGGGACTGCTGCACTTCACAAAATAGATGGCGTCATAAGGAAGGACACTTATATGGATAATTATTGTGGGAAGCTTGTAATCCACAAGCTTCCCACAATAAGATGGGTGAATTTTGGCCCATTCCTCCTGACAGAGTTGGTGTAACGGAGTCAGGTTTGTAGGCCTCCTTGCTCGCACACAATTTTTCAGTTCTGCCCACAAATTTTCAATAGGATTGAGGTCAGGGCTTTGTGATGGCCATTCCAATACCTTTAATTTGTTGTGCTTAAAGCCATTTTGACACAACTTTGGAAGTATGCTTTGGGTCATTGTCCATTTGGAAGACCCATTTGCGACCAAGCTTTAACTTCCTGACTGATGTCTTGAGATTTTGCTTCAATATATCCACATAATTGTCCTTCCTCATGTTGCCATCTATTTTGTGAAGTGCACCAGTCCCCGCTGCAGCAAAGCACCCTCATAATGCTGCTACCCCCGTGCTTCAGGGTTGGGATGGTGATCTTCGGCTTGCAAGCCTCCCCCTTTTTCCTCCAAACATAACAATGGTCATTATGGCCAAACAGTTCTATTTTGTTTCATCAGACCAGAGGACATTTCTCCAAAAAGTACGATCTTTGTCCCCATGTGCAGTTGCAAACCGTAGTCTGACTTTTTTATGGCGATTTGGGAGCAGTGGCTTCTTCCTTGCTGAGCGGCCTTTCAGGTAATGTCGATATAGGACTCGTTTTACTGTGGATATAGATACTTTTGTACCTGTTTTCTCCAGCATCTTCACAAGGTCCTTTACTGTTGTTCTGGGATTGATTTGCACTTCTCACACCAAAGTACGTTCATCTCTAGGAGACAGAACACGTCTCCTTCCTGAGCGGTATGACGGCTGCGTGGTCCCATGGGGTTTAAACGTATGTACTATTGTTTGTACAGATGAACGTGGTACCTTCAGGCGTTTGGAAATTGCTCCCAAGGACGAACCAGACTTGTGGAGGTCTACAATTGTTTTTCTGAAGTCTTGGCTGATTTCTTTTGATTTTCCCATGATGTCAAGCAAAAAGGCACTGACTTTGAAGGTAGGACTTAAAATACATTCACAGGTAACCCTCCAATTGACTCAACTTATGTAAATTAGCCTATCAGAATCTCTAAAAGCCATGACATCATTTTCTGGAATTTTCCAAGCTGTTTTAAGGCACAGTCAACTTAGTGTATGTAAACTTCTGACCCACTGGAATTGTGATACAGTGAATTGTAAGTGAAATAATCTGTCTGTAAACAATTGTTGGAAAAATTACTTGTGTCATGCACAAAGTAGTTGTCCTAACCGACTTGCCAAAACTATAGTTTGTTAACAAGAAATTTGTGGAGTGGTTGAAAAACAAGTTTTAATGACTCCAACCTAAGTGTTTGGAAACTTTTCACTTGAACTGTATTCCATAACAAATCTGCCATTTCCAGCTACAATAGTCATTTACAACATTAACAATGTCTGCACTGTAATTCTGATCAATTTGATGTTATTTTAATGGACAAAAAATGTGCTTTTCTTTCAAAAACAAGGACGTTTCTAAGTGACCCCAAACTTTTGAACGGTAGTGTACATAAACATGATCTAATTCAATATGTATAATTTGTTCTATATGTATTCCACCTGTGCCTGGGGGTCCCTGGATGATTGCCAGCTCCTTGGTGAGGGCGAGCTGAAGTGCTCTCATCTGGGACTCGTCCAATCCCAGCTGCTCCATGGGGGGCCAGGCTTCAGGATCCAGGGTGTGGAAGCGGCTGCTCTTAAACTCAGGCACCGCAATAGCAGACAGGTCATATGTATCCCCCATTGGCAGGTAGGCAGGAGGGTGGACCTCTGAGCTACATTCCACTATATACCTGCAATTTACATGTTGTCATGAATAAAAAATAAAAAATGTTGTTAGTCAGAAAGTTCTCATTCTTCATTACAATAATTGATATGCAGTAAATGTTCTGCTAAATATCATCTAGCAGCTGGTGGAAGAGGTAAGTCACCCACAAACCATGTTAAACACGTTAAGATCAGAAGTATGGAACTGTATGAACGCAATCTGCGACTCTCAATATCAGAAAAACATGGTGGAACAAAAATATTTAGCCGACTCTCTCTCATAGCATCAACACCACCGGTGCGACAGCCAGTACATACGTAGGGCTGACTAATGATTGAATTCAACAACGACAGACAGTACACCGACCTCTGGAAGGGCAGATCCTCTACTTCCAGCTCCTGCAGCCCCTCGAGGACGTAGCGGTAGGCCTCAAAGTAGGCGGTTGTCTCCACCATGAGGAAGGACTGGTGGGCCTCCACTCCGGCTAGGGCTCGCCTGCTCTCCGTTGAGAAAATGATCTGGACAAAGCCCTTCTCTAGCTCCTTGGGGTCCCGGTCCGACACAGTGGCAAACAGGAAAGTCTCAAAGTTGTCACTGGACATGCAGACCAGGGACCCATATATCAGCCGCTTGGAGTTCTGCCAGCGGACAAACTGTGTGGGACAGAGAATAACATGAACATATATTGAATGTACTCTACTACACGATGTTGGCAAGTCTTGGTAAATTATATTTCTTCTGTTCAAATACTCAATAGAACTGACTGACCTTAAGAGGTTTGGAGTCAAACTGGACCTTATAGGCCAAACCAGACCGGGTGCACATTGGAACCACCAGTCGCGTGTCAAAGTACACTGTGATGTCATCGAAGCGCTTCTTCCTCAAAGGGACGTCTTTATTGCCCAGGTCCTGCTGGCTCTGAAGCAGCTTCTTGATGCCCTCTCGAAGAGGTCTCACAAAGTCCTCTCGCATGAGCCGGAAGTGCGTGTCCAGGTACAGCAGTCCGCTGGCATAGCGTTTCAAGATGAGGTTGGGCCTGAGGAAGGGCCTCTGTTCCTGGTGGAACTCCTCGGGGGTGGGGTAGATGGACAAGGTCCTGAAGTCGGCCTCCCCAGGTGGGGCATCCTCCTGGGGGGTGATGAAGGAGTAGTTGTCCGACTTTAGGGTGCCCTCCCTGGCTCTCTCCTGGAGGTGCTCCACCAGGACCTGGATCTTCTCCAGGTTCTCCTCCGTCTGCTCCAGGACATCCACCCCCACAGCTCGCAGGCTGTTGATGACTGGTCTGAAGAGGGCCACTATCATGGACACGGCCTGGGTCGAGCTAGCCGGGAATATCCTGAGCACCTCAGCGAGAAGGGTCATGATGTTGTCCAAGTGCTGGGGGTACTGTTCCCGGCGAGTGAGGTCGAACTCTGACCCCATTCCCATCACATAATGGGGCAGGATGGTTCGGAGGAATCCAGAATGCTTGATTAAGCCAGCCAAGTGCTGTATAGTTTGACGGTCAGTTTTGGACAAGAAGGCCTTGCAGAGGACTTGGCAGAGGAGCTGAACGAGGTCCTTTCGCATCTCTCGTTCGTCGAGTAGAGCTTGCAGTCCATAACTGGAGGCAAGAGTAATGGCTATTTCTGAAGGTTCTTTCCCTGAGAGCTCCTCCAACGTTTTGTACCCCATTGGACGAACATGAGGAGCGCCACCATCTGCAGCTCTTCCTCTCCCTCCCCCTCTCTCTCCATCTCTTCCTCTCCCTCCTCCTCTCCCTCCTCCTCTGCCTTCTCCTCTGCCTCCCATTCTTTCTCCTCCTCCTCCTCCCCAACCCCTCGCACCCTCCCCTCCTATTCCTCTTCCTCCCCTACCCCTCGCACCCTCCCCTCCTCTTTCTCCCCAACCCCTCGCACCCTCCCCTCCTCCTCTGCCTTCCACTCTTTCTCCTCCTCCTCTTCCTGCCCAACCCCTCGCACCCTCCCTTCCTCTTCCTCCCCTGGCATCTCGCGCTCTCCTATCCTCCCTTGGGTTCCCCCCATTAACATCTCTCCTCTCTCCCCTGGCCCCCCTACCTCTTCCCCCTCGGTTGGCTATCCCTTCCTCTTCTCTCTGACCAGCCTCAGCACCTGAGAGGCAAACAGGGAAATATATATCAATATAATGAAGGAAATGCCAATCATGTCTTACTTATACAAAATTCAACATTAATCTCCTTACCTATTCTGTGATGGACATGGTTGGCTCCTCTACCTCTCCTGCCCCGGTTTGGGTTTTCCATTCAGGCTGAATTACTATTGGTCCACTAGAACAAGAAATGAAACCCAGCCAAACACATATTGAATGTTTATAACAATGGCATTAATCAATTTGTTTAAAGTTATTCCAAAACAGAGGCAAACTTAATCTTGATGCATGACTATTGTACATTGTGGTGGATGCCGTGCGACATCTATTGGACACAGACAATTATTACGTGGACATTTTTTATAAATGTTTTATTATGCGGAAATAGTGTTGGTTTCATTTCTACTGAAATTATGTCACTTGGATACAGTGAATACATTATATATATATATATGGCTGATACAATCAATGTATCGAAATCAATCTGGATCCTTCGAAACCAAGGGTGAATATTTCATCCCAAAATGTCAGTGTTTTAGGACAGTCATGGAATGATGTAAATGAATCATTTATATTTTATTCCGGATCTGCAGCTACTCTTCCTAAGGGTCCAATCACAATTACATACAATAAAACAACTATAACATATATACAATACAAACTCAATAACACAGAAAATATAACAATATTAAAATGTGTGTAGAGTGCGTGTGTTAGCGAATGCCCTGTGTGCCTGTGTTTGTCTCTTCACAATCCGCGCTGATCCATAACGTGTAGTTTTATCCGTTTTTAAAAATCTGATTCTTCTGCTTGACAGTTCCAAATAGCTATGGCGCTATGTAGTACTGTGCGTTTCCCGTTGTCTGTTCTGGATTTGGGGACTGTGAAGAGACGTCTGGTGGCATGTATTGGTGTGGGTATGTATGGACGTCTGAGCTGTGCGCTAGTCGCAGATAGGTCAATGATTTAAACATGTCAGTACCTCTCACAAAGACACATTTTGAAACAAGGAAAACGATTTGAACTGTTCCAAAAGTGTATAAACCAAGCAGTGTGACTGACGTGACATCTTATCCAGAATTGTATTTACTTGACGAAATAGGGTGTTCATATGTGATACATTTTTATTCTACATAGTAAAATAGAATTGCTTACCTTTGCTGAACGTGTGAATATTTTTGATGGGATTTAGGGTCCAATTGCAGATTACATCAAACTTTTAAATAAGCGTATTTCTGTAGTCCTTGTTGTCTGGTTGACAGTAATGATTCGCTCTGTTACTGTCCTCGTCTCTGCGGATCAGTTTTGGGGAATTCCGCGAGCTGCTCTTTAAACAGGCCCAGGCCTGTTCGCTGTCAGTTTCGCTTTCCAAGATGTTACATAGTGCAAGTGAGTCAGAAATGAAACTACACGCCCTGTTGTTTGTAAAAATATGTTGACAATACTTTAGAGTGATCTGCTGGCGTTTACGCTTTCCAAATGATACGAAGTGCAAGTGAGTCAGAAATGAAACTACACGCCCTACTTGTTGGTACAATATTTTAGAGTGATCATTTTCATGTTTACGAAAATACATATTGAGCAATAATAAGGTGCTCTTTTTTGTCAGTATGGCTAATCATAAACACTTGGGATGTTAAAATATATACATAACGCTGCACTGGCTCGCTCTCTCTGTTGTAGCAATTGAGCAGTTGTGCAAAGTTTAAGAAGCACTTTCAAGTATTTTGACTTAAGTAGTTTGTGTATCTGTACAATTTATATTATTGGCAACTTTTACTTCACTACATTCCTAAAGAAAATAATGTACTTTTTACCTGACACCCCAAAGTACTGAATGCTTACTTAGCAGGACAGGAAAATTGCCAAATTCACACACTTATCAAGAGAACCTCCCTGGTCATCCCTACCACCTCAGTCTGCCAGATCAAACTAAACACATGATTTGTTTGTTAATTATGTCTAAGTGTTGGAGAGTGACCTGGCTTTCCACACAAAAAAAACATGAAAACTATTATCTGGTTTGCATTATAAAAGGGTTGAAATTACTTAAGTATATTTTAGCAAATTACATTTACTTTTGATACTTAAGTATATTTAAAACCAAATACTTCTACTCAAGTAGAATTTTACTGGGTGACTCACTTTTACTTGAGTCATTTTCTATTAAGATACCTTTACTTTTACTTTTAAGTACAACAATTGGGTACTTTTTCCACCACTGCAATGGAGTAGGGGCTAGCGACTGAATGAGTAGGTATTCTACAACTTTTGACTGGTAGTGTATATTGAGCAACACAAAAGGTGCTCTTTTTTGTCAGTATGGCTAATCATAAACACTTGGGAACATAAGATACCGCTGCACTGCCTATGTACAGTTGAAGTCGGAAGTTTACATACACTTAGGTTGCAGTCATTAAAACTCATTTCTCAACCACCCCACAAGTATCTTGTTAACAAACTAGTTTTGGCAATTCAGTTAGGACATCTACTTTGTGCATGACACAAGTCAGTCATTTATCTAAAAATTATTTATAGACAGATTATTTCACATATAATTCACTTTATCACAATTCCAGTGGGTCAGAAGTTTACATACACTAAGTTGACTATACCTTTAAACAGCTTGGAAAATTCCAGAAAAGTATGTTAATTAGCCTGAGTCAATTGGAGGTGTACCTGTGGATGTATTTCAAGGCCTACCTTCAAACTCAGTGCCTCTTTGCTTGACATCATGGGCAAATCA
The DNA here is from genome assembly GCF_002021735.2 of Oncorhynchus kisutch. NCBI lineage: Eukaryota > Metazoa > Chordata > Actinopteri > Salmoniformes > Salmonidae > Oncorhynchus > Oncorhynchus kisutch. The sequence continues at coordinate 66,605,014 of NC_034178.2, forward strand.
AAAGAAATCAGCCAAGACATCAGAAGAAAAAAAATGTAGACCTACACAAGTCTGGTTCATCCTTGGGAGCAATTTCCAAACGCCTGAAGGTACCACATTCATCTGTACAAACAATAGTACGCAAGTATAAACACCATGGGACCACACAGCCGTCATACCGCTCTGGAAGGAAACGCGTTCCGTCTCCTGGAGATGAACGTACTTTGGTGCGAAAAGTGCAAATAAATCCCAGAACAGCAAAGGACCTTGAAGATGCTGGAGGAAACAGGTACAAAAGTATCTATATCCACAGTAAAACGAGTCCTATTATGATATAACCTGAAAGGACGCTCAGCAAGGAAGAAGCCACTGCTCCAAAACCGTCATAAAAAAGCCAGACTACGGTTTGCAACTGCACATGGGGACAAAGATTGTACTTTTTGGAGAAATGTCCTCTGGTTTGATGAAACAACAATAGAACTGTTTGGCCATAATGACCATCGTTATGTTTGGAGGAAAAAGGGGGAAGCTTGTGTTGGAGCGAACCATTGAGGAGAGAGCTGAGCATTACATAGGTCTGGTTGCAAGGCTGAAATAGCAAGGACATGCACGTTAAGAGAATATGACACCCAGGCCTCATGACACCCAGGCTACACTCTATTTTTTTAAGAATACATTATCCAAGACCATACGTGCAGTCATGACAGCTGAACGTGCTATGGTCAGCAGGATACAGGAAGAAAGATGTAGGCAAGATAACTGATGACTAACACGTAAAACATAAGCATGCAATACATACATTATTTTTAGAACATGGAAAGAGTTCTGCCATCGTTGTAACCAAAAGCAGATACTAAGGGGGAGTAACTTTATTTACATATGTGATTTACACAAACACTATGTACAGTGCCTTGCGAAAGTATTCGGCCCCCTTGAACTTTGCGACCTTTTAATTTTGCACACCCAATTTTTCAGTTTTTGATTTGTTAAAAAAGTTTGAAATATCCAATAAATGTCGTTCCACTTCATGATTGTGTCCCACTTGTTGTTGATTCTTCACAAAAAAATACAGTTTTATATCTTTATGTTTGAAGCCTGAAATGTGGCAAAAGGGGGCCGAATACTTTCGCAAGGCACTGTAAGGGGCGGCTGTTCCGCGGACCAGCACGGCTCTTAATAACTTGTATTAAAGTCTACATTGAATTCACAAAGTTCTTCTGAGAGTATTATATTTCTGAAACAATTCTCCACAACATATTTTGGTGAGCTTTGCCAGGAGATCAGAGGGGCCGAGCAGAGTGACATTACAGGCTGGTGACAGTTTCTTTGGACAATCTTGCAAACGGGTGGCCACCCAACTATAAAAAGGTAAGCTTGTTCTTACATAGTTGAACGTTTGTATAAATTGCTTCAGAGATACTGTCCCAGCAAGAGTAGGTCTCTATTTAAATTTCCTAAAAAACCCAGTAAATGCTAAGAGCTTGTTGAATTCAATGAACTGCATGCATGTGTGATTTTGGGGGTTGTTAAATGTGAATATATGTGTGCATGTGTAGGAACTAAGTGAGTAGGGGCTGTGAGCCTTGCCGGTGTCGGGTGTTTAGCGGAGGAGGGGCTTGCACCTGCTCTGGTCGGACCGTTTAGACGGACCCGCGTGTCTGGATTGGTGGGGTGGGTTGTTCCGTCTGATACTACTTGGCCGGGTTCGACTGTCTCAGGACCTGATTTGGGATGTGCGTAAACACAGCCCAGTCAACCTGGGCGGGCGACTTAGGTTGGGTGTGTGATTTGGGACTGCCCCTCTCGCTGGGCCATTCATGTGGGGACCTTGTGTGGACTGGTGCGGCTGTTTGCTCTCTCTGACTGAACTGCCTGGCCTGGTGAGGGGCTGCTGCTGTCTGCCCATATGGTCAAAATAGATCAATAAGTAGGTAGAAAAGTCCACGGATACCGCCCTTTAAGATTACAAAGGGGTTTGGGTGGCATTCGTGGTTACCGACCCAATAAAAAAAGGGGGTCTGCTCGGATGAATAGATAGAGTGCAGAAAAAAATAGGCCCGATTTGGCAAGGTTAAACTGCAAAACAAATCCTGCGTATAGAACGCTCCGTCTGTCTGAACGGGGTCTCTAAATGAGCAGGTCACGCCATAATACAGCTCTGAGAAAAAATATTTTAAAAAATAAATAAAAATAATAATATATATATATATATATATATATATATATACACAATAAAATTAAATAAATCAATAAAAACAACAGAGGTCTGCATTGGATGGGTGAAAAGGGTATGAAGGCAAGCTGACCCGATTAGGCAGTAGTATTGTCATACCATGAAAAAACCTATAGGATATAAACCGGTTTAAGAGGCCATAGGTCGTTTTAGGTAAAACGTAGTGTGTGAATGAACAAATGTGAATAAACGCCTGAATGGATGGTTCTCTGTGTTAAGAAAGTGTATCAGAGCAAGCTAGAATTGTGGAGTAAGGAGGAGGTGTGTAAAATAGTATGTGTGTGTGCCAACTGATCAGGGAAAGGAATTCGCAAGCCCCTCTGTGACAGTTGAATGAGTGTAATTTGAGAAGGAGAGAGTCAACTCTTACTGAGAGGGGGATAGAATCAATGGATGTTGAAAAAATAAGAATAAGATAGAAACTACGTAAAGATATATACATACATATACATACATTGACATAATAAATGTGTTAATAACTATTCTGGAATGCGTAGAACTTGTTAAAAAGTATTAAACAAGGCACATATAGTATAACGGTTTGTGAAGTAGAGAGAAAAAACATACAGGTAAGCACAAATTATACTATGTGATAAAAATTCACCTAGACTGTCTAGAAGAAATAGTGAAAACAAACACATAAAAAAGTAACGGGGTATAGCCTAGGTATAAACAGGAGACATTACAGCACCGTGAAGGACGGTAGGAGGAATCAGCGCTCTGCAGCAGGAGAGCCTGCGGGATAATAATAGCCTGAAGGAAAGGCAGAGGTGTCAGGTTACAGAAGCCAGAAGAGAGTGGGACTGGAGAAAATGATCAAGATATTATAAATTAGGAATAAAAACAATAAGAAACAGTAGAATAGAATATAATAAGTAAGAACCAATAAATAAAAAGTGTAGATATCATAAATAATTAAATTAAAAGGAAAAAGTATCAGATAGAATTAAAACACTTGGTAAAGATAAAAGAAACAGAGTAGACAACTAAAAAAATGAATAGAACACCAGATCTTAGGGGCGAGGCACCCCCTGAGCAAAAAATAAATAAAGACTTCTATAAAATGGGAAAAACGCACAAGAAAATTGAACACCAAATGGCCAGCGGTAGGGACATTGGATGTCTCTATGTGTGAGAAAATGAAATACTAAAAATGTTTAAAGAAGGAGTTGGTTTACTACAAAGCATGAAGACAGCAAGAGAAATGCTGAAGAAGAATGCCAAAACAAACAAAGGAAAAGCAGAATGGGTAACTACCCGAACCCCCCCCACACCTTATTCCCATGGACAATTCCCAATGATAACTGGACACATGGAAATAAAAGGTGAAGTAGAAATGACGGAAGAGAGGAGGTTGACACACCTGGTGCAACACGTGCCCCTTCCCATTCAACAGACAGAGGCAAGAAAAGGACCGTGAAGCACACAGAATTAGACCAAGACGGCTTCAATTGCCATGGGGGCCTGAGAAAAGCCAACAAACGGACTGTTTCTCCCTGGAATATAGAGATAGCCAAATGTAATAAAGCCATGGAGTCGCTGAAAGAAGCGCACGTTAATTCTACCAATTCGGCTTGAATATGAAAGCGCAAACTGGATAATGTAGGGCAACATTACCCGGTAAACAGGATAAATAAAATAAACGATTAAGGGAGGCAATTATGAATTGGAACGATCACATAAAACCATAATAAGAAGCTCAATTTACCAGCATTTTGATGTTAACATTCTACCATCAGAAAATACATTACGATGGGGGACAGATAGGAATCTGCTTGTCCTCGCAGACGTGCGAGTGGTTAGCAGAGCTATAGAGAATATCTCAGCGTAAGAAAATAGCTCCCCGTTTTAGATGAGGAGCTAATGGGTATGGGAAGAATGAGTGTGAGGTGACCCTGGAACTTGAATGCCGCTATACAGGAGTTTGCATCTTTTTTTAAAAAGCAACAAGTAATAGTTTTGAGGTTAGTAAGAATTACATTTTCATCAAGCGGTGTATAGTCTCTGATCGATATATAAGTGGTTCATGGAAATTACAGTTTATATGTGATGAAATACGTACTAGATCACATTTGACCTGACTTTTAGTAATATACCGATGGGATTTACTAATGGTCTGACTTGGAATCATTTTGCATTAAAACAATAGTTTCAGTTGTGATAAAATACGTGGATGATTTGTTATTAGCGTCAAAAGACGGGAAAATAAACGTATATGAAAAATCACCACCGTGGTCAAATTAGTTGGAGGAAAAGAAAAATGGTGTTTGGTGTTTTCAATTTCTAAGGGCAAAAACCTGGGATCAGGAAGAAACTATGCGTTCTGTGCATGACTAAACTAATCTCGCATGTTCAGAAAAACGTAAGGGGTTTTCAGTTTTGATAGACATTCTATACCGTCATTCTCTGAAACTGCTAATACGCTTATAGAATGAAATCAATGTATAAGTAATACTGTTGGCTTGCTGATTAAAAGGTAACATTGTGAATGCTAACGAAATGTACACTTTTCCAGAAAAATTTCATTTTCTCTGGTCAAAATGGCCTTGGAGACTGCGATACGGAGGAAAGCAGTTAGTGATAGTCGGCCGCTTTAAAAGTAAACGTATCTGGATACGGCTATTAATGGAGTTCCGGATAAGTGAGGCTAGTTCCTGTGTGTTCTTAACCTATGGTTCACTCTAGTAGGTGCACCTCTTATACCGTGAAGAATATGTGTGTTAGTGGATTTAATTTGAAAGGGGTCCTTTTCAATTCAGTTTCAAATTGGGTATGCAGAAGGATGGACATTTTTTTGAAAATGTTTAAATGTTTCTTAAGAAAAGGGAGTGGAAACATTTTAATGGTGTCAAATGACCTGAGCCCTAAGAATTTCCCGTGAAGACTGATCAACTTCACTAGAAATTGTTGGAGAAACACCAGTATCTACTCAAAGTGTACAAAAGTGTACAATTACCCAAAGTTGTGGCAAAATGGCTTAAGGACAACAAAGTCAAGGTATTGAGTGGCCATCGCAAAGCCCTGACCTCAATTCTATAGAACATTTGTGGGCAGACCTGAAAAAGCATGTGCGAGCAAGGAGACCTACAAACCTGACTCAGTTACACCAGCTCTGTCAGGAGGAATGGGCCAAAATTCACCCAACTTATTGTGGGAAGCTTGTGGTAGGCTACCCAAAACGTTTAACCCAAGTTAAACAATTTAAAGGCAATGCTACCAAATACTAATTGAGTGTATGTAAACTTCTGACCCACTGGGAATGTGATGAAAGAAATAAAGTGGTTATCCAACTGACCTAAGACAGGGAATTTACACTAGAATTAAATGTCAGTAATTGTGAAAAACTGAGTTTAATTGTATTTGGCTAAGGTGTATGTAAACTTCAGACTTCTCTGTTGTAGCAATTGAGCCTGAGGATGAGGATTTATAGTGGGCTAACTAGTGGTCTTATGAAAACGGGCACATGCATCACCATTTTGTATCTTTATTGACACACTATTTCAACAAAAACCAACATAATCCCTACATGGATTTCACTACTGCAAGGACGATGGCCATTCGAGACTCATGAAAAACCCATCGCTCAGAATAATACATATTAAACTTTTATTATCTTCAAAAGAACATATGTTTCTCAGCATTACATATTTTTAAGTGAAGCCACAACAGGTTACATAAAACCACAGTATGGTTACACACTGCAACCTGTATGTTTGTTTGCGTGTGTGTAGGTCTGACATATAAAAACTAAGAGAGGACGCAGAGTGCAATCTGAGGCTAATGAAATGATTTCAGCCAAAACCTTTCCAGTCTATTTCCATTATGTCCCCACTGAAAAGTGGGAAAGCACTGATTTAGGAAGACAGACACTCAAAACAAAGGACACAGTGGAGGTGAATCCATCCATCCAAATTGCATATCTTGTCATTTTCCCATCAAGGCAGCTCTTACTTTCTCCTAAACCTGAAACAGAACCAGCGTATCAAAACATGATTAAAATAATTAATGAATTACATTTCTATGGCACAGTACACATGGAGATGGCATTGGAGCAGCTGTTATGGTCATTTGAAGTGGCTCAAACACCTGCCCCTCCCCGGAAACACCAAAAGCTGGAAACATTCATTGGTCATAATGACGGGTCACGGTTGTACTTATCATACCACTGGTAATATTTCAAAATTAAGTGTCATTGCAAAAAAATGACAGAAAAGCATGGATAAACATGAGCCATTGTAAGATTATAGTGCAATATCCACCAGACTACATTGAAGAGGAATCCACTAAATATGACATCACTTACTTGGCCTTGGACTTGAAGCCACCGCCTCGTTTCTTGTTCGTTGGAATTCCAAGCCTCTTCTTATCCTCAAAGGAGGGTCTGAGGGTGAAATAAAAGACATTACATACAGACAGATTTCCTGTGTGGTTGTCAACGTTTCAATGCAGTTACAGGTATTAACTACATTTAGGAAAGACACTTACCCAGCTCTGTACTGCTTGAGTGCTTTCTTACTGGTGTTTGTAAGTTCTTTGTCAAATACAGACTTCTTGGCTGGTTTACCAGCTTTCTGTTTCGCACCTAAACGCAAAGAAAAACAGACAATCCATGAGTTGTGTTGTAGGACCCCGCATTTAGTTATGTAGTAGGACCCCACATTTAGTTATGTAGTAGGACCCCGCATTTAGTTATGTGGTAGGACCCCGCATTTAGTTATGTGGTAGGACCCCGCATTTAGTTATGTGGTAGGACCCCGCATTTAGTTATGTGGTAGGACCCCGCATTTAGTTATGTGGTAGGACCCCGCATTTAGGTTGTGGTAGGACCCCGCATTTAGTTATGTAGTAGGACACCGCATTTAGTTGTGGTAGGACCCCGCATTTAGTTATGTGGTAGGACCCCGCATTTAGTTATGTGGTAGGACCCCGCATTTAGTTATGTGGTAGGACCCCGCATTTAGTTATGTGGTAGGACCCCGCATCTCTCTACACCCTCAATAACATCTGCTAAATATGTGTATGTGATCAATAGACTTTGATTAGATTTATTTAGTTGTGCTGTAGGACCCAGTGTTAAGCAGGACCCAGTGTTTAGTTATGTATCCCCCCCCCCATTTCCCCCAACTTTGTGATATCCAATTGGTAGTTAGTCTTGTCTCATTGCTGCAACTCCTGTACGGACTCGGGAAAGGCGAGGGTCGAGAACCATGCATCCTCAGAAACATGACAATGCCAAGCTGCACTGCTTCTTGACACACTGCTCGCTTAACCCAGAAGCCAACCGCACGAATGTGACGGAGGAAACACTGTACATCTGGAGACCGTGTCAGCATGCATGCCCCCGGGCCGCCAAAAGTAGTTGCTAGAGCTTGATGGGACAAGGACATCACAGCCAGCCAAACCCTCCCCTAACCCGGACGACGCTGGGCCAATTGTGCGGCGCCTCATGGGTCTCACGGTCACAGCAGGTTGAGACACATCCTGGGATCGAACTAGGGTCTGTAGTGACGCCTCAAGCACTGCGCCACTCGGGAGGCCCATATTTCGTTATGTTGTAGGACCCAGTATTTCGTTATGTTGTAGGACCCAGTATTTCGTTATGTTGTAGGACCCAGTATTTCGTTATGTTGTAGGACCCAGTATTTCGTTATGTTGTAGGACCCAGTATTTCGTTATGTTGTAGGACCCAGTATTTCGTTATGTTGTAGGACCCAGTATTTCGTTATGTTGTAGGACCCAGTATTTCGTTATGTTGTAGGACCCAGTATTTCGTTATGTTGTAGGACCCAGTATTTCGTTATGTTGTAGGATCCAGTATTTCGTTATGTTGTAGTACCCAGTATTTCGTTATGTTGTAGGACCCAGTATTTTGTTATGTTGTAGGACCCTGCATTTCGTTATGTTGTAGGACCCAGTATTTCGTTATGTTGTAGGACCCAGTATTTCGTTATGTTGTAGGACCCAGTATTTCGTTATGTTGTAGGACCCAGTATTTCGTTATGTTGTAGGACCCAGTATTTCGTTATGTTGTAGGACCCTGTATTTCGTTATGTTGTAGGACCCAGTATTTCGTTATGTTGTAGGACCCAGTATTTCGTTATGTTGTAGGACCCAGTATTTCGTTATGTTGTAGGACCCAGTATTTCGTTATGTTGTAGGACCCAGTATTTCGTTATGTTGTAGGACCCAGTATTTCGTTATGTTGTAGGACCCTGCATTTCGTTATGTTGTAGGACCCAGTATTTATGCAGCCAGCAGGGTAGTATGGGGCTGGAGAACAGGGGTGAATTGACCTAACAGTTGTAAGGAGGGGCACCTTGTAAACTGTTTTATACATCTTAAGAAAGCACACAGAACCTGAAACAAGGGTTCCAACGCATGCAGCAAAAAAAATTAATAAACTGCTTCACACACAAAAAATATGAACAATTACATTTTGTTCACTGCTGGATAAAACAGGAAGAGGTGAGCCTGCACACTGCAATCAGATATGAAACACCAAAGTGCTTCTTCTGGTTCATGTCCACATCAGGATGATAGTGGTGGCCGTGGAAGCCTTACAAGCCACTTGGGAGCATAGAAAATGAAAGACCAGGGCCTGCATTCATAAAGTGTCTCAGAGTCGGAGTGCTGATCTAGGATCAGGTCATAAAGTGTCTCAGAGTCGGAGCGCTGATCTAGGATCAGGCCATAAAGTGTCTCAGAGTCGGAGTGCTGATCTAGGATCAGGCCCCCCACCCCCTGTCCATGTAACATTATTCATTCTTCATTATGATCCAATTCAATCTGATCTAATCAGCACTTTTTGTGAATATGTGCCCAGTTCTTTATAGAATATGAGTCCCACCTTTCTGGACAGGCTCGTCCTCTGGCATGGCTCTGGCTCGTTTGGGTTTCCGGTCCCTCTTGGCTGATCGCTCAGCATACATCTGGGACTTGAGGACCTCAAACTCTGCTCTATCCTCAGACTGAGAAGAACACAGAGAGAAAACAGTGACTGGAAAGATACATAGCTAACCAGAATAGCACTTGACAAAAATATGATGAATAATGTGTGTACACAACAGGGTTGGGGTCAAATCATAGAAATTCAGGAAGTTAACTGAATTTCCTATTCCAAAAAATGTACCTCAACCCTGATACATGATATCCTGTATATTTAACATGTATATGACCATGTATTTCAAGTTACATAGACATGATAGGGATATGTGGTCACTCACAACACAAATGTCACCATAGTTCATTTAATTTCAGTGGTGAAAACTAGGTGAAGAAAAGATCTCACTAGTTTTAAATGTATGGTCAAAGTTATAAAGCTCAGATTATATGGACAGATGTAGACCCGGAGAACTACAAAGAATGATTGCAGAAGAAGAAGCTAGCCTGAGTTGGACTTACAGCATGCCTCATGGGTTTAGAACTAGTTCAATATAATATTTAGTGAAAAGAGGTCATACATAGCAGATTTGTTAAATGTAATGGTTTTGATGCTATAAAATATGAAAATGATCAAAATCAAGATTCCTGAGTGGAAACACCCTACATGGTGAATTCTGTTAACATTATTTTTCAGTGCACAGAGAAAAGACAGAAGATCAAGGAAAACAAGTCAGTCGTAGTCTACCAGAAAAGGAGCACACATACCGATAACTCTTTCTTTTTCCCCTCCTTGATGAACTTCTCTCTCTTCTTTTTTCCTCTCAGGGCCAAGTCAAAGTCAGCCAGCGCTTTGGTCACTGGCAGAGACAAGGGTGAAAGGTTAAAGTGATGCTCCAGAGCTTTGGTCACTGGCAGAGATAAGGGTGAAAGGTTAAAGTGATGCTCCAGAGCTTTGGTCACTGGCAGACAAGGGTGAAAGGTTAAAGTGATGCTCCAGAGCTTTGATCACTGGCAGACAAGGGTGAAAGGGTTAAATCATGAATGATGCAGATGGGGCTGAATTGTCCCTGTGCTTTTAGGGGTCATATGCCCACCTTTACAGTGTGCTCACAAGCAGGTCAATGAAAACAATTACATCAGCTAACAGACAGTTGGCCCCAAAAGGCTCATTTTCATGTACATACAAAGTTCTGACCCTAGCTGGGTCTTAGACAAGGGCCTGTTTTAGTTGAGCTGTAGTTGAGTTCATGTGCATTGGTTGCAGTGAGAAGATATGTCCGTGGTAATGCACTTTATGTAGTTTCACATCTAAGGGCATGCTGGGATAGGAAGACGCCACCTAGCAGTAGTGAGGAACGTAGTACGGAGGTCGGCAGGCCTGTAATGTGTGTTGGTCTGTGGTACTCACTGCGGTCTTTTTTGCGCTCGTCGTGCGTTTGGAACCACATCCTCTGGGGATCCATCTCGTCTGCGTTCTGAGCCAGCCGCTTCTGTGCCACACTGATCTGAATGACACGTGCACATGAGCATAGGAATACACTAGTACCCACACATACACACATGAGCATAGGAATACACTAGTACCCACACATGAGCATAGGAATACACTAGCACCCACACATACACACGAGCATAGGAATACACTAGTACCCACACATACACACATGAGCATAGGAATACACTAGTACCCACACGAGCATAGGAATACACTAGCACCCACACATACACACATGAGCATAGGAATACACTAGCACCCACACATACACACATGAGCATAGGAATACACTAGTACCCACACATGAGCATAGGAATACACTAGCACCCACACATACACACATGAGCATAGGAATATACTAGTACACACACATACACACATGAGCATAGGAATACACTAGCACCCACACATACACACATGAGCATAGGAATATACTAGTACACACACAATGAGGCTTTTTACCTGAGCCTCCGAGTGAGACATGGCCCTCTCCTCTCTCTCCAGACGCATCACGGCGTACACGTCCTTCTCCAGCTTCTCAATCAGGTCTCTGAACTTCAGAATCACCTCTGGAGGAGAGAAAATATCAGAATCAATCAGGAGAGAAAAGTTGTAGGCCTGATCACTGACAACAATGAGACAGCCTATAGGGAGGAGATCAGAGAACTGGCAGTGTGGTGTCAGGACAACAACCTCTCCCTCAATGTGCGCAAGACAAAATAGATGATTGTGGACTACAGGAAAAGGTGGGCAAAACAGGCCCCCATTCTCATCGACAGGGCTGCAGTGGAGCGGGAGAGTTTCAAGTTCATTGGTGTCCACATCAACAACAAATTATTATGGTCCAAACACACCAAGACAGACAGTCGTGAACAACACCACCTTTCCCCCTCAGGAGGCGGAAAAGATTTGGCATGGGTCCTCAGATCCTCAAAAGGTTCTACAGCTGCACCATCAAGAAGCATGTGTGGAGGTACAGGTCAGTCAAGGTAATTTGTAGGTAGGGGTAAAGTGACTGCATAGATAATAAGCAGCAAGTACCAGCAGTGCAATGGGGGGCCATTTGATGAATTGTAAGCCTGGGGGTAGAGGCTTACAGGGGGGGGTTGCGTCACCGCCTGGGTCGGCAACTGCTCGGCATCTGACCACAAGGCGCTACAGAGGGTAGTGCGAACAGCCCAGTACATCACTGGGACCAAGCTTCCTGCCATCCAGGACCTATATACTAGGCTGTGTCAGAGAAAGGCCCCAAAAAATTGTCAATGACTCCAGTCACCCAAGTCATAGGCTGTTCGCTCTGCTACCGCATTGCAAGCGGTAGCGGAGCGCCATGTCTAGGTCTAAAAGGCTCCTCAACAGCATCTACCCCCAGGCTTACAATTCTTCAAATGGCCCCCCATTGCACTGCTGCTACTTGCTGCTTATTATCTATGCAGTCACTTTACCCCTACCTACAAATTTCCTTGACTGACCTGTACCTCCACACACTGACTCAGTACCAGTAACCACTGTATATAGCCTCATTATTGTTATTTAATTTTCTTGTGTTCATTTGTTAAAACTTTAGTATATTTAGTAAATATTTTCTTAACTCTTTCTTAAACTGCATTGTTGGTTAATAGCTTTTAAGTAAGCATTTTACGGTCAGGTCTACACCTCTCGTATTCGGCACATGTGACAAATAACATCACCTCTGAAGGAGGAGTGAGGAATGCGTCTCGAAGTCAAATCAATAGATGAAGTGAGAAGAAGCCTTTTCAGAGAGGGGCCTGAGAGGCCCACCACAATGCCTCTCCTGCTGCAGTACTCTCTCACACATACTAAAACCTTCATGGGCGTGGAATGTAACAGGCAGGGCTATGAGTACACCAGTGAGAGTAACCGATTAAATTCATGCCTAGAGATGTATTGGTTGTCTAGATGTGTAAGGAGTTGACCACGCCTATCAGAAGGTTATAAATATATGTGCTTGTGTAATCATGCCTTGACTTTGCAGCTGTACGACCCAGCGGGTGAATAAACTTGGTTTGAGCTTTTTTTCCTAGTTGTCCGTTTTAGTTTTTACTCAGTTTGTTCAGAACCTAACACCATTTACCTAGTGGCCATGACATTTTATAAAATAATTTAACATTCAAATGTATAATTTTGGTGGACTAGACTCTTCCTTGAAATGAACAACACACAGTATGTTGAATGAGTGGTAAGCACACCAAAGATAAGACATTTTATTTCTTCATTTACCCAGATGATACCAATTGAGATAAAAATCGACTTTTGAATATTTTAGAAATGAATCCTTCCTTGAAGTAATTGGCGATGTGAATTGGTTGGATTGATAAAAGTAAGGGGGTGATATCCTGGCTAACACCGATCCAAACAGGAGGAAGAAAGGATGTATTTCTGAAGTATTTCAACAGGGTCGTGGTATTGAGCTTTTACCTTGTGGCAGGACGCGGGCCTTCACGGGGGTCTTGGCCTTCCTGACGATGTCCTTCAGCATCTTCCTCTCGGTCTCGCCCACCAGGGACACAGAGCGACCGACCTTGCCGGCACGGGCCGTGCGACCCACCCTGTGAACGTAGTGCTTCACTGTGTTGGGCATGGTGAAGTTAATCACCTGGGGAGGAGAACGAGGACGTTAGCGGGTGCATCTCAATAATAAGAAAATGGCTTCTTGGACATGGTGACCAGCTGAGGAGAATGGGTTCATTTCTACAGTGAAGGCCAGTTTTGATATAAACACTAACTACTAGTCTTCTGCCGGCTAAGCAATTGAGTTCAGGGAGGAGAAAAGCACGGTGGTAGCTCCACCCCCCCCCCCCTCTCTGCAGGGCCGGTAGCTCCACCCTCCTTTCTGCAAGTCTTTGGGCTAAATGTCCCCTCCTCTTCTGAACTTCGTAAGAAGTGCACACTTGTGAAATCATGATACTTCCAACTAATCTGTGACAAAAACGAACTAATCAGTGATAAAGCAATAATGTCACGTGTTCTTGTAAGGCATTTTTCTTAGAAACATATTTTCCTAACACAAACACTTTACAGAGAGCCCTTACCGTCTTGACTCCATCGATATCCAGACCTCTAGCCGCAACGTCTGTGGCCACAAGGATGTCAATCTGTTCATCTTTGAACCGCCTATTATGAGATACAAACTATTTACTATGATGAAACACAGACTATTTACTATGATGAAACACAGACTATTTACTATGATGAAACACAGACTATTTACTATGATGAAACACAGACTATTTACTATGATGAAACACAGACTATTTACTATGATGAAACACAGACTATTTACTATGATGAAACACAGACTATTTACTATGATGAAACACAGACTATTTACTATGATGAAACACAGACTATTTACTATGATGAAACACAGACTATTTACTATGATGAAACACAGACTATTTACTATGATGAAACACAGACTATTTACTATGATGAAACACAGACTATTTACTATGATGAAACACAGACTATTTACTATGATGAAACACAGACTATTTACTATGATGAAACACAGACTATTTACTATGATGAAACACAGACTATTTACTATGATGAAACACAGACTATTTACTATGATGAAACACAGACTATTTACTATGATGAAACACAGACTATTTACTATGATGAAACACAGACTATTTACTATGATGAAACACAGACTATTTACTATGATGAAACACAGACTATTTACTATGATGAAACACAGACTATTTACTATGATGAAACACAGACTATTTACTATGATGAAACACAGACTATTTACTATGATGGATACGCAAGAAACAATTTACTATGATGGACACGCAATACAATATTTAATCCATGTTACATAAACCTGGTTTGGATTTTAATGCATCTCAATTCAATACTGTCATCTTCATTCTGATCATCTCTGTTCTTATGAACAGATCAATCCAGCTACTGTATTGTGAGTCACAGGGTACTTGCATACTCAACTTTGTCTGAAGATGTGTCAAGGCATGGTGATGGCTGGGTATACACTATACCTGTTACTACTTTAAATAAGTCTGACTCACACTGTAGGGCCGACCCAAATCCTACTATGCTGGCTCAGATAGTTCCCTTTCACATTGTCCTGTACAGCACCGTTCCAACAACTATGGTGTGGAAGTGTAACCGGGTCAGTACCGTACAGGTGGGCTCTGTTAGACTACCTTTTCTTTTTTTAAGAGTGTAGATACCTGAGGCTCTCCAGTCTCTGGGTCTGGGACAGGTTCCCATGCAGCTCTCCCACCTTCAGCCCCATCAGGCCCAGGAGGATGTGCATCCGGTGGGCTTGCTTCTTGGTCTGGGTGAACAGCATCACGTGGTCCTGGAAGGTCCGTGTCAGCAGAGCTGAGACACAGACCCAGGAGACAACACACACAGACAAACACAGGAGACAACACACACACACAGTTATTCACCAGATTGGAAGAGAAATCGAAAAGCACTATACTTCACAGTGAACGTTCCGCTACACGTCGTACTGTACTTCACAGTGAACGTTCCGCTACACGTCGTACTGTACTTCACAGTGAACGTTCCGCTACATGTCGTACTATACTTCACAATATACAGAACAAATGGACTGTGATAGTTGTCCAGACCACTCACCGGCCACAATAGCCTCCCTGTCTCCTTCCCTGGCTGGTCGGATCCTGACAAACTCCTGTCTGAGGTAGGGCGCCACGTCTGTGTTACTGTTCACAAAGATACGAACCGGCTGCTTCAGAGAGACCGACGCCAAGTCTTTCACCTGGAGAGGAGAAAAAGAGAGTGAGTGAGTGAACACTATTTCAATAAACGGCACAGAAAAGGAATGGAAAACGAAGCTAGTGATGAGAATGGAATAATAAGCAGTATGTGTCAACACAAACCATGACCAGACACTAACACATGACTCAATTTTTCAGCCAATCATCAAGACGATGACAAGTGGAATCGGGTGGGTAAGAGCGTAGCTGGGAACACAGTCTGTATCTATCCTAGACCTATGTTTGGTGACCAATGGGATAATAAAGGAATCAGGTTGTGTCCTCACCTCTTCGCTCATGGTGGCAGAGAAGAGCATGGTCTGTCTCTGGTAGGCACACATCCTGATGATCTCCTTCATCTGCTCCTCAAAGTACTCGTCCAGCATCCTGCAATTTAAGGAAACATTTATGATGCACGGAAATGACAATATACAAGGGAAAATCTGAAATCTGGGCCGTATTCATTAGGGCACACAACGGAAAACGAAAATGACTGTTTACCAGACAAGTCCAGGTCACTCCCCGTTTTAGTTAGTTTTTGTCCATTTGGTGCCTACTGATGAATACGACCCTGAATTGCTGTGTAAAAAAATATATATAACTATCCTATGTTGAAAATGTATACAGCCTGTAAATGATAGGCCTTCTCAATACTGTATCTGTGGTGAGATGGTCCAGACGTATGGGGTTTGGCCATAGTGCATTCGGAAAGTATTCAGACCCCTTGTTACGCATTTTATTACATAACAGCCTTATTCTAAAAAAAAAAATTTTTATTTTTATGTTGCTTAAATCTACACACAATACCATAATGACAAGGTGAAAACAGATTTAGAAATGTTTTCAAATTTTAAATAAAAAAATATATATCTTATTTACATAAATATTCAGACCCTTTGGTATGAGACACAAAATTGAGCTCCCCATCCAAACTGACAGAGCTGGAGAGGATCTGCAGAAAAGAATGGGAGAAACTCGCCAAATCAGGTGTTCCAAGCTTCTAGCGACATACCCAAGAAGACTCAAGGCTGTAATCGCTGCCAAAGTTGCTGAGTAAAGAGGCAAAAATGTTTACATTTTATATTTTTTTAACCTGTTTTTGCTTTGTCATTATGGGTAGTGTGTAGATTGACAAGGGGAAAAACAATTTCATCCATTTTAGAATAAGGATGTAATGTAAAAAAATGTGGAAGAAGTCAAGGGGTTTGAATACTTTCCAAATGCATTAACTAGACCAACAAATGAAAACTGCGTCTCATTCATTCCTATGGATGGATCAGCCTATAACCTTCTTACCGGTCAGCCTCGTCCAGGATGAGGATCTCAATCTGGCTGAGCTCAAAAGAGGGCGTGTTGTGCAGGTGGTCAATCAGTCGACCTGGCGTTGCGATCAGGACGTCAGGGCCCATCCGCAATGCCACCTCCTGGGATTTGAGGTCCAGACCCCCTACAAGGCATCCACACACACACAGAAAAAGACACCATGATTCCTGACCCTTTGTCTTTACATCAATACATTCATTGGTTATATTCCATGCAACTTAATATTTGCAATCACAACTTATGTATGACAAAATCTCCAGTTGATTAACGCCATGGAGTAAACCGAAAAATATATTAGACTAATCCACGATTAATTACCACCGAACAGCCAACTACTATTGTCTGGGAGCAGAATAGGATGGCAACTGCACAACTGTTGCCAAGCAGCTTCATACTACCAGAGACGAGATCACAGACGTCGGCCATATGGCTCTAAACTTGTCCATTTTGGATCAAGTGGTCTGGTTCTCTCACTCACCCACGGCCAGGCAGGTGGTGATGCTTGTGAACTGGGCCAGCTGGCGGGCCACGGCATGCACCTGGATGCCCAGCTCACGCGTGGGCACCAGGACTAGCACACGGGTCACTGCGGTCTGTTTGGGCTTGTAGATGAGACGCTCCAGCACAGGGAGCATGAACGCTGCCGTCTTACCTAGAAGAAGAGGGAGGAAGAGGAGGAAGGAGAGCCGAAGAAAGAGAGGAAGGAGAGGAGAGAGAAAGGGAAGGAGAAAGAGGGGTGTGTGTGCAGGAGGGAGAGGAAGGTTTAACAGATGGACTTTTTCACAATACCATTGTAAATATGGTGTGTGTGAGCGTGTGCGCTTGCAGGGAGCAAACTTGAGTGCTGCAACTCTGTGCCAAAACATGGCAATCTACTAACATAAAATAACACACACGTTGTAACTGCTGTCGTTAATGTAGTAAAGATCTGATGATGCTATGGGCACTTGCAGTGCGTGTGTGCCTATCTGTGTGTGAGTGAGTGTGTGTCCTGTCACGTCTTCTTTACCGGTGCCGGTAGCAGCGCAGGCACAGATGTCTTTGCCCAGAAGCCCCACAGGTACACAGGCCTTCTGGATGGGAGTGGGCTGCTTGAAGCCCATAGCAGTGATAGCCTGAGGACACACATTGTGAAATAACTTGTCTGACTTCTCAATTTCTGGCCAACACAGTCATAAATTACACATTCAACTGACATTTATTCAACTGACAACTTTCATTACAGAGTGCTATATTTGTTTTTTGATTCTACTATAGTCTGAGTCAAATACATGCAGGACTACTGCTCTGCTTTAGGTGAACACACCCAAAGCAAACCTTGGTATAATTTCATTTTCTAACAGATTTCCAAGTGAACGTGACCCACCTTAAGAATAGGCCTGGAGAGGTTCATGTCGGGAAACATGAGTTTGTCGTCATAGTTTGAGGCGTCTTCAAAGAAGGCCTCTTGAGGCTGTAGGTAGAGAATGAGTAAAACATATGGCTATTATAGCAACAATAGCAGGGTCCTAGCAATAGAAACAGTCCCACGGTTAATCAGGGTCCTAGCAATAGAAACAGTCCCACGGTTAATCAGGGTCCTAGCAATAGAAACAGTCCCACGGTTAATCAGGGTCCTAGCAATAGAAACAGTCCCACGGTTAATCAGGGTCCTAGCAATAGAAACAGTCCCACGGTTAATCAGGGTCCTAGCAATAGAAACAGTCCCACGGTTAATCAGGGTCCTAGCAATAGAAACAGTCCCACGGTTAATCAGGGTCCTAGCAATAGAAACAGTCCCACGGTTAATCAGGGTCCTAGCAATAGAAACAGTCCCACGGTTAATCAGGGTCCTAGCAATAGAAACAGTCCCACGGTTAATCAGGGTCCTAGCAATAGAAACAGTCCCACGGTTAATCAGGGTCCTAGCAATAGAAATAGTCCCACAGTTAATCCCTCTACAGTATAAATGTGGGAAACTCAAAAGTATTTCTTACAAGCTATCGGTTCAACGCTCACCTCTTCTGCCTTTGTCTTCTTTCTGCCTTTGTCCCTCACCGTATCTGTGAGAGTAAAACCAAGTTTAAAAGTCACTGAGTGTCAATACCGAAAGTAAAACAATGCTTCAAGCTCTACCCACCTGCTTTGGTGAGAACCTCTTCATCCCCTGATGTAAACTCCTCCCCATCATCACCACTCTGGTCTTCATCATTGGATACCTCAGCCCCATCTTCAGCTATATCAGGTTTCTCATCTTCTTCCTCCTCCTCCTCCTCCTCCTCCTCATCATCATCATCTGCCTCTGAGGGAATCTCTGGTTTTTCTGTCGTCTTTGCCTTCTCCTATAAAGACATTGAAGGAAAGGGAACGTGCCCTTATTGACAAACACTGAAGCAGTCATCATAGGAAATGTAATGTGTCTTGTCTGCAGGTTCCGTAGTACAACAACTTTTCAAACTACAGGACATCTTACCTCTGTTTTGCGCTTCTTGCGTACTTTCTCAATCTTTTCATCCAAGGTGGTGGGGGCTTTCTGCAGGACAAGAACACATTTAGTTCAGTTGTTGTATGATTTGGCGCAGACTCAGTAACAGTAGTTCAGTCTTTTTGAGTTGAATCAGCAAGTCGCCTGGATGTCAGCCTGTCTCCTCTTAGGCCAACTAATTTGACAGTTCTGTTTGCTACAAAAAAAAGTAACAAAGGAGCTGGCTGAAGCACAAGACTGATAACCAGGCTTTGCCAAATTGCATACTCTTAGACTTGCAACCTACCCTCTTCTTCAGCTGTGCCATCACATCTGCCATAGCCCAGTCCTCGCTGTAGAGTCCATCCCTCTCTCCAAACTCAAAGTCAGCGCTGAAGTCCCCAGCACCATGGCCCTTCAACGCTTTCTTCTTCTTGTTGAGTACTATTGGCTGTTCCTTTTAGCACAGAGTGGAGGGATGAAACACAATGTCTGGTATTGTAACAAACTAACTTTCAAGAGAAACACACCAGAAAGTTAATCAGGTTCGAATTTATTTTTCTTATACAGTGACACTTCTGTCCTGGAAGAAATTAACTAGCTAGTGAATGATTGCCTAAATGCAATAGCAAAACTACCACTCAGGTTACTAACGTGAGATACCCAGCTAGCTAGCCACTTTGATCAGTATAACTGACTGTCTGGCACGCTTGTTTCCAAACTTACATCTTCGTCGTCAGACTCTGAATCAGGCTCCTCGGGCACATCTTCATGGTCCTGAATTGTCCCGATCAGGTCCAAATCTGATAGCATGGTTCCGTTCGTGTTAACTAGCTTTATTTCCAAAGAAAACAGTGATTCGGCTACCCAATGCTAGATAGCCCGTGTTAACCAGTTGAATCGATGCCTGTTCCAACACGTGTACGTACCAAAATAGGAAGTGTACGGTCATCTACATCCGGTTACCTTACCTTACCTTATGTTTAGCGCCCTCTACGGTATCGGGGCGAACACTACATCTGCGGTAATGATGGGTACGGGTGTTATGCAAAGATATATATAAACCAATGATATTCCGTGCATTCGTAAAGTATTCAGACCCTGATACTTTTCCCACATGTTGTTACGTTACAGCATTATTCTAAACTGGATTAAATTAATTATTTTCCTAATACATCTACACACAATACCCCATAATGACAAAGCGAAAACTGTTTTTTAGACATTTTTGCAAATGTGTTAACATAAAAAACAGAAATAACTTATTTACGTAAGTATTCAGACCCTTTGCTATGAAACTCAAAATTGAGCTCAAGCGCATCCTGTGTTTCCATTGATCATCCTTGAGATGTGTCCACAACTTGATTGGAGTCCATCTGTAGTAAACTCAATTGACTTGACATGATTTGGAAAGGCACACACCTGACTTTATAAGGTCCCACAGTTGACAGTGAATGTCAGAGCAAAAAAACAACCAATGAGGTCGAAGGAATTGTCTGTAGAGCTCAGAGACAGGATTGTGTCGAGGCACAGTTCTGGGGAAGGGTAACAAAAATCATGTCAGAGCAAATACAAAAAAAATTATGTCAGAGCAAATACCAAGCCATGATTTTTTTTTATTTTTTTTTATTTAACCTTTATTTAACCAGGTAGGCTAGTTGAGAACAAGTTCTCATTTGCAACTGCGACCTGGCCAAGATAAAGCATAGCAGTGTGAGCAGACAACAAAGAGTTACACATGGAGTAAACAATTAACAAGTCAAAAACACAGTAGAAAACAAAGGGGGAGTCTATATACAATGTGTGCAGAAGGCATGAGGAGGTAGGCAAATAATTACAATTTTGAAGATTAACACTGGAGTGATGAATGATCAGATGGTCATGTACAGGTAGAGATATTGGTGTGCAAAAGAGCAGAAAAGTAAATAAATAAAAACAGTATGGGGATGAGGTAGGTGAAAAAGGGTGGGCTATTTACCAATAGACTATGTACAGCTGCAGCGATCGGTTAGCTGCTCAGATAGCTGATGTTTGAAGTTGGTGAGGGAGATAAAAGTCTCCAACTTCAGCGATTTTTGCAATTCGTTCCAGTCACAGGCAGCAGAGTACTGGAACGAAAGGCGGCCAAAAGAGGTGTTGGCTTTAGGGATGATCAGTGAGATACACCTGCTGGAGCGCGTGCTACGGATGGGTGTTGCCATCGTGACCAGTGAGCTGAGATAAGGCGGAGCTTTACCTAGCATGGACTTGTAGATGACCTGGAGCCAGTGGGTCTGGCGACGAATATGTAGCGAGGGCCAGCCGACTAGAGCATACAAGTCGCAGTGGTGGGTGGTATAAGGTGCTTTAGTGACAAAACGGATGGCACTGTGATAAACTGCATCCAGTTTGCTGAGTAGAGTGTTGGAAGACATTTTGTAGATGACATCGCCGAAGTCGAGGATCGGTAGGATAGTCAGTTTTACTAGGGTAAGCTTGGCGGCGTGAGTGAAGGAGGCTTTGTTGCAGAATAGAAAGCCGACTCTTGAATTGATTTTCGATTGGAGATGTTTGATATGAGTCTGGAAGGAGTGTTTGCAGTCTAGCCAGACACCTAGGTACTTATAGACGTCCACATATTCTAGGTCGGAACCATCCAGGGTGGTGATGCTAGTCGGGCATGCGGGTGCAGGCAGCGACCGGTTGAAAAGCATGCATTTGGTTTTACTAGCGTTTAAGAGCAGTTGGAGGCCACGGAAGGAGTGTTGTATGGCATTGAAGCTTGTTTGGAGGTTAGATAACACAGTGTCCAAAGACGGGCCGAAAGTATATAGAATGGTGTCAAGGATGATCAATGGAAACAGGATGCATCTGAGCTCAATGTTGAGTCTCAGAGCAAAGGCATTTCTGTTTTGTATTAGTAATGTAACAAAATGTGGAAAAAGTGAAGGGGTCTGTAAGGAATTGTCCACAGAGCTCCGAAACAGGATTGTGTCGAGGGACAGATCTGTGGAAGTTTTAAAAAATGTCTGCAGCATTGAAGGTCCCCAACAACACAGTGGCCTCCATCATTCTTAAATGTAAGAAGTTTGGAACCACCAAGACTCTTCCTAGAGCTGTCCGCCCGGCCAGACTGAGCAATTGGGGAACAAGGGCCTTGGCTAGAGTGGTGACCAAGAGCCGATAGTCACTCTGACAGAGCTCCAGAGTTCCTCTGTGGAGATGGGAGAACCTTCCAGAAAGAAATCAATTTCTGCAGCACTCCACCAATCAGGCCTTTATGGTAGAGTGGCCAGACAGAAGCCACACCTCGGTAAAAGGCACATGACAGCCTGCTTGGAGTTTGCCAAAATGTACTTAAAGGACTCTCAGACCATGAGAAACAAGATTCTCTGGTTTTATGGTACCAAGATGGAACTCTTTGGCTTGAAAGTCAATCGTCACATTTAGAGCAAACCTGGCACCATCCTCACGGTGAAGCATAGTGGTGGCAGTGGCATGCTGTGGGGGTGTTTTTCAGCGGCAGGGACTAGGGCAAAGATGTACCTTCTAACAGGACAACAACCAAAAATACAGTCAAGACATCGCAGGAGTGGCTTCAGGACAAGTCTCAATGTCCTTGTGGTGCAGCCAGAGCCCGGACTTGAACCTGATCGAATATCTCTGGAGAGACCTGAAAATAGCCGTGCAGAAAAGCTCCCCATCCAACCTGACGGAGCTTGAGAGGATCTGGAGAAAAGAATGGGAGAAACTACCCAAAGACATGTGTGCCAAGCTTGTAGAAGACTCAAGGCTGTAATCGCTATCAAGTTGCTTCAACAAAGTACTGAGTAAATGTTTGGATACCGACTCATTCCATGTTTTTTCTTAATTTTTGCTATTTTCTACATTGTAGAATAATAGGGAAGACATCAAAACCATAAAATACCACATATGGAATCCTGTAGTAACCAAAAAAGTGTTAAACAAATCAAGATATATTTTCTATTATTCAAAGTAGCCATCCTTTACCTTGATGACAGCTTTCCATTTCAATTAACAGTTGTGCCTTGTTAAAAGTTCACTTTCTATCCTTCTTAATGCGTTTGTTGTGACGAGGTAGGGTTGGTATACAGAAGACCAAGTCCATATTATGGCAAGAACAGCTCAAATAAGCAAAGAGAAATGATAGTCCAGGAAGGTCAGTCAATCTGGAAAATGTCAAGAACTTTGAAAGTATCTTCAAGTGCAGTCGCAAAAACCATCAAACGCCAATGATGAAACTGGCTCTCATGAGGACCACCACAAGAAAGGAAGACCCAGAGTTACCTCTGCTGCAGAGGATAAATTAATTAGAATTACCAGCCTCAGAAATTGCAGCCCAAATAAATGCTTCACAGAGTTCAAGTAACAGACAAATCTCAACATCAACTGCTCAGAGGAGACTCTGTGAATCAGGTCTTCATGGTCGAATTACTGCAAAGAAACCACTACTAAAGGACACCAATAAGAAGATGCGACTCACTTGGGCAAAGAAACATGAGCAATGGACATTAGACCAGTGGAAATCTGCCCATTGGTCTGATGAGTCCAAATTTGAGATTTTTGGTTCCAGCTGCTGTGTCTTAGTGAGATGCACAGTAACTGAACAGATTATCTCTACATGTGTGGTTCCCACGTACAAGCCTGGCAGAGGTGTGATGGTGCTTTGCTGGTGTCTGTGACTTACTTAGAATATGTTTTTCAACAGGACAATGACCCAACACACCTCCAGGCTGAGTAAGGGCTATTTGACCAAGGAGAGTCATTGAGTGCTGCATTAGATGACCTGGCCTCCACAAGCCCCCAATCTCAACCCAATTGAGATGAGTTTGACCGCAGAGTGAAAAGCAGCTAACAAGAGCTCAGCATATATGGTAACTCCATCAAGGCTGTTGGAAAAGCATTCCAGGTGAAGATGGTTAAGAGCATGCCAAGAATGTGTGAAGCGGTCATCAATGCAAAAGGTACATTGAAGAATCTACAATATAAAATATATTTTGATGTAACACTTTTTGGTTCCTACATGATTTCAGTTTGTCTTCACTATTATAATGCAGAAAATAGTAACAATATTTGAAAACCCTTGAGTAGCTGAACAAAATTGACAGATACAGTATGTAAATGTGATATTTCCATTTATTTTTGTTTGCACAAATGTCTAAACCTGTTGTCATAATGGGGTATTGTGTGCAGATTGATACGTTTTTATAAAGAAAGCAATAAAATGGAGAAAGTCAAGGGGTCTGAATACTTGAGACCTTTGGATTGTTTATGCCATCTACTGGTCATTGAGGCTTTGAAGCCACTGGTCAGTAATACTGGCACACCCCAGTAGGGCCAGTCCTAAGAAATCTACAGTAATTCAATTAAACTGTTACGGATAAAATGACCTGCATCAGTATTTTTGAGGGACATTAGCACTCGTGATAACCATACAATTTAAAGGGCAGTTTAAAGTATTTGAATGCCTAGCTCAACATAAGTATGCATTGTATCTAAAAGAAATGTAGATATACATCTCTACATTCCAAAATATTAAATGGTTAGTGTTAAGATTGCAACATGGTGGCTTCAGTGCCCCCAATATAATTGTTTGGCAATACCAAGTATCCAATGATTCCCAACCAGGGGGTACTAGGCCTATCCACAGGTGGGTACTTAAGACCATAAACTTAATGTTAAAATGCAACCATGGGGGGTACACGGGGCAGATGAACCTTCCAGTTGGTGGTAGGGAACCACTTAATGTGATCATGAAGTGCTCAACCAATACAATACTTCCCAGGCAAAACTAGCTCCCCACCACAGGTGAATGTATTTATGGTTCTGTTTTCAAAAACATGCCCATACTTTTAGACCAATAGTCAACTGCCATTTTCCACCCAAGTAATTGTGGAAAGATCTGTCAGACAACCGTCAGTTAAAATGACACAATACTGCTATTACCCCTCCCTAGCTGTGAACAGCAGTCCATCATACCACTTGGTGGATCAGATTCAGGAAACTGGCCCAATAGTCTGATCCAGCAACAAAGAAATTAGAGACCTGGCCATCTTAATCATTGAGAGCATGGTGGATTGATAAATGCAAGGACAAGCTCTTCATTTATTAAGATCATATTGGTCTGTTCAACAAATCACCCGCAACGCGTATTCGCTTCAGCCAAACACGGCATCAATATTCACTTTAATCTGCATAGCAAGTCAGAGGCCAACATTTTAAAACAAATCGTCCATGACACTTTATTAAAAAAATCAAAACAAAGTTACAAAATTCAAACTATACAGGAGCCTAAAGAGAAGGATTTTGTAGGGATTACACTTAAAAGACAACAGTCCAGTGGGGAGACTCAAGGTCTGGAAGGACGCATTCCTGGGGGTAGTGGGCCTGGAAAGAGAATATTCAAGATTAAACAGTGCCATGGCTTGAATAATGAAGGATTAACTCATTTTAACATCAAGTCTCCAAAGAGAAAACTCAGTCTGAGTTCATGGTTCTGGGCTCAGAGTAATCCTGCTTCAATGAGCTTCATCAGCATCAGGTTCAGCTCTAATGAAAATCATCACCGCAACAGAACCAATGTCTCAAAGGCTGAGTTTACACAGACAGCTTAATTCTGATCTTTTGCCACTAATTGGTCTTTTAACCAAGCATACCTTTTGCCAATAATTAAGAAAAATAACCCAATTCAGCTGACTAAACGCAGACAAACATCAACTTTACTCAGAATCCTGAAAGAAAGTCACCCTCACCTCTCATGCCTGGGTGTGGTGGCCTCATGCCGGGAGGGGGCATGCCCATTGGACCTCCACGGCCAGGGAGCATTCCCATTGGAGGACCCATGGGAGGCCTCATGCCTGGGGGAGGGCCCATCATACCTATAGTGGGAAAAGCATAGATTATGTAAATCCTAGTCATTAAATTAATGTAAGCATAAATACCCACTTCCTAAATACAAATGTTGATCATGCGAAGTTAAGTGAATGTTCTGGGCTCAGAGTAATCCTGCTGATGTAATGTTTCAGCATCAAGTTCAGCTCAAATGATCAATCATCACTGCAACAGAACAAAAGTCTACTTTCCACTGCAAATGAAGCTAGGCAGCAGTTGTGATTGAGTCCTTACCTGGAGGGGGTGCACCGCGGCCCATGGGAGGGGGTCCTCCTCTGCCTGGTGGGTACTGTGTGGGGGCACCAGCGAGGGTGGCACCAGCTGCTGCTGCAGCGACCGTTCCCCTGCCCTGTGGGGTCATTACCTTGGGAGGGGGTCAAGGCACCATATTTAACAAACCAAATTGCTTAGTTCCAAGGCCCCAACTCAGATATCAAACTCTGGAGAAAGATTAATACTGAACTTGTGTAATCAAACTCGTGCAATTATACAAAACTCTACATTATAATCTCCGCTCAGATGCAGCAGAGAAGATTGTGCTGTTTTAAAGCACATGATAATTTCTATGCACTTTACCATGACTTTCAGAAAACAAAACTGATACTGCTAAATATATTGGTTTTGGAATTTTCAGTTTGCCAAGCAGTGTTCTATCCCGAAAACAATATTTGTATAGGTTTGGACATAAGCAAAAACAGTACCCATCCAAGAATTTTAATTACAGAAGAATCTTTGGAAATCCTGCTTCAATGAGATTCAACTCAAATGAAATGCCTCCCCTGAAAAATAACCCAAAGTTTCACCCTTTTAGAACTTCAAAAACTGAAAAGCTGCAAGCTAATCCCCAGTAATCATCCACCATATAGCCATTATCCATATTTTGTTTTCACTGAGATGCAGATGGCATAAGAGAAAACTTGTGACCCGAGACCTTGGCCTTACCTGTTGCGAGGGGCCTCCTACTCCTCTGACCGGCCCAGCGAGGCCTGCGGGTGCCTGGGGCATGGGTGCTCCGGCAGGGACGCCTCTGCCAGCTGCCCTGCCAACTCCTGGGCCTCCTGCCACACCAGCCAGCGGCACACGGGCAATGCCAGTCTGAAAGGGGGGGCAACACTAAGTCAGATAACACACCTATGAATTTCTAAGTACAGTTAAATCGCAGATGATTAAACGGCTCTGGGCTCAGAGTAATCCTGCTTCAATTGGTTTCAGCATCAGGTTCAGCTAAAATGATCATCACTGCCACAGAACAAAGTAACTTGTAAACCTCTCACAATGATCCAAGTAAGCCACCCATCGAGTAGGAAACCCCAATGGCTGATAAAAATGCCTTCATTATGACAGGCACTGAGCATTTACACTACAGAAAACCTACAGGTGGTGCGGAATGGCTTACATCTTTGGGAGGGGGTCCTTCCACTGTCATGGAGACCAGATTCTCTCCTCTGAGCAGCACCAGGCCCAGTACCCTCTTCTCTTCACGCTCAGGCTGTTTAGAATTCTTGGGCCTGTCAAGGGGAGAATATGGATTAAATCAAAATATATTTTTTACCTTTAAGTCTGGAAAGGAATACACAGATTTAACTAAACTCATTTTAAGTCACTATTCATCCAATAGTACACACAAATGTTACTTCCGCCGTTCTAAGCCTACCCTGTTTGAAAGCGGCAGATGTAATGATAGAGATCCAAAAGCAATTACTGATTGTTCGTAACAAAAACATTACTTACTTGATCTTTCTGAACTCGTCGCAGTCACACAAGATGAGGTTCATGTGTTTGTCAAAGGCTTTGAAAGTCCCAATGAAGATACGACCGTCCTGCAGGATGCACCGCATCCTGAAGTCGATGTGTTGCAGCATCTTACTACTCTTTCCAACAGTCTGAAAAAATTAGGCATAAATCAATTCATGCGAAATTTGCAATACTATCAGAATTGACAAACCTCAGAGTAATCCTGCTTCAATTAGTTACAGCATCAGATTCAGCTCAAATGAGCATCACTGACAGAACACAAATTGATCCAAGTTAACCACTGATTAGCAATCATTGCCGTCATGGAATTTAATAAATTCTTAACTTAGATCATGTTCAGACCTGAAGAACAAAAATGAGCCTTGATTGTAGCAACTAGAAAACTAGGTAGGTTCTAGATTTAATATATTAGCCAAGTGCCGCTAGCTACTCCCAAAAAAAGGGACTAGCAGACAGACAAGCGGCACTTTCGCCACGATAAGAGGTAAATTGTCAGGTGGAAACGTCGATAGCAACATACAATCATGATAACATTGGCGGGCTTGGAGCCTAACATGAATGAAGCCATGTATGAGCATGCAGCCAACCAACTAGCGTTAGCTAGCTATGTTACCTAAACAAGTTCTGGTCATGGTCAACTACGGCCAGGGTTTAGTTTTGCATGGACGTGCTGGTCAAAACTGTACTGTATGCAAAAGCACATTACAACAGGAACATACCGTATGCAGTTTGTTTCAAGTGGCGAATGTAGCTAGTTAGCCATTGTAGTCTTATAAGCTAAGAGTGAAACAAAGGCCTACACGCCTACGTTGCACTGACGTTCATCACCGGGACAGAGAACATAAAGTTTCCACCAAATAAAAAAACGAAAATATATCATAAAACACGTAGATCATACTTCAATAGAGTCCAGAAATAAGCCTTACCATGATTGCAGTTCTGATGGCTCCGATGTAAGTCGGATCACGCCAAACAAACTCAAAAAATTGACCCGCGAAGCTCCCAAACTAGGTGCTGCCAGGTCCGTCTTTATCCGCGAGTTAGAGGAAGTGACGACGCACTCGTGTGAACCCGTTAAAAGCGAGAAGCGCTCTTTACACGCCACTTCGAGATAAACTATGTCCGGAAGTAACTTCTTAGTAGCATATGTTAGGAGAATTTCCATAACAGGTTAGGATAATTAAGTTAAATTCAGGAAAAGGTTTACGGTTTGCGAAAATGATCTCCTAACCTGCTACGAAAATCACTTCCGTTCGTAGTTGCTAACGAAGTTACGTGAAAAGTGTGTCCCCGTTAAAACCACCGTGTGTCATTCATTCAGTCACTCAAAATAACGGACCTTGCTATCGTGGATTTAAAATGGTTACGGCAAGGGTGAAGGATAGTGTACAGGTTAGGTAAGCCTTTAGTCAAGGTTAGGGGCTAGGGTAAGAGTAGGGACATCCCAAGGATACCGGATAGCACAAAACTCAAAATAACATCTAATTTATATTTTGGTTTCATAACTCAATTATACACATTTAAAACTGATACTGGTACACATGTATGATAATAATATAATGTACGCTCTGAATGGGTTCTTACGGGAACATAGAAAGTGAAACACAATGATTATTTTTTTGCGCAAGAGTCGCGAGTCACATGGCTTTGACACATTTTATGACTTGAGACTTCATTTGATAGAAAGTAAAATAACTTGACTTGATTTGGAGCCTCAACACTCAGGAAGCGACTTGATACTGATTACTTGTAATTGTCTGCCCAGGTTTTGTCACTCATTTTGTGGCACATAGTCTCAGCGGATTATTTTCCACACAGCCAGGGACAGTAGTGCCCTTGCAAAAAGGAAAATAAAAAAATGATTGGCTAGAGAGACGCAGCCCTCTGATTAGACCAGCAAACTGTCAATCTCCACAGGCCGGGGTGAGCTAGCTCAGTGAGAAAGGTTTGGCGTGTTAGTTGGGTCATGTGGAATCGGTGAGGGTAACTAGAACTGGTCTAGTGATAATTGTTTGTGTTTCTGTTGGGCAGAGGAAGAATGCGCTCGAAGTAAAACGAATGGAGCCAAGAAAAGTGAATTGTTTCGTTCTCAAGAAAAGGGAACCAATGAAAGGAGTGATAACTGGGGTAGTAGTAAATATAAACGTTGACCAGTGTATGTGATGCTCGTCGTTTGATGCGACGCAGACATGGTGGGGAAACAGAAGAGTCATTGCCTGTCTTTTCTTTTGAGTTTTAAAGTTGAGTCTTTGCCTGACAAAGTGAAGTTGGGATATATAAGTTATCCTGTAGTAGCGTATGTGCCGAATACATTAAGCAATTACAGGTGTCAAGTTTATGGGCATGTGGCAGCAGTGTGTAGGAGGGGAGGGTACAAGGTATGAGAAATGCAGAAGGGCATGAGACAAAGGAATGTGTTAATTGTAGAGGTGCCCATGGAGCTGGGGATTAGAAATGTCCCATGTGAGAGAGGCAGGTTGAGGTTTCCAGGGTTAGAGTAGAAGTTGTCATATGCTGAGGCAGTGAAGAAAGTAGAGGAAGATGGGTGGGAAGATGGGAAGTGGTGAGAGTAGTAGAGATATACCAGTACAGAGGGATAGACAAAAAATATATTAAATAAGTTAGAGTAAGATTGGATTTTTAGCATTTATAGCAATGGTTATCAATTATGCTACTGGGATGGAACGGAAGTCTCAGAAAATTGAGGTTGGGGTGGCAGCTGCAGAGAGGTAATTTGGGTGTGCGAGACTTGACAGCAGAAGAGTTACAGGATGTGTCAAGTGGTGATGTCTCATCCTTTCAGGGTGATGGCATGAGGTAGGAATAAATACATTTAATTAGTGGAGTAGGGGGGTGTTAATTTTATTTTATATAATTTTGAAACGAGTGAGTATAGTGTTAGATGGTAGGGTATTTATTTAGTACATTTTTATTTTTCAAGTAGAGTATAAGGGAGTTGTACTCCAGTCTAGTAGGTGGCTGTAATGCAACAAATTGGATGCCAACTGCTGTTAAACCTTATAAAAGAAGAAGGTTTGGTGGGTGGGTTCCCACTGAATGGGAAAAGTAATATTTTCATACATATTCCATTTGGCTACATAACATTTGCGTTTTATATTTATACCATTGCTTATTCAATCTAGTCACTAACATAGGCCTATGCCATTGCACCAAATTCTTGTTTCAAAAACATCTAAACAAAACGCAACATCTAAACGCAACAAGTTGCGTGTCTTGAATGTTGATCAATGACCTGTCAACATCATTTGGTGCACAAAGGAAAGGCTGTCGTACACTTCGATCCAGAAAATCCCAAACATGCTCAATGGGTGACATGTCTGGTGAACAGGCCCGGCACCACGAGGGGGCAAAAGGGTGCAATGCCCCCTTACTTGGAATATTGTGCCCCCTCAGTTTTGTATCCTTATTCTGTACCACAATCTGCCCCCTCCGTCATGTCTAACTGATTTGTTGTGTATGCTTCATTCATGCAACTCCCTTGCATGCATCATACGTACGTCATACACATTTTACCAGTTTGATTGGCCTTCACAGTAGAAGGGCGGGGTAAATTTTACCGTTTAGGTTTACTTTCAAAGTTACATACTATGAAGAAAAAAAAGTTTCACAGCGCAGCTGGATATAATTTCGCTAAGTTTAACAGTTAGGTAGGTAGCTGATAGCATGATGGATATTAGAAAGTGGCTTCGCCAGGGCACAACTGCAGCATCGGATCAAAGTGGCGGGGAGGGGGAGAACCCCAAGGCCACTGAGCCGATGCTAATCACCTAGGCGAAGGTCATCGAGGCACGCATCAAGCAAATAACATTTGAAATGCATGGTACTTTGGACAGAAAAACAAGCAAGGAATGACGGGAAGCAGAGATTTCAAAACTTGTGAATTCTGCACAGCGTGCAAGATATTGCATGTATTTATCATCGATTGTGGAATTTCCTGCTATCAACAAGCTTCCTCTCGGGTTAACTTTGGATGCGATGGATGCAAGAGGGGAAGGGGGTGGTGGACTATTCCTGGTGATGTTCGATTATATGCTCAGGAAAGACGAGGAACTTGCCTTAAGCACAATTCCCTGCAATGCCACATACACATCTCATGACATCCAGAACAAAATAATTGGGCTCATGAGGGATGTAGTCACAGAGGAAAAGGAAGTGGGGTATTCATGGTACACAGTTAAAGTGGATGGGACTGAAGACCCAACTAGGTGCGAGAACATTTCAATTGTACTCGTTATGTGGGCGAAAACAACCGTGTTTGTGAGTGGCTAGTGTCAATGGCAACGAGTAAAGAATGTGATGCTTTATCGCTGACTAACTTGGTTCCTGTCAGAACTAACAAATGTTGACCTTAGCACCGAGAAGATTCTTAGTCAATGTTATGAAAGGTGGTGCAGGACAAACTGAATCGGGAAGTGCCGCATGTGCATTGCTTTAATCACCAGCTGCATTTAGTCAAAGTGCACACTATGTCCTCTTGAGGTTGCATTGGATGACTTTTTTAACGTGTGTATTTCCCTTTACAAGTTTCTCAGGAAACCAACTGTGTCTGCGCAATATTCAGGAGAGAAACTGGCCACAGTGAGTGTCATTATAACCCCCCCCCCCCCTCCAACAAGCTACTTCAGGCTGATTAACTGATCTGTACACTGGCATCCGAGTCGTCCGCAGTGTGTGGAAAAACTGCGACGTGACAGTGAGTTTGATGAGTTATGGGAGAAATACATGGACACCTCCGCTCCAAGCAAACGGCGAAGAGTAGTGAGTAGTAATCTGGAAGAATGTGTGGTCGAAAACAACAATGGGCCAGCAAGAAGAAATAAATGAGAGGGAGTCCAAAATATTGTTTTTCAGCACTCTGGATGCTGTACTGGGAGAAATGTCAGCAACATTAAACGAACAAAACAGTCAACTTGTCGAGGCCCTGTGTGCCTTGCACCCAGAAAATGAAACCTTTATGGATGTGAAAATTGAAACTGGGATGAACATTTGAAGCATCCACGGCAATTTGTGAGAACTCTTTCAACATTGAAAAACGTATTCAGTGAGCACAGACGAAGCATGTTGCACGGGAGGAAAGCGCAACTGATTCAACTGGCATTTGAGAGGGATTTTAGAAGCAAATTCCGTGGGGAGTGGGAACGAAAGACTGCTGAGGAGGTTCAACACAGCATCAAAGCGGCTGCAACTCTTTTGAATCTGGGTACGAACAGGCAGCATGCCTGGGCTTGTATTATTTAGTTACTTGCTAGCTTTTGGAAATGCGTGGCAAATGTCAGAAATAGGCGTAGAAGTGATTTTCTTTATTGGAGTTGCTGCCAAGTTTTCTGCTTGATTTCTGTGATTGGATTGGAAATGTTTGGTTTATAATCAGATAGTTTTTTAATGTTGTTTTATATGGTAGAAGAGGCACTTTGCATTACATTGATAAGGGTGGGCAGACCTTGGCCAATGGTTGAGTAACGATGTAGCTATAGTGTTGCCATGGAATACTAATTTCTCTGATATCATATGCAGCGTAGTACTGCACTCTCGTGGGAAGACAGCTTGGTAGCTGCGTCCAAGCTGAATTGTGCTGATAAATCCTGGTAGTGCATTGTACATTATTGTTTGCTTTCCGCTATTGGAAATGCATTGTATTGGCATTGGTTATTACAGTAATTAGCAACTGTTTTGCATTGCATTGATGACTATTATGCATGTAGCGTTGTTATAACTTGCAATTGCTCCAGTTGGTTATGAATTGTCCATTATTGTAAAGTGGTGCAGTAGCCTGTATTCTTGCGGCAAGACAGCCGTGTGTGGCTGCAAATACATTGTGTGTAATTGTACTATCGATTATTATCCATCCTGTGTTAACAGCAAGCGAAAATAGTTGTGCCCCCTTAGTCATTTCTAGTGCCCCCTTGGTGAGTTAATCCTGCTGCCGGGCCTGCTGGGAAATGTTCAGTTTCCAGGAATTGTGTACAGATAATTGCGACATGGGCCTTGCATTACCATGCTGAAACATGAGGGGATGGCGGTGGATAAATGACACGAAAATGGGCCTCAGGATCTCGTCACGATATCTCTGTGCATTCAAATTGCCATTGATAAAATGCAATTGTGTTCACTGTCTATAGCTTATGCTTGCCCATACCCTAACCCCACCGCCACCATGGGGCACTGTTCATAACTTTGACTTCAGCAAACCGCTCACTCACATGACACCATATGTCACACGACACCATATGTACCATCTGACCGGTACAGTTGAAACCGGGACTCATCCGTGAAGAGCACACTTCCCTTCTTGATATGCCACTCCTGTCAGGTGGATGTATTATCTTGGCAAAGGAGAAATGTTTACTAATGGGCATGTAAATCGATGTGTTGACATAATTGTAGAGAAATAAGCTTTTTGTGTGCATGGAACATTTCTGGGATCTTTTATTTCAGCTCATGAAACATGGGACCAACACTTTACTTGCTGCGTTTATATATATTTTGTAAATATACACCTCAATGATGGTACTAGCTATATCTAAAGATAGCTGTAACCTCGCACTACCTTCAATACTTATGGGATGAAGATGTAACATATTCTGGTGAATTAATTACAATATTTTTGAGGAAGAAAAAGGCTACAGACTGTAACAGACAGATCATGTTTTCCAGTGGTGACCTGTCATTCAGGGCAGGTTGGGCCAAATAATACAAAATATGTGTTGCCTGTTTTGCATGTTATTTTAGGATGAATATGTGTCACATATCACTTTGAATTTTAAATGTATATATATATAAGGTAATAAAGCAGCATACAAACATGGTCTCTTTTTTGCTTTCTTGAGTAAGGCAGCTCCAAAATACAGATGTTTCAGCCTAGCTCAGTGCTTTCTGTTGTGGTGGGGCAGCCATCGGAAAATACAGAGCGTAGGGGTTGGTCATTTTCTCTAGTTATGCTGTGATTGGCTTAGAGTTCTGTCACTCTTGTGGACACTACGTCACAGCAAAATCTTTGGGAGAGCTTTAAAATTCAAGCCCCTTCGGTGCTGCCATAGATTTACATTAGAAGTGCCCATCCAAGAAGGCTAAGGGCATTGGCCAAAGAATAAATTAAGTCAAATCACGTTATATCTAATGTAGCTTTGATTGGACTAATCATGTCAACATCATACTTTCAAAATCTTAGCAAGCAAGCTAGACAAGCAGTCATCATCATGAATCACGTTGACAATCTACTGGCAAATCCTTGTCATATGAAGATAAATTATAGATAAAACGTATCAGTGCTCATCGGCCATTGGACCTAAAATGTACACAACAAATTGGAAATCGCAAATTCAACAATGAGTAGTTTGGAAGGAATCAGTGGCTAACTGCAAGTGTTGCAAAGCAATCACTAGCCTGCTATTCAGTGGCGAGGGTGTGTAGCTCAATTGTCCGTAGAAACCACAGTTGTTTAAGCAAGTTAGCCATATCAGCTGTTTTTTTAAGGCAGTAAATGAGGCTGAATTAACTGTTTCGCTGCCAGACAAGGCTCCGCTGATAGCCAGGTGTAGCTGTGGTAAGGATTCACTCCATAGTGCTAAAAAGAAAGCTCTGCTGTTGGGGCAGCTTTATGTAGGCCCTAACAGTTTGTTGGCACCGTTTGTCACCGTTATAGTGCAATTAATGTATTGTTTAGTGTTCTGTAGTGGCTTTGCTGGCATGCATCTAAAATAATCTGAGTTTGCCCCACCAAAATGTACATGCTAAAATTGCCACTGATGCTTTCCATCCGATTCTGCATCATCCGCTGCACACAGGTAGGCCATATGATCCTTCTTGCTCTGGATTCCAGAGAAGTGGGAATGTGACATATCCCGAGACGATATTGACTGCTATCATGAATGACTTTCAGCGCAAAATGCAGGTGTAAAACGCCGTTTGTTTCTGTATGATGCGTTTTCAAAACGCAAGATACAGAAACAAACGGCGTTTTACACCTGCATTTTGCGCTGAAAGTCATTCATGATAGCAGTCATTATTCATGATAGCAGTCAATATCGTCTCGGGATATGTCACATTCCCACTTCTCTGGAATGTGTGTTTACCGTTTTTGGCTGTAATTACAGGCTACATTTGCGCAGCCATTGTGCGCGAGTGCATGTGCGGTGGTTGCAAGCTTTGAACCACTCCTTTTTGGGGCTTGTGGGTCAAAAGGTTTGAAAACTACCGAGCTAGCGAACAGATTGGGGATTTGCTGTACAGCTAGAGGATCGGGTGCAGCCCAACGGCAAATAAATTGTAGGGAGAGAGTATTGCTCAAGAATATGAACAAATTTGGCAACAATTGAGAGCCTAGGTCTACAGGACTTTACTCTAAACTCGACCGGTTTTACTTATGACTGACTTCGAACTTGTGATTTGAGACTTGCTTGTGACTCGAATAATAGTGACGTGTCCCACCTCTGATTTTCGGTAACGCTAACCAATTGCCTAACCATAACCTAATTATCCTAACATGCTACATTTATTCTCCTAACCTGCTGTGTAAATTCTAATTTGCCACGAAAAAGACGTGTTTTGTTCCGGACTCGCCTTTCCATTGAGGGATAAAATGGTAGTTTCCTTGGAAACGGCTCGGGCTGCAGCAAAGGCTTGCGACAAAGACACAATTTGTATTTTTACTCCTGTCTGTAGGAGATTCTTTCAGTTTCTCAGCTCATGCCCCATGCTTTTGTTTGATTTTGTCTGTGTGTTTACTTGTAATTTGTTTAACATGGAATGGTTATGTAGAATTTCTTGAACATGAATAATTCCATTTATACAACGTTCCAGTGATTGGCATTGAAATGTAATGGTTCCACACAGTCCTGCCACAGGTTCTGCTGTCTGCAGCCATCACAGGCCACAGCAAAGCTTGACCGCCGAGGCTCGCGCAGCTCAGTCGCATGCAGCATGAGCTTGGTGTTGTTGCCACAGCAACCACTGAAGAGAAATCCGTGCAGGTCCTGATGCTACGGAGCTCGCGCTACCGCATTGAGGGGGATGTAGCAGTCGGACACGGGCAGATGGGACCTCAATATCGACAGTGACTCACCGACAACGCGCGACACTAGATAACGAGGGAGGGAGAAATGTGATGGCGATAAGCCTCGGGTACCTTGGACCTTGACGGGAAGACATTGTCACACGGTGTGCCAGGTTGTCCTACACTTGCGGATCAAGGGTGAGTGCACCTAACTGCGGCGAAATGTGATTGCTGGATTAGTCTGAATCTAAATTGGGCTTGTTGCGACTGGGCTATATTCAATCGCAATGAGGCTATGAATTATACAATTGTCACACGGCTCACACCTATATGGTTTTGGCAAATACATAAAATGATATAAATATATTCGTACAATATTATTAGTCTATAAGCTAGTATACAGGAGAATAGGTTGCATAATGTATTACATCTTCGGGATGTTGAATTCTATTGAGTTGGTTCTATATACTACTCCAAAGCAACAGGGCTGACATTTGTTCTTGTTGGGAATTATAATGCACACATTAATGCAGCACAACAGGCTAATAGAAACAACAACAGCTGTAAACATGTTTTTGCTGAAATAAATATCTAGCCTATCACAATAGGTTCTAGGCTAGAATGATATTGTGCAGTTTAATTGCCTAAACTAAATATGGAGTCCATTTTAAAAGGCGTTTTTTAAATCGCCTGTAGTGATAAAACATTTGCAACAGGAGTTCCAGAGGCTTGCTGCTGATCAAAACGGCATCGGTGTTTGACAGAGAAAACCCCACTTTATTAGAATAAGCTATTGTTGTAAATACTCATAAGCCTTCAATTGGACATATGTGTTTTTACTCACAAAGTAGTCATTTCATTAGTGCCAAAATAGTGTTAACATGGTAAATATAAACAGCTCAATGTCTTGTCTTTGAGAAACGTCAAAATATATTTATAATTTAAAAAATGACTTAAGACAGGGTTGAAAAATGAATCCCCAAGTATCCACTAGTATAATCTAAAAAAAATATGTAAGTGTCATTATTTGACTTGGCCATTTTTACCCCAAAAATGAAAAGAAAAAAAATGAAATGAAAGTCGGAGAAGAAGAATTCACTGAATTATTGATTTTTTATTATAGATACTCTATATATAACTATTTAAAAATGGGATTTGATTAATGTTCCAAAATGAATACAGGTCCTTCAGTACAGGTCTCAAAATGCATGGCAACAACATGCATCTAAAACAATGTTGTTTTACTGCATGTCTTATACTTTAAAAGCAACCCAGCAACCATGCATTTGCTGTAAGACAAGAAAATAAACCTAATTGTACAGCTTTTAAAAATAATTCGTGACTTCAGTCAGTCAGACCGGGAATGCAATGAGTGGAAACGTGTGGTTGACCACCACTATTCCCAGTTGCATTTCCTATCAACCTGTC
Organism: Oncorhynchus kisutch; assembly: GCF_002021735.2. Taxonomy (NCBI): domain Eukaryota; kingdom Metazoa; phylum Chordata; class Actinopteri; order Salmoniformes; family Salmonidae; genus Oncorhynchus; species Oncorhynchus kisutch. The sequence continues at coordinate 66,643,234 of NC_034178.2, forward strand.
TGATCACATCAAATCAGAACAGAGTTGACTATTTGCTGTGTCTAAAACCAGAAAGAAGAAGACACAATAGTGTCTGTCTCATAAAGTATGGATTGTTTTGAACTGTTCTCTGCCAAGTGTTCTTATATTTCAGTATAGTTTCCAAAGTAGGAAGGAAGTAGTTGGGCTAAGCTATATTTTTACATTCAAAGTGAATTAGCTTCATTGTATTATACAGTACCAAAATGCTACTATGTTGAATATATCTCAGGTTCAAAGTGAATTAGCTTCATCGTATTATACAGTACCAAAATGCTACTATGTTGAATATATCTCAGGTTCAAAGTGAATTATTCAGTGTACAGCAGTTTCTTTTACTTCTTCATATCATCTTGTCAGGTATGTGGACTGTTCCCTGCAGCAAATATAACGTCAACACTGATTGTTTGTTTGTGTTTGTTTACACTATTCTGCTTTGTTTTATAGTTGATTTAGGATTTAAGGCCTGTAATGCGATTGGTGTTTTCTTGTAATGGCGATAGCCCCAGTAATGGCTAAGTGCCTTGAGCAAGGCACTTAACCATAAAATTGCTCTCCATTCAGGGGCGCTGTTCCGCAACTGACCCTGTGTGTTTGTCTGGAAGTCTGGAAGTGTTGGGAAATTTCCCTGACGACTCAAACTGAATTCTTCCTCTGCTCTATGTTCGCTACATACTTCAGTCTGAGACTGTTGTACAAAACAAAGTGATCAGCCATTTGATCGTCTCTAATCAATCAGAATGTCAAAGCCAATGACACATTTTCTAAACACCGCTTTACCCACTTGTGTTCTGGCTCTGGCCCGACCCATCTGTTTCTGGGACCAATCCGAACAGTTAGAATGTGTTTGTGTTCTAGAAATTGTCAGGCAGGTACTCACGTTCAGACTCACTGCGGAGAAGAAACTAACGTCCGTGGGCGTGGTGTATCATTTGGCCGGAGCCAAATTGGGAATTGGGAAATAATGCAAAAGACGAATGGCCATTATAACCAAATGGACAATAACATTTCTATTATATTATTTTATATTCTATTCAGTTACGTTTCTACATTGTGGAACAGCCAGGCATAAGGGATGTGTAAACATAAACAATATTTGAATGTTACCTGTTTTAAAAAAATAACATCTGTACAATTTTGTTTCTGAATGAACATATATTGTATAAAAAAGCAATAATTCACTATAGAAATGATAGCATTTGTTTGCGGATGTAGCGTGTAGGGAGCCTTGGTATTGGCACAGTGATGTGTGTTAGTGTTTGTGCCTGCCATAGAAAAGGGGCCACAGATGTTTGCCTGTTGATCTGACATCATGCTGTCTTCTTAACAGGTATCTTTCCTCCAACCCAGCAGGCCACACCAGCAGCCACAGGCAAGGCTTGATGGCATGTAGATTTCCTAGAAAACAATGCCCAAAGCTACATAATCCCTTTTGGAAATAAAATATATTGAATATATATATTTTAATCATTTCAAATCACTCAATTTATTTTCTAAAATATACAGTGTAGTATATTGATAATATATTTGTGTGCAATATATTTCATGTCATAATATATTGGAAAAATATACAACTATTTGCCACATTCAGATATTGTAATACAATACAATGATAACATTCTTATTTACAATGACGGCCTAACCCGGATGACGCTGGGCCAATTGTGCTCTGCCCTATGGGGCTCCAAATCACGTCCGGTTGTGATACAGCCTGGAATCGAACCAGGGTGTCTGTTGTGATGCCTCTAGCACTAAGATGCAGTGCCTTAGACCGCTGCTCCTCAAGGGAGCTCATATGTAGGCATACAAGTGTGAAATGTTCTAGATAATTATTTGCAGTTTCTTTGTCCACTATAAAAGGCAAGAATAGACTAGCAATAAAAGCAATACTGCTTGCCAAGTTGACATTCAATTATAGGGCCAGTCCGCAGTTGAAACAATAACAAACCGTCATTTGAGGGATGGGCCTGGAGAAATGTAACCACTCTCAAATTAATAGACTATGGATGGAAGGACTGACAATTCATGATATCACAATTATCTTTTTAACCATGTTATGAGGCTACAGTGTTTGTTTACATTTACAATGTTTACACACATTGGAGTAAAACAAGCTTATGTTTTGGGTTATGATGGGGTGTGCCAGTTGAACTAAGCTCATGAGGCATTTATAAGTTATATTCTTCAAGAATCAATGGGTATATATCTTTAATTTATTTAAGTCCAAACATTTATGTAGCAACTGCAGATGTCCCCTTTAAGGAAATGGTAGGTGATATATACTGAACCAAAATATAAACACAACCATTTCAAAGATTTTGCTGAGTTACAGTTTATATACAGGTATCAGTCAATTTACATAAATAAATTAGGCCTTAATCTATGTTAGAGGCAGCTAATGGTAGAGAAATTAACATTAAATTCTCTGGCAACAGCTCTGGTGGACATTCCTGCAGTCAGCATGCCAATCGCATGCTCCCTCAACTTTAGACATCTGTGGCATTGTGTTGTGTGACAAAACTGCACATTTTAGAGTGGCCTTTTATTGTCCCCCAGCACAAGGTGCACCTGTGTAATGATCATGCTGTTGAATCAGCTTCTCTATATGCCACACCTATCAGGTGGATGGATTATCTTGACAAAGGATAACATTTGAGAGAAATAAGATTTTTGTGCGTATGGAACATTTCTGGGATCTTTTATTTTAGCTCATAAAAAATGGGAGTAGGACATTTTATGTTTTGTTACTGAGAGCCATGAAATGACACAGTTGGCTATTGTCTTCCTCATAATTCTACCTCTGGTGAAGAGTGATGCCTCCTCCACCTGTCTAGAACCCACCCTGGATGTATTGTCAGCTAATTAGACAAGGAAACACTATGTATTCCCACTGGGCACACACTGGTTGAATCAACGTTGTTCAGTGAAATGACATGGAATAGACGCTGAGGTGACGTCTGTGGCCAGAGGTGTCTGCAAGCGTGTTAATGCTTTTGCAAATGATCAAACTGACACCAAATGGAAGTTGTTAAAAGCCACGAGAAGAGCTCCATTGTCTACTGGGCTCAGGTCAATGGGAATCCTGAGGATATGAATGCTCATCCATACAACGCCAGTAGTCTACTTTCTCTGTGTTCCTCAAACAGCTGTATCAGTCTCTGTGTGGTAACATGAGAGTCACGGTTCCTACAGCGTTGCCGTTTGTCACTTAGTTTGCTCAGTTTCCCAAAGAGCTCTGGTAGGATACAATAGTATCTTAGGGAGACTCAGTTTCAGTGGCCTAGAGGATTTGTTTTGACAAAAAATAAATACACATAGCTTAGTCTTAGTGCATATACCTATAATCTTAGTCCTAAATGCATTTTTGTTACCCTAGTTCCCGCAAGTTATTTCCAAATATTAGCTTCATAGGGACCAAGCTATATTTAGCTCATGCACACAAGCTTTTTCGAAATGAGGGCAACTTCATTTTGTGCTCATTAACTAACCAAAGACACACACTCACTTCATCAAAGTGATAAAATACAGCTTCATCAGAGAGATAAAATACAGCTTCATCAAAGTGATAAATACAGTGCCTTGCGAAAGTGGAAAGAACTGAAAACTGCTGTTCACAAATGCTCTCCATCCAACCTCACTGAGCTCGAGCTGTTTTGCAAGGAGGAATGGGAAAAAATTTCAGTCTCTCGATGTGCAAAACTGATAGAGACATACCCCAAGCGACTTACAGCTGTAATCGCAGCAAAAGGTGGCGCTACAAAGTATTATCTTAAGGGGGCTGAATAATTTTGCACGCCCAATTTGTCCGTTTTTGATTTGTTAAAAAAGTTTGAAATATCCAATAAATGTTGTTCCACTTCATGATTGTGTCCCACTTGTTGTTGATTCTTCACAAAAAAATACAGTTTTATATCTTTATGTTTGAAGCCTGAAATGTGGCAAAAGGTCGCAAAGTTCAAGGGGGCCGAATACTTTCGCAAGGCACTGTATGTCCAGGCGTTTTACAGTGTCCCTTCAGGATGTGTAGCCGGTAATTGCATAATTTTTTTTGCAGACCAAGAGGACAACAGTGCTGCTTCTAGTGCCTCCTTGTCCTTAGAATAAACATCTATTAAAATAAACATCTATTCCTTGGCCCTAGCATAAACATCTATTCTAATAAACATCTGTTCCTTGGCCCTAGCAGAAACATCTATTCAAATAAACATCTATTCCTTGGCCCTAGAATAAACATCTATTCTAATAAACATCTATTCCTTGGCCCTAGAATAAACATCTATTCTAATAAACATCTATTCCTTGGCCCTAGCATAAACATCTATTCTAATAAACATCTATTCCTTGGCCCTAGCATAAATATCTATTCTAATAAACATATATTCCTTGTCCCTAGCATAAACATCTATTCCTTGGCCCTAGAATAAACATCTATTCTAATAAACATCTATTCCTTGGCCCTAGCATAAACATCTATTCAAATAAACATCTATTCCTTGGCCCTAGCATAAACATCTATTCAAATAAACATTTCCTATTGTTTATGCAACCTTGTGTTCTTCTTCCCATCCCCAGATCCCTTAGAGACAACCTGCCACCCAATGTCATCGTCATTATCTGTAAGCTATATCTGTCTCTTCGCTCTCCTCTTTTTCAGTCTCTCTATTCCATCAGCATAAAGAGAGGGCTCCCCTCCAACCTCCCTATCGCCCCGCTGTCTTAGAAGGGAAAAAAGGAGGCATTATATAAAACACCTTGTGTATCCCCCCCAGCTCTACAGGTGGGATATTTATAGGCACAGTTCAGATTCTAACAACCTGTGCACAGGAGAAAAAAGGGAGGAGGAAAGATGAAAGAATGAAGGAAGGAAGGAAGGAAGTGTTACATAATGACAGAACAAGCGGTGAGGGAAATCAGATCTGTGCACTTGTAGTGTGCTGTGCTGCTCCTTCACTCTCCACAACTCTCTCCCACTGACATTCTGGTGTGTGACTCATCATCTTAGTAAACACACACAGAGAGCGCGAGTGAGGGAGAGAGAGCGAGCGAGAGGAGAGAGAGACCATACATATGTGCTACAACTTGTTGGCCGACTATTTCGATGGAAGGAAAATTATTTAATGCATTTTAATGCCTGATAAAAAAATAAGGTACAGTTGAAGTCAGAAGTTTACATACACCTCAACCAAATACATTGAAACTCCATTTTTCACAATTCCTGACATTTAATCCTAGTAAAAATTCCCTGTCTTAGGTCAGTTAGGATCACCAGTTTATTTTAAGAATGTGAAATGTCAGAATAATTGTAGAGAGAATGATTTATTTCAGCTTTTTTTTCTTTCATCACATTCCCAGTGGGTCAGAAGTTTACATACACTCAATTAGTATTTGGTAGCATTATCTTTAAATTGTTTAACTTGGGTCAAATGTTTCAGGTAGCCTTCCACAAGCTTCCAACAATAAGTTGGGTGAATTTTGGTCCATTCCTCCTGACAGAGCTGGTGTAACTGAGTCAGGTTTGTAGGCCTCCTTGCTCGCACATGCTTTTTCAGTTCTGCCCACACATTTTCTATAGGATTGAGGTCAGGGCTTTGTGATGGCCACTCAATACCTTGACTTTGTTGTCCTTAAGCCATTTTGCCACAACTTTGGGTAATCGTACACTTTTGTACACTTTGAGTAGATACTGGTGTTTCTCCAACAATTTCTAGTGAAGTTGATCAGTCTTCTCGGGAAATTCTTAGGGCTCAGGGCATTTGACACCATTAAAATACCTTGACTTTGTTGTTCTTAAGCCATTTTGCCACAACTTTGGAAGTATGCTTGAGGTCATTGTCCATTTGGAAGACCCATTTGCGACCAATCTTTAACTTCCTGAATGATGTCTTGAGATGTTGCTACAATATATCCACATAATTGTCCTGCCTCATGATGCCATCTATTTTGTGAAGTGCACCAGTTCCTCCTGCAGCAAAGCACCCCCACAACATGATGCTGCCACCCCCGTGCTTCACGATTGGGATGGTGTTCTTTGGCTTGCAAGCCTCCCCCTTTTTCCTCCAAACATAACAATGGTCATTATGGCCAAACAGTTCTATTTTTGTTTTTCGTCAGACCAGAGGACATTTCTCCAAAAAGTATGATCTTTGTCCCCATGTGCAGTTGCAAACCGTAGTCTGGCTTTTTTATGGCGGTTTTGGAGCAGTGGCTTCTTCCTTGTTGAGCGGCCTTTCAGATTATGTCAATATAGGACTCGTTTTACTGTGGATATTGATACTTTTGTACCTGTTTCCTCCAGCATCTTCACAAGGTCCTTTGCTGTTGTTCTGGGATTGATTTGCACTTTTGGCACCAAAGTACGTTCATCTCTAGGAGACAGAACGTGTTTCCTTCCTGAGGGTATGACGGCTGCGTGGTCCCATGGTGTTTATACTTGCCTACTATTGTTTGTACAGATGAACATGGTACCTTCAGGCTTTTGGAAATTGCTCCCAAAGATGAAACAGACTTGTCGAGGTCTACAATTTTGATTTCTTTTGATTTTCACGTGATGTTGTCGTGTCTTTGGCATCATTAAACTGAAGATTAACCTTTATCAAAAATTCTCTGTAATTATTATTACGTGATTAAACTACTTAATAATGAAACTGTAATTAACTAGGAAGTTGGGGCACCAAGGAAAATATTCAGATTACAAAGTTATAATTTTCCTAATATAACTTTCAGATCTTTTAATATCTGATCATTTAGTCTTCTGATTAATGAATTATTAATTACCTCACGTTAGTCTCATTCCAAACGTCGTAAATTGTTGGTTATCTGCACAAACCCAGTTTTCACTATAAGTCATCCATACATCAATTGTCTTAAAATCATTTATTTACTAACTAAGTACTCACAGACATGCATAACAAACAAACAAGATATGGTTACAAAGAAATTATCGGGGGATGTGCCCTAGTGGGCTAAACCGGTATGGCGGCTTGTTAGACAGAGTGATAATTATAACAATTTAAATGCTAATCCTTTGCACATGAACACTCACTCATTCGGGAACAATTGCAATCAATATATATATTTACGCTCAGTGTGTCGTCGGGATCTGAAAAGTTTGTTTCTGTTAGAGAGTCTGCCCGCCCGCTCTCTCAGAACAAGGGGGAGTTATTATAGAATGCCAGCAAAAAAAGCCTCTATTTACATGTTGCTTATGAGTGCATTTCACATTACTTTTGGATTATAATTGGATTTTAAGTCTTGTATGAATGTCCTTGCTTAATATAATGTTTGTCATCATCACAAATCAACTGCATAATACTAAAACCTTTCAACCAGTAAAATGGCTCTTTGGCTAGCTTTTTGCTATATCAATGAGCGTTAAGCATTCCAGCTAACAACTGCTGCATCCAAAACAGTTATTTTGCAAAGATCACAACCAAATATAATCAAAATATCATTGCAAGCGTATGAGAACCCCAAAATGTCATTTTGTTTAGAAGTAATACAAAATTTAATCTAGGCTATGTTGAATGGGCACAGATGGAGATGGCTTTCTTACTACCGCCATGAGTCGCGCGCATCTGAGCGTGATGTCAGTGTGTCGTGTACTGAAATAGGATCTATTACTGGGGACATTGAGGATCACCACAGTACCTATTATGGATGATGAATCATGATAAGCCCATTAAAGGTTGCAACTGTAATGACATTGGATGACCATAAATAAAGCATGAGATGAACGCTCTCTTCTGATGAAGGATGTAGCTCTGGGATGTAGGCTATATGATAGTGATGAAGGATGTGGCTCTGGGATGTAGGCTATATGATAGTGATAAAGGATGTAGCTCTGGGATGTAGGCAATATGATAGTGATGAAGGATGTGGCTCTGGGATGTAGGCTATATGATAGTGATGAAGAATGTGGCTCTGGGATGTAGGCTATATGATAGTGATGAAGGATGTAGCTCTGGGGTGAAGACTATATGATAGTGATGAAGGATGTAGCTCTGGGATGTAGGCTATATGATAGTGATGAAGGATGTAGCTCTGGGATGTTGGCTATATGATAGTGATGAAGGATGTAGCTCTGGGATGTAGGCTATATGATAGTGATGAAGGATGTAGCTCTGGGATGTAGGCTATATGATAGTGATGAAGGATGTAGCTCTGGGATGTTGGCTATATGATAGTGATGAAGGATGTAGCTCTGGGATGTAGGCTATATGATGGTGATGAAAGGATGTGTGGTTACAATTCTTGGATAAAGACAATAGGCTGATATTGAAGAAATGCATAGACCCAAATTCATTGAATTAAGTATTGGTAAACTGGTGTTGACATTACCAACATTTTGACAACAACCTGACACCTTGTCCGTTCATGCACTCTGAAATGAAAAATAGAATTCGGTCAAAGTTGATCATCCGTCGTAACTAGTGCATATTTTTTTTAAGGAGTGGAGCAGTCCCAAACGGAAATAGCAGTAGGCTGGATTCAAACCCATGCAGCGTACTGTATATGCAGCGGCTTAGCCTGGGTTTTACATATATTTTGGATTTCCAATGTTCCCTGACATATATTCCCTTGTGTTCTTTCCACAGAGGAGGGACCATGTTGCTGTACCAAGGTCCTGGGAATACCTATACTGGGAATACCACTGCCCCTCTCTAGCTGGATCATCTGACACCAACTCCCCCAAGATTTCCTGACGGATATAATCCAATTCATCCCTCCATATTTTGGATATTCGAAGCAATAGTGGCATTGGCACATGTAAACATGGTTCCCGCCTTCTATACACTTGTGTATTTTTTTCTGTTTACACATTTTACACATAACAGGGATTTTCAAAACTGGAATGTTCTCTCATTAAATTGTTCAAATGTTTTTGTCATTGGAAACTGATCTGGAGAGGAACATCTCTGATCCGAGGTGGGCATGCGCTACGTTTTGGTAGCGACCAGTCATACAGCATTGTTGAAGATGTAAAGCTGTCTAACCTCAGTCCTATGCCCTCAAATGCTAATTTAGCACCATACATTGTTGTGAAAGTAAAGCCATACTCAGCATGCATACTCAACTGTGAATACGAACTCTATTATTCAGGGTGTTCAGGATCAACCATGAACATTTATCAGAGCATGATTGTTACCTGTGCAACGTAGGTGTGAATGTATTTTTACTATGAAAAGGTGTAAAAAAAGTATGAGCCATCATATCAGTGTCTTAAATCATAATTTGGATTCCACTTCTTGTGCACGTCAACGTGGACAATACCAATTAATAACATTCACTGTATCTTCATACAAATCTTTTACAGAAATCGTACAAATCTTGGGACAAAACTTTACCGGAGAGACTGCAGCTGTTGTTGAAAGTGCAGGGTGTCTCAGTGCAGGGTGTCTCTAGAACACGGCACTGCTGCATTAGTGCCTACATTTCTGGCTAGCTGGGCATCCCTCCCTCCCTTCTCTCTCTCTCTCTTACAATGAGCCAGAAGTTGGAGAAGTTGACCTTGGAGACAGACCAGCCTCTGGTCTACACCGTGGAGGAGCTGGAGTGTAAGATTTGCTACAACCGTTATGACACGCGTACCCGCAAGCCCAAGGTGTTGGGCTGCCTCCACCGCGTCTGCGCCAAATGCCTGAAGAAGATCGTGGAGAACTCGTCCCCCAGCATCGTCAGCTGCCCCTTCTGCCGCCACGAGACGCACGTGTCCGACGATGACATCTGGCTGCTGCAGGACGACAGCAACATCCTGGCCATCCTCACCTACCAGGACCGCGCCAGGAAGAGTGGCGGTTCCATCACCCCGAGTGGGGAGGTGCTGCTCACTCCGGGCAGCCTGAGCGGGAGTGGAGGTGGAGAGGGTGGCTGTGGTGGTTCTGGGGGCGGCTGCGTCACAACCGGTGAGCAGTCACACAGCTCTTCCGACTGCCTGGTCATTACCATCATGGAGGTGCCGGGCGAGTCGCAGTCATCAGACTCCATGAGCATGCTCAATATGGTGCGCCTGTACCGGCCCGCCAGCCTGGCCTCGCTGCCCTGCCACCTGCCTGCGCAGAAGTGCGGCGCATGGACCTCTCGCACCTTCCCCAGCTTCCTTATCGGCGTCCTGTGTCTAGTCTACTTCTCATCGCTGCCACTGGGCATCTATCTTCTGATGATCCAGCAGCTCACCCTGGGAATCATCCTGGTCAGCCTGGTGCCCTCCACCCTGGTTCTGTGTGTCTTCTACGGCTTCTGTCAATGCCTGTGCCATGAGATCATGCAGTCCATAGCCACATAGCCACGCCTCCGCTTAACTCCCCTCCCCCATCCCCCATCCTAATTACCACTGTATTTCTATCTGTGGATGTGACATAGCAAGACCTGTAAAAGACAAAGCCAAATCACCAATGCAAATCTATACACCCTGTCCTTTTGTAAAATACCCCCCCACCCCTTCCTTTTACCTTCTTCAGATAATACCAGCACTAAAACATCCGAGTGACCACTTGGATTTGGATGTATGGCTTGACTATTCAAGACAACCTGTGAAAGGCCCACGGCCTGATGAATGGTTTTCTAATTACACAGCTCAACCTGCATCAGATTGCTGCCGTTTGTGTTCATGCAGCTCACCGGAATGGGCTTCAGTTATTACTGTGACGATCACCAAACTGTATTGTTCAAAAATAATATGATCCTCTCAGTGTTAACCGTACTGTGGTAGAATACCCATCTGCTCGACCTATGGGCAACGGACTATGAAAACCCATAGTTTTAAGGATGTATTCAGACACTCAGCATAGTCATGTATACGCCATGTTCCTAGTTGCCTTTTAAAGGCATGTCTGTTTGTGCCCCTGCAGTAACTTAACGTTGTAAAACCTGTCTGTGTCATTGCATTGGGAACGGACAAACCGCCTAAACTGTTACTAGATATTTCAATAAAAGACTCAAGACACTTTTGTGATCTTTGCCATTCTTTTTTAAAATTCCCCCCATAACCCACATTTCCTGGGCAACTGATTCCAATTTTCACTATTAATAGGATACAATCACATTCCTTGTACTTAAAAATGAAGATGGAATAAGTTATGTAAAAACGCAAAACATGCGCAATTTATCATATAGGAACACGACACACAGCTACATAAGAAGCTTCATGAACACTACCCACAAGGGACTGGAGAAATCAATGTATTATCCACAGTAGTCGTTTATGCTGAAGAATTACCCGCAGTGAAAAGTGTACCATTTTGCGATGTGTGAATCATTCGGTTCCAGCCCCACAGACCCATTCTGCTAAAATGCTGACGTTTCGCTAACTCGAGCTAATTTTAGTGTTGTTGCTCCGGAGACCTGGCACATGGGAGCACCCCCATGGCATCGAAGGACCTCAGCTCCTAAAAGCTTCTTGTTATCTATTACAGGAGAGCAACTCAAAGGAATATCTGGCTGGCACAATCAAATGCTGCTAATTATAAGAAACCTTACCTAGCAATAGAACTTAGAAATAGCATTAATCAACCACAATATGAATATGATAGAACCACACAATTTGTGCAGAACCTGTGTCTAATGGTAACACTCCCAGTCTATTAGATCATGTCCACCATTTTTTTTGCCTTTATTTAACTAGGCAAGTCAGTTAAGAACAAATTCTTATTTATAATGACAGCCTACACCGGCAAAACCTGGACGATGCCGGGCCAATTGTGCACTGCCCTATGGGACTCCCAATCACGGCTGGTTGTGATACAGCCTGGATTTGATTTGGTGTCTGTAGTGACGCCTCAAGCACCGAGATGCAGTTCCTTAGACCCCTGTGCCACTCGGGAGCCCAAACTAGCAACCCTCCAGTTGCTGGCTGGCCTTTCTAACCGCTAGGCTACCTGCCACCTCAACAATAAAAAGCATCCAAAAACACATCTTTAGATATGATTAGGGAATAAGATTTGTCAAAATGTGTTGACGTAAACGACTTTTATTTATGGAAGAAGAGCCAAGGACACAGATGGTTCCATGGGCCTCAGCTGCTAGGGTTGGCCTAATTGAATAGTGTCTCCCTGAAGACCAGTTCCTGCCAGTGCCAGTAAGGAAACAGTAAGCAGGGGGGATGTGGAGGAGGAGCCCAATACTGAGGGCTCACCCTGAAGTTGTTCAGTTGTTTTCAGTTGTGTTGAAGGTTGTCAACTTGGCCGTAGGCTATAAGAAAGCATGAGACCCTGAGGAGACTTCAAAACGGAGGTGGGTTCTTAATCTAGCTTGATTATTTGGTAATGAATAAATTGCGAAGTAGCTAATAACTCTTGATTCCTAATTCCTTTATTTTGTGTTTCATATGTGGTCATTGTAATATTTGGTGGAGTTAGTGGCACAATATAGACTACTGATAGTAATGCTAAGTATAAATGTTTATTGTAATATAAAAAGGGAGACAATATAAATCAAATACAACTTTATATTTTTACAGTGAAAATTATATGCCAATCATCAGAGATTACATTATCTGTACTCAGGTCTATATTGGTTTTATAATACCAGTCCATTTACCTGGTTTAGTGAGACTGTGTGAAGAAACTTATTAATTCCATCACAAGGGCCATGACAAGGTTATTGCTTGATGGGCTTAAAGACTTCAACCAGTGATTTTTGTACTTTTACTGTTGAAGCGATATCCCAAATACAGTAAAGCACACACACGAAAGGGTCCAAAATATGTTTTGGGCAAAATAGTTTTAATTTTTTTCTGACACAAAAGCAAACGTCAAGGAGTATGGAATTCAAGGACTTGGTCTGATGGTAATCGGTGATGTCGACGGCCTCCCCCCTTGCTTGAGGAGCAATAGAGAACAAAAACCACCACAACTTGTGCTGTCATGACATACCCTGACCACCTATTGAGATGTGCCTTTTGTTAAGTAAATCAGTTAAACGAGGTAAAAAGGAAACTGGAGTGTCACATTAAGGTCAGAGTGGCAGGGCTGGGTTGGTTACTTTCTAAATGTAATGTTACCTAAATAAAAAGGTACCTAGGCTGTCCAAAATTGTAATCGGTAATTTAGCTCTCTATTGCAAGGTTCAGATGAATCGGTGGCGGAGATCAGTGGATGAGATTCAGGCCAGGAAACGGCAGGTCACAGAGTGTGAGCGTGCCCTGGAAGCCCTGTGCAAGGTGACTGCCTGTTTCCAACAGATGGCCATCTCTATCGGAAGTAACTCAGACGGCAGCTTTCTGAGAGAGGAGATGGACGAGACCAGAGCACTGGCACATAGAATCTGCACAGGTAAGGCCACTATAATGCTGTATAATGAACCTCAAGATCTGACCCTTTCTTATTCTATCATTTAATGGGGTTCTACAAACAAAAGGGGACTGTGATCTGACCCCTTCCATTCAAATTCAGGTCAAATCTTTAAGTGCAACATTCTCTCAGCCAATTGGTGTCTAAAAAAATATCAAAATTGTTGACAGCACTGTCTTTTCAAAATCACAAGTACTTTGTATAGAGTGTAAATCATACGCAAATTCCACTGTGAATAATTGTGCGTCGTCTCATGATCCAGGGTTGCACAGACGCCTGGTCCCTCTGTTGACAGAGAGGGCGACTGAACCTGGACAAGAGGATCGATTACAGGTGCAGAGACTGTGGGTTCTTTTCCTCACTGGGCTAGAGAACCTCCAACAGGACCTGCACAAAGCCAGTGACTTAATAGACCGCTTCCCTTTGAAACAGAGAAATGACCGCCGGGCCCTGGTGAACACAGGAGCTACAGATGGGGTCACTGGGGTGTCTGCCCGAGCTGCTTCAGTCCAAACCCCGTGGCTAGCAGTAGAGGTGGAGCAAAACCCTGACCTGAAGACGCACATCACCCAGATTGACGTCCTGGTCAAGGAGATGCTCCAGAAAGTCAGCATTCCTTTCTGGGCAGTGGAGGCTACCCAAGAGGCCTGGGTGGAAGGCACTCAGTCTCAGGACCCTGCACACGATCAGGATGAGACTCTGGAAGAGATGATGGTGGTGTCCCAAGATGACCAGATGTCTGGGTGTTGTCAACCTCTAAACTGTAAGTTAGGGTGTATGTTTTGTCTATCGACCTGAAGTCTGGGGTGTACTCTGAAACTGTCAACGGTCAGTAAAACTTTGAATAAAGCCTCATTCATACTGTACATACACCGTGCAAGTAGCTTTGCAAAATGGCATTCCTGTGTAAAAACAAAAAATGTGCAGTCCTGCAATTTTAAAACGACAGTACACAGGACCGGCATTTTGCATAACGTCGTATTGCGTACAACATGGTATAAATTAGGTTTTTACATGCAGTAATTTCTATTTACTAATGAAAATTATGAACGTTAAACATCTTTAGATGCAGTCAAAGAACTAACACATGCTTTAAGGTATGACCAACTATAAAGATCTCCTCGATAAAAGGATAAATGTTTATGTTAAAGACCTTGTATACCTAGGTTATTGATTCATTTTGTAATACGAGGACTACACCAGGTGGGTGCATCCAGCCACACAAGCAGGTTGAAATAGCAAAACAATAATGGTCACCGGTCACGGACATTTCGCTCGCTAAACGGTTCTGGGATATAGAAATAGCGTTATTTCACCCGAAATACACCAGGTCGTTTCCCCCCTTTGAGGGGTTTTGACCTATTGAGTTACAAAATCATGTGCCCTCTACTCCGACAATTAAGCCACAGATCAAAGGGGAAACCTAGTTTATTATATCTCCATATGCCATTTGGCAACCAACTTTAAGGTGCCAACTGGACTTGAGTGTGGACCCAAATTCAGCTTTCAATCACCCACGTGGGTATATGCTCCTAAAAACCAATGACAAGATGGTCTTGTGACACAAATAGAACCAAGTTGTATTTTAGTGCCTGGCTAGAGACACACGCGAGCAGTTTGGGTAAAATTATTGAACATGTGAACATTTATTTTGTAACAGGGCCGGTGTGGTCAGCATGTTAGAATGAACGTTGTATTGATTGCTTGAAAATGTATTATGCAAACTAAATAAAGTCAAATGTTGATTGGAAAATAACCAACAAAGCCACGATTACACTTTATTCACATAAAGTTTATACAAACATAAAAATATTGTACAGACATACCCAGTATTTACATAATCAGAAGAAAGAAACACTTAAAAATAGAACACATGGCAGGATTGTAGGATCTTGGGTCAGTTCTTGTAGGTAGAGTTCAAATGGGCTTTGAATGCTGTAAGAAAGACCTTTGTTCAATACCGTACAAGTTTAACAAGTGTTTAATTCATGACACTAATATTTACAAGGTGCATAACAAATGACCTATGGGCCCTGGTCAAAATGTATGGGTCCTATTGTAATAAGACATTGTCCATCTACTAACCTTCCTGGTTATGCCAAAGCTCAGCAGCAGCAGTGTTCAAGGGACTCTCATTGTTGGGCTCTGGACAAGACAGATTTTTGGTACAAGGTTAGCAAATTTTTTGCAGTGGCACAAAACCTTAAAAAATAAATTAAGTGATTTGATCCCGGTGTATTGATAAATCTGATCAGACCCCCTTATGAAAATGGTTGGGCGACAACAGACGCCAAATAAAAAAAAGACACCTCACCTCCTAATAAACTCTGGATGGACAGCAGGATGGAACGAACATCGTACAGAGCTGACCATTTGTCTTTCAAGATATCCAGACAGATGAATCCCTGATCGTCAACGTTTGGGTGGAAACACGATGTGATGAACTTCACGCGTGGGGCTTTGTAAGGGTAGCCACTAGGGAATTCCAGCGACAGCTTGTACCTCAGGCCTTCGTAAACCTAAGAGAAGGAAGAAGGCTGACATACTTTAATATATATATATATATTTTTTTTTTACCGCACAAAAGCTAATCAAGACGAGCATTTGTATGTTGACGGAAGACATGTAGATCTTGTTAAGGCATCCGTATAACGCCTATCCGAAACAGTTCATGCATATATTCTGACGACCTTTTGGTCGCCGGAAAGACTTTGGCTGTTCATGCACACACATTTCTGTCCAGAGGCAAGCCAAAGCCCACACCCCTTCGTCGGTGATTGGTCAAAAGTAGGTAATTGTTTGTGGTCTTTCAACACGAGACAAAAAAAACGCCATTGCTTCTTGACACACTGCTCGCTTAAACTGGAAGCCAGATGAACAATGTGGCGGAGGAAACGTCATACAGCTGGTGACCAAAGTCGGTGGGCATGCGCCCGGCCACCACAAGAAGTCACTAGAGCTCGATGGGACAAGGACATCCAAGCCGACCAAACCCTCCCATAACCCAGATGAAACTGGGCCAATTTCGCGGTGCCTCATGGGTCTCTGGGTCGTGGCTTGGAGCTACACCTCCAGCACTGCCTTTGACCACTGCGCCGCTTGGGAGGCCCTACACCAAACATCTTATTTCGTAAATTCACTTTGGCTATCTACTCCCCATTCAGAACAGTCTCATCTGAGTGTGCCAGGGCACAGAATAACTGTCAGTAAACATCAGCAACAAAGCGCAATTAAATTGTTGCCCGGCAGCAGTCAGTCACCAAAGCTCTGGATAATCAGCTCTGCTAGGGCAAGTAAAATAGTCAGTGAGGCACTCTCATTTGTGTCTGGAAGTAGCTAGCAAGCTAGCCAACATTAGCCAGTTAGCTTGGGTGCTTGACTGCCGTTGATGTCAGAACGCTCGGATCAACACTACTCCTCAGCCAGAGCGTCCACTCTGGCACTTGAGATTTAATTTACGAACACACCCGTAGTTTGGTGTAAAATTTTGTGACCACGATCTCCTCAGCAAAAAATGTAAACTAATGACAGATTTATTGAGTCATCTTAGGTTAATTATATTTTGAGAAAGTGGCTACGGCGTCTCAAGTTCAACAAACTTGTATTGTTTTTCAAGCAACGGTCTTTTAAGGGAATCCGCAAGCACAAGCGGTCTGTTCACCTAGCCTAAACATGCCGACACCTTTACCCATGTTCATCTGGCAAGGTTACACACCATCTACATTACTGGTCTTACAATCAGAGCCCCTGCCAACGATCCACTTTTCAAGGTGGAGTAGAAAGAAACCTTTACTTACTGTTCCCTGAGCGCCGTCTATCGTTCCGATCCACTTAAAAAGGTTGTCAGATTCTGGGAAAGCCGAGATCCCCTTATGTCCAGACATCTATATGACATGTGCAAGAAATAACCTTCAGATCTAAAATAGTTGCTTTCCAAATAGATCAATTGACATCTCCAATTGTGATTAAGACATAGCCCTACACAAGGAACACTTACCATTAGTGTCATCAGCTCTTGTTGAAGTCTAGGGAGAAAAAAAAAAGACAATTAAAATGTGCTTAAACTTTGTGCAATGACTAGCCCATATCCCAATGTAAGTAGTACTAATCACCCATCTTAAAAATCAGTTAACATGTAGGCTGTCACAGAACAATACTGTCTGGTTCACTTAACAGCTAAATGGCAATTTCTCTAGGACCATTTTGACCCAGCCTTAGTATAAAAGCAAGCAGGGAAGAAGTCTACAGTATTCGCGGTAGCCTAGCGTTTAAGTGTGTTGGGGCAGTCACCAAAAGAGACAAGGTTAAATATGTCGACATGCCATTGAGGAAGGCACTTAACCATAAGTGCTCCTCTATGTCGCTCTGTATAAGAGCATCTGTTAAACGACAAATGTACTCCGTTCTCTCACTTCTGCCCCACAACCACTAGCGGAGGACAGCTCCCGTCGAGACCATTGAAAGATCATGTCCTGGCATCCCGATGGTGTAACCAGCGTCCCCTTGAAGCTATGCCCAGTTTCCAGAAAGACTTTCTTTTGAAAATGTAGGGTTATCCTAAATAATTGCACTGCACCTCAACACAAAGAGCCTTTCGTGAACATTCGCACTTAACCCCCTCCTGACTTTGCTGATCGCTACTTTGAGGAACAAATTACTTTGACAGATGGTTGTCCCACCTAGGCATCTTAAGATGAATGCACTAAGTCTCTCTGGGTAAGATCTTCTGCTAAATGACTAAAATGTACATGACGGTAACAAATGTCACAAACCTTTTAGTGACTGAGCCCTTTGCGGCACTCCCACCGGTCTCATTGCCTTTCAGAGCGGCTGTGGATGAGGAAGCTGCAGGGTCCATATTTTGAGAGGCCATACTTGTAACTTATTGGAATAACATAATTCGAGAGGACGGTAAGTAGTTAGCAAAATAGAAGGCAACAAACAAAAGTACACGTTACTTATAACACTCAAATGCACGTTGTATCTGGCATTTTGCTTCGTACTAGCAAGCCACTAACCAACAGGGGTGTCGTCATGACGTTAGCTAAACAAGTTACAGTAGTTAGCTAGCAAACATTTGATTTGAAGTTGCCTTGGCTAATTAACAGTAGTTAGTTAGGTTTGCATTGGCTAGCACAGAGATCCTATGACCTAAACAAACTGTCGAATTCACACAAATGGGTATATTTGCTAATCATGTTAGCATAGCAAGCTAACGTTAGCTTAGTTAACGACGCAGTTAGCCGAGTGTCGTCTCGTTAGCGTTATTAATGCTGCAGTGTACTTTCCAGCCAAGCTAAAGTTTTGTTTGTTTGTTGAATAACCAGTTCTGCCTATCCTATACTTCTGAATGAATAATAAAACGTCGCCATACTTGCCTGGTGTGTCGGTTCTGTCCACCGACTCTATTCTTCTGCTACTGAGTTTTTCAAACTGTGTCGGTACCCGCCCACCCGTTTAAACGGCCTTTATCAAATCGGTGTCACCACCCCATTTACAAATATGACCAATCGCAACTTCAGGTTTAAAACAAAGCAACGCTGTAGCAACCATTCGGAAGACTGCACTTTACAAAACACTTCGATGTCATTGGGTGAAATATCATTCGGAAGACAGATTTGCCGATGGTTGTACGGTCGCACTAAACACAAACTCGCGTTAACATGCTAGTCGGAACTAGGACATTCGGAAATGTCCGACTTGCTGATTCGTTGAAAGCGGCACGTGTGTAACGACAACCAGTTAGCAAGTTGACTTTTTTTGTTGAGTTTCATAGTTCCAACAACCACTTAAACGCGGCATGAGCAATAGTCGGTCGGCCAGTCATAATTATGGCTAAACCGCGCCCATTTCCACAATGTATATTCTTAAAACCTAACCATACTAACACCGCTAGCCGTGTTTCTACCCCTAAACGTTCTGACAAACATACTGAATAAATCAGACATAGACAAATCAAAACCTTTATTTCTAAGCGAGTAAGGTTGATTCATATCTTCACGAGAAAAAAAGTATATGGTCTAAAAGTTCATCATGGTCTATATGCCATGAAGTACAATGACATAAAAGCACCTGACATTGTAAAAACATATTACAATATAAAATTGAGAATACAGTTGAAGATGGGAAAAGCACCTGACATTATAGAAACATATTACAATATAAAATTGAGAATACAGTTGAAGATGGGAAAACAAAATGACTGATTTTACAAGAACAGTAACTCTTTATTGAACTCCTTATATTCAATGTGGGCGGAGGCACCACCCCCCTGGCCCCAAGAACCGTTCTATTACCAAGGGGCCATAGGCTGCCAAAGAGCCCCTTTTAACCATCAGAGTACTGTAAGGAGTGTTTGGTTTTTTAATTAAGAAAAAAAAAGGAGGGGGGGCATTTCTTCATCAAATAGAACTGATCAATTACTGACTTGGCTAGTTAAATAAAAGTTACATTTATAATATATATATCTATAAAAATAAACATAAAAAATACAAATCTGTAATGGTATACAATGAGATCCAAAGCCACACGGGCAAAAAAGACATTGGCACTTTTGTACAGTCTCTCGTGATTTGATACGATTGATATATTCATTATTTCCGTGGTTTTCTACGGCTGTATCAGAAATTGACATTTTACATTTGAGTCATTTAGAAGACTCTTACAGAAGGAATTAGGGTTAAGTGTCTTGCTCAAGGGCACATTGACAGATTTCTCACCTAGTCGGCTCAGGGATTCAAACCAGTGACCTTTTGGTTACTGGCCCATTGCTTTTAAACGCTAGGCTACCTGCCGCCCACAAAATGGCACCCTATTCCCTTTAGCACACTACCTATGTCCAGGGCCAACAGGGCTCTGGTCAGCAGTAATGTATTATATAGGCTAGGAAATAGGGTGCCATTTGCCAAGGTAGACTAGGACTCTACTCCTTCCCTGAACTCTGGACCTCCATGGCCTTCTGCATCTTCTCAATCATCCACCCGGGAACTGTGAAAGGCTTCAACTCAACTGGCGTCATTTTCAGGTCAGGGCAATCTCTTTAAAAAACAAACAAAAAAAACAACAGAATCTTAATCTCACCCTGAAAACTGTGTAACCCCCTTTAGGCGTGATTTTAGCCTGGTCGTCCCAGATCTATTTGAGCTGAAGGCTACAGCCAATTTATCTGGGGTGACCAGGCTAGGCATGCCTGGTTTAAGAAGTGAATATCCATCGTAGATACTCCATTCAATGACAGATGAATTCACACTTGTTGAGTAAAATGGGGGCCAACAAAACATCTTCCTTACTTGTAATCATTACTCAGAGAAAGGTCCTGGACATCCTCTTCAATAAGGAGATAGGCCTATAAAATTATAAAATGTTTAGATCATGTTAGATTAGTTCATAGATTTAGCAGAACATACTAGTTAAAAAATAAAAAAAATAAACCATTACCTGGTTGTTCAAATTCTATAATTTCTGCCTAATTTCAGTTTGTAATAAAACAAGCAATTTATAGTGTAAAGGATCATATTACAATCTTTTCAATAATCAAAAATATTGTATTTTAAGATGATGGGCATTCACTCACTGCTCTAGGATGTAGTGAAATAAGGGTCAAGAGGGTTTCAAGAGGGTTTCAAGAGGGTGCTACTAAATTAATGTCTAAACGTAGTTCTTTGCCCTATGCCATTATGAATCAGATTCGAGGCCTCCCGACCGAGTGGCGCAGTGGTCTAAGGCACTGCATCGCAGTGTTTGCGGTGTCACTACAGACCCGGGTTTGATCCCGGGTTTGTATTATAACTTTAATACGCTAGTACTTAACAGTGTTGATTAAATAAGAAGGTAGACTTCACTTAGAAAAACCCCATATTTGTCACACAGGAACCTGTAGCCACTAGCTAGCTTGTCAGTTGACGTTAGAGCCGTTCTGCCCGCGGAGCATTAACAAGGTTGTATTGACGAGCGACCACTTTCACTCTAATCATGCTAAATCATCTGAGTAGATAGTCTAACTTGTGAACCATATACGGTAGAGACATAGGGTCTGGACTATAGTTTTTTTTAATGCAATTCTATATTGAAATGATGTATTTTTTTTTTACATTGAAATAATAATGTTATGGGTGAACACCCTATAGCTGTATGAAGCTGATGTGTACAAAACTGACAGTAAAAAGACACAAAAGCTAAACTTAAGGACGGGAAGCATAGAAATGACCTCTTAGACTTGCTTTCAATGAGAATGACGGATCTATAACTCACATTTCTATGTGAATTTGGTCGGGTCGCCCACAAAAGATCGGTTTCTGCTTTAGCCAACTCTGCATGAAAACTAACATGACAGAGGAGTTTGGCTAAAGCAAGATCTGCGACCAGGCTAGAGATCTGCGACCAGGCTAGAGTTCGAAACAGAGCTCTTACCATCTTTCCACCTGTAGCTCTCATATGCTGTCTCTCTGCCAACCAGTGTTTGTCCTGGGCATCGGCAGCATACTGAAAACACACACAGACACAGTACTTTATTACTTGGCTGTAAGCTTTGTAATGGTTTATGGTAGGGGAGAGGGGATGATCGTCTCACTCACAAGTTGGTTAGCATAATATAGCAGACAGTGAAAAAAAACGTCAAAGCACATGGCCACTCCGGTTCCATATTTACTTTAGACTTTTTTGATTAAAATCTATGTGCTCCTTTAATTCAGTTATTACCTACCAATGTACACATGAAATACAATTTATTTAAACAAATATTGCGTACTTCTAAATCTACAGCTTGTTGTGTAACCATAAGATAAAACATTACAAGGGGTCATCCACCTACAGGTAAATGCCAAATAAAGGAAACACCAACATGAAGTGTCTTAATATGATGTTGAGCCAGAACAGCTTCAATGCACCGTGGCAAAGATGCTACAAGTGTCTAGAACTCTATTGGAGGGATGCGACATCATTCTTCCACAAGATATTCCATCATTTAGTGTTTCATTGAAGGTAGTGGAAAACGCTCCAGAATCTTCCATAAAGTGTTCAGTTGGGTTGACATCTGGTGACAGACGGCCAGGGTATATGGTTTAGATTTTTTTTATGCTCATCAAACAATTCCTTGACCACTCGTGCCCCTGGAAGAGACCACTCCCATCAGAATATAAATTATTCACCATAGCTGATCTCACAGAATGGCTGTGTATTTCTTGGGGTTTACCCTGCCCTCTAAACCATCAGAGCCACCAGAACCTTCATTTCCTCAAGTGTTTCCAAATGTTTGGCTTTCCACTAGACGTCGGAACATTGCTGCGGGGACTTGCTTCCATTCAACTACAAGAACATTAGTGAGGTTGGGTGATTAGGCCTGGCCGGCAGTCGGCGTACCAATTCATTCCAAAGGTGTTCGATGGGGTTGAGGTCAGGGCTCTGTGCAAGCCAGTCAAGTTCGTCCACACCGATCTCGACAAACAATTTCTGTATTGACCTTGCTTTGTGCACGGGGACATTGTCATGCTGAAACAGGAAAGGGCCTTCCCCAAACTGTTGCCACAAAGTTGGAAGCACAGAATTGTCTAGGATGTCATTGTATGCTGTAGCATTAAGATTTCCCGAACCATGAAAAACATCCCCAGACCATTATTCCTCTTCCACCAAACTTGACAGTTGGCACTATACAGTCAGGCAGGTAGCGTTCTCCTGGCATCTGCCAAACCCAGATTTGTCTGTCGGACTGACAGATGGTGAAGCGTGATTCATAACTCCAGAGAATGCATTTCCACTGTTCCAGAGTCGGAAAGGTAGCATCCTATGACAGTGCCACGTTGAAAGTCACTGAGCTCTTCAGTAAGGCCATTATACTGCCAATGTTTATCTGTGGAGATTGCATGGCAACGGGTACGGCTGAAATAGCCGAATCCAGTATTTTGAAGGGGTGTCCACAAACCTTTGCATATATAGTGTATATCGATTTGGATTCTGCATTTAGTGCTTATTAAACATTCCAGATGATGCAGAGCAAATTCATTTATTTTACAACTGTTTGATATACAACCACATGTACATCCTGCATTTATTATTGCCTGACGGAGAGAGCAAGAGAGAGAAAGCGAGAGAGAGCGAGTGAGCAACACAATTAAACCCAACCAAAACATGAGAAAACAAAAAGAAAATCACTTGACATATTGGAAAGAAATAACAATAAAACTGAGCAAACTAGAACCCATATTTATGTTGATTTATTTTCCCTTTTGTACTTTAACTATTTGCGCATAACATGATATCTGCAAAGTTTTTTTTATTTTGAAACTTTTGTGGGTGTAATGTTTACTGTTCATTTTTGTTTATTATCTACTTCACTTGCTTTGGCAATGTTTACATATGTTTCCCATTCCAATAAAGCTCTTAAATTGAATTGAGAGAGTTACCTTGAAGAGGTCAGCATGTTTGATGTAAATCCTTCCTCTGGTGCCACCCATTCCTAAAGCCCTACAATTAAGCAGGGATTTCAGGTTTCATTAGGAACATAAGATAAAAACAACGAAGACCAAGACAGTTGGTGGACCACGCTCCCATGTAACTCAATTTAATTCTTAATTATTTTTTTGTGCGTGTGAGTCATTATGAAACATTGTTAATACTCAACTTCTAATTTCCACTTACTTATTTGCTCTGGACCCAAGAACAAATGTGCTCCTTTCATTCAGTCTGGAAGGGTCCCACTGTAGAATGTGAAAACATTGTATTTTATAGGGAAAATGTATCATACTCAAATCCATGGAACAGAATGTTAAAAAAATAAAATAAAATAAAAAGTCTAATTACTATTCACCCAAAAAGGACAGTTTGTGATCTTTAAAGATGCTAGAATGCATGAGGGAAACTTGTTAGAAGTATATGGTATAATTGATAAATGACTATTGCAGTCAGCCATTACCATATAACTAATTAATAGAAGCAATAACATAAACACTTACCTTAGGTCCCTCACGCTTTACGGACTCCGATGTCTTGGGCTTAGGCCTACAGAACATGCATATGGATCACAGCATTTTACATCATACAGGTTTGAATATTCACGTTAATCTAGATTTCCATTGAAGAAATATGCGATGACGAAGTTGTATTTCACCTTTATTTAACTAGACTAAGTAGCATCACTTGCATGTGAATTAGAGTTTGAGCATTCATGCAGCAGTGATTTTACATGTAGGTTTTGACAATGAAAACAACTGCTCACTGACAGCAAGGTAAAAACACGTGTTGTCGAACAGGAGTGCATACTCACACATTACTATACATAGTAGGCTTGAAAGTGGACCCGACAGGAGCTGTCATGCGCCCTTTCCGCTGGGAGAAAGACATTGCCATATTGTCAGTTATTCTGCATTTAGGGTTTTTTATTTTTTGATGAAGGTTTATTCTACAAGGGCAGACTAGTTTACCTTTTTTGGAACAGGGCTGGATCTTTGACTGGACTCATCCTGCAGCTTCACCCGCTGCAAGAAAATAGATATTGTCGCTGAAGTGGAAGAGACAGCGATAGCATTATATCCTTATTTTCCCGCCAAAAACCTCATTCAAGAAGTGGAGGCAATAAGACTAATGCGATGAGGAAAACACTCATTCATACTTCCAGCCGGCATCCTCACTTTTTTATTTGACCTTTTTTTAACTAGGCAAGTCAGTTAAGAACAAATTATTTTTACAAAGACGGCCAAAACCCGGACGACACTGGGCCAATTGTGCGCCGCCCTATGGGACTCCCAATCACGGCAGGTTGTGACACAGCCTGGGCTGAGATGAGATGCAATGCCTTAGACCGTTGCGCCACAACATCCCTTTTTGGAAGCGTAATTCAGTGTCATGTTCACTTAAAATCTGCAACTTCACTTATGATGACAACTACGTTTAAGTTATGAGACTTGGACTCATTCTAGATGAGTGTTTCTGCAATACATCTCACATCCTACCTCCTTCTCAACCGTATTGGAGGAAAAGGGCCAAGGTTCCTAACCTCCCTGCCAATGCACTTTGAGGTAAAGAAAGAGGAATGTGAGGAATTGATGAATGATGGATTGAGAAAGAGCCATCGTGATTTTCACTCAACAAAAAAAATCTTCCTTTACCTTGACTGGAGGCTCAGGGCCGGGTCTTGCCACTGCCGATTTCTCCCCATCTGAGAAGAGCTGTTTGGCCTGACCATGGACAGGAACATTACTCATAGATGTCTCTGTGCATTAACCACAGAATCTAAACACTGACACTTCTTGAAACACATTTAGTTAGCATCTTACATTTTCCAAGCAGTTTCTGCAGGCTTCTCGGATCAGCTGCTCGGTCTGGATGTCCTCTTCGAAGTTCTCCTTCACGTTGCTGGCTGCTTTCTCGAAAAACTGTCGCAAAGAAAGAAAAAAAGATTGCCACCCCTGTTTTCAGTACTCCAGCACCTTACCCGTTTGAGGGTAACAACACTGAGGCTTTTTTGTTTTATGAGATTAGAGAGCACATTGGAAGGGATTATTGACCATTCCTCCATACAGAATCTTTCCACATTCTTGATCTCCTTCGTCTATACTTATGGACTGCGGAGAGCTCTATTTTCATGTCATTTGACCATAGCACTGCCTGGAGTTTGATAAAAGGCATTGGTGCTTGGACTGGAATCGGTGCTATGAGTTTGGGTTTGGAAGCATACGCAGAAAAGTACCTCATACTTATGGTAAAATATGGTGGTGGGTCTTGTACGTTATGGGGCTATTTTACTTCCACTGGGCTTTTGTTAACGTCAGAACAGCATCATTAACGTTACCAAGTACCAGGACATTTTAGATCCAAAACCTGGTTACCTCTAACAGGTGGCTGAGGAGGGTGCTAAAGTATTGAAAACAGAGGTGCCAATAATGAGGGTGCTGGTGTATTGAAAACACGGGTGCAAAAATGAGGAGAGTGCTAGAGTATTGTAAACAAGGGTGTCAATCATTTTGACTCCTATCTTTTTTAGATGTGTTTATTACGTTTCCAAACAAAATATATTCCTTGTTAGTATAAAATAATATATTTTCCCCATTTTTTGGAGCACATATATCTCAGTATTCTTCTTTTCCTCATCTTGAGGAATAATTGCCAATAATTATGGACCTGACTGTACGTATGTATATATGTATGTACAGTACCAGTCAAAAGTTTGGACACACCTATTCATTCAAGGGTTTTTCTTTATGTTTACTATTTTCTACATCAAAACTATGAAATAACACATGGAAAAGTGTAGTAACAAAAAAAAGTATTAAACAAATCAACATACATTTTCTATTTGAGATTCTTCAAAATAGGCACCCTTTGCCATGAGAACTTTGCACACTCTTGGCATTCTCTCAACCAGTTTCATGAGGTAGTCACCTGGAATGCATTTCAATTAACAGGTGTGCCTTGTTAAAAGTTCATTTGCGTTATTTCTCTCCTTCTTAATGCGTTTGAGCCAATCAGTTGTGTTGCGACAAGATAGGGGTGGTCTCAGAGGTGTGGACTCGAGTCAGACTCGAGTCACAAATATGATGAATTACAACTCGACTTTGACTTTAACACCAATGACTCGTGACTTGACTTGTACTTGAGCCTCATGACTCGACCTGACTTGAAACCCTCCTCAAGCCCAAATGTAAAAAATTATGCTAATAAAAAAAAAGTGTGCAGCGCATTAACTCTTAATTTAACAGATTACAGTTTGAATCGGACAGCAGCCAATCAAATTGTGCCAGCTGAGAAAAAAATGTGCGTGGCAGTGCAGAGGAACATCGGCAGTGAATTCAGATGGAGGCATTGGAAAGATACTCAATGATTATTTTCGGATATAAAGTCATATCAACAAAAAAATGGATTGCAACTTGCAAAACACACGGGAAGAAAATTACAGACGGAGGCGCAACAATTTCCAACTTTGTTCGACATTTGAAGCTGCACAAAGAACGGTAAGTCGTGGCTAATATAGCCAACAGCTATATAATTTATATCTTTACTAGTGTAGCATGTAGGCTAACGTAACGTTAAATCAATGAGCCTCCACACAGTCAGTCAGTGCGGGAACATGATCATTGCACCCAAGATTGAGCTACAACTGGCTAGGCAGTTGGTAGCCTAAATCCTGCCTGCTGTTCCTAAAACCATTGACACATGTTAGCCTACCGTAACCACACAAAGAGAGAGTGTGTGTGTGTTAAGGATGGGCGATTGTGTACAAGCCTACATCGCCAGATTGCACCCCATAGCGATCCTCGATAGTCAATCACTAATTGGGGGGGGGGGTCTTTCATGGCTACCCATGTATTTCCATGGAAATATAAAGTTTATTTGCTAAGTAATAAACGCATAGATATTTTTAAAAGCATTCATGATTTGCGTAAATGTAATATGCTGACTTACTTGTTAAAAATATGAAATGGTATTACATTTGGTGAAGAGCACATTATGACTGGTTGAGGACTCGAAACTCAAAGTTTAGGACTTGAGACTTGACTTGGGACTTGAGTGGTAAAGACTTGAGACTTACTTGTGACTTGTAAAACAATGACTTGTCCCACCTCTGGGTGTTATATGGAAGATGGTATTTTACCAAATAGGGTTAAGTCCATATTATGGCAAGAACAGCTCAAATAAGCAAAGAGAAACAACAGTCCATTATTACTTTAAGACATGAACGTCAGTCAATCCGGAAAATGTCAAGAAATTTGAAAGTTTCTTCAAGCACAGTCACAAAAACCATCAAGCACTATGATGAAACTGGCTCTCATGAGGACCGCCACAAGAAAGGAAGACCCAGAGTTACCTCTGCTGCATAGAAAACAATACTAAAAGACACCAATAGGAAGAAGAGGCTTGCTTGGGTCCAGGAACATGAGCAATGGACATTAGACTGGTGGAAATCTGTCCTTTGGTCTGATGAGTCCAAATTGTAGATTTTTTTGTTCCAACCGCTGTGTCTTTGTGAGACGCAGAGGAGGGGAAAGGATGACCTCCGTATGTGTTGTTCCCACCGTGAAGCATGGAGGAGGAGGTGTGATGGTGCTTTGCCGGTGACACGGTCAGTGATTTATTTAGAATTCAAGGCACACTTAACCAGCATGTCTACCACAGCATTCTGCAGCGATACGCCATCCCATCTGATTTGCGCTTAGTGGGACTATCATTTGTTTTTCCAACAGGACAATGACCCAAAACACCACCTCCAGGCTGTGTAAGGGCTATTTGACCAAGAAGGAGAGTGATGGAGTGCTGCATCAGATGACCTGGCCTCCACAATCACCCGACCTCAACCTAATTGAGATGGTTTGGGATGAGTTGGACCACAGAGTGAAGGAAAAGCAGAAACTCATTCAAGAATGTTGGAAAAGCATTCCTCATGAAGCTGGTTGAAAGAATACCAAGAGTGTGCAAAGCTGTCATCAAGGCAAAAGGGTGGCTACTAAATCTATTTTGATTTGTTTAACACTTTTTTTGGTTACTACATGATTCCATGTGTGTTATTTCATCGTTTTGATGTCTTCACTATTACTCTACAATGTAGTAAAGATAAAGAAAAACCCTTGAACAAGTAGGTTGAAGGGGGGCCTTTCCCCCTCAGAAATGTTTGGGAACTTGCAGGTGCCTTGGTGGTAACATCTCACAGCAATAACTGGCAAATCTGGTGCAGTCCATGAGGAGGAGATGCACTGCAGTACTTAATGCAGCTGGTGGCCACACCAGATACTGACTGTTACTTTGATTTTGATCCCCCCCCCCCCCCCCCCCTTTGTTCAGGGAAACATTCATCCATTTCTGTTAGTCACACATCTGTGGAACTTGTTCAGTTTATGTCTCAGTTTTTGAATCTTGTTATGTTCATAAATATTTAAACATGTTAAGTTTGCTGAAAATAAACACAGTTGACAGTGAGGACGTTTCTTTTTTTGCTGAGTTTATAAGCACCCCCCCAAAAAAAATGTATGTATATACAGCAGACTCACCTTCATGTATTTTCTGAAGACTCCCATAATGTCCTCATTGAAGCTGGGCTGTAGAACTGTTCGCAAGAGGTCCATGGATATAACAGGGTCTGTGTAGCTAGATGCACAATGACACTACCAGCTATAGCACACCTTTCGTAAAATCGGTCTGGAAAGTCACTCAACAAAACACATCGTCATCACAGTTTCTGCTCTATCTTACCATGACAATATTACACATACAAAACCAAATATTGTGTATCAAAGAGATTCTCCTGTACTTTGTTTACTTATTAGCCAGTAGTAGTAGTTCTAAAAGTAGAGCTTGTGCTCCCCGAAAATTGCGTACTGTCACATTATGTTCACCACTTCATTGCGCTCTCTCGCTCTGCTGTTAGTGCATCATGTGCCTCTTGCTAGTTGTCACTCATATGGCGAGGGGCTGATTGCTCATTGGTTGAAATCGATGTGGGGGAAAAATACTGCAGTACATCTTCCAGAAAAACAGTCGCTTTTAAAACTTGGGCTTTCATGGCTAATTAAGGTAAGACAGTAATTATGCTCATAGATGATGCATGTATGAACTACACATTGACCCATCCAGCTCAAAGCGGGAGGTTTAAATAAAATACAAAGTAATTGCCAAAGTTTAGGAGCATGTCTTTAAAAGCAGACTAACAATACTCAAATGTGTTTTTGTTGGTGTACTATCCCTTTAACAGGGAGTCAACTTACCTCATGGTCATCTGTGAGCGTCTGCCCCGGCGGTAGACCTGTCTGTGCTTTATCATGATGTTCCATGGATTCTGGAAGAAGAGGCCAAAGGATGCACAGAGTCATTGAATGTCACCTGAGTCATCATCCCATTCCCATCACATGAATTAGGGTGTGTTGACAACTACTTTTCCACATACCCCTATGTTAAGTGACATTTGAAATGTTAGTTAGATATACATTTTAATGACAACTATAACTTGCTGAACTTGTCGACTAGCTGATAGTTAAAACGACAATCGCTATCGATCCACCTCATCGAATCACTTCCAGGCACGATCGGAATGAGCTCGAGCGGTCAATCTACGAAATGTCACATTTAGTTGTTCACATTGTTTCTCGTAACATAGTTATGTAACGTTAACTGTGTAGGAATCACACTTAGTAACGGTAATAATTTTGCAATTTTAATGCATGCTCAGAGCTCACCATAGTTTGTATGGGCGGCTGTTCAACAGCATCTTGTTGAAGCCAGTCCCTCCGTCCCTCACCTCGATGGGCACCCATTTGGCAACAGCCCTTCTGGTATCTGGCTGGATGGAGTGTGATTGATCCACGAGGACGGTAAAAGCTTGAGACGGCGACCAGGACAACTATTTTTGATCCCTTTTGACGAGGTTGTTACAGAAGTGTGCAATGCTCAAATTGGGCTTATACGTAATTGTCTGATTCTTTTTATTATTTCAATAGGCAAAAATGATCCAAATGCTGATTTAAATGCGCGCTGGAAAATTACTTCCGAGTATTTTTTTACAGAATATTCTAGCATTCAAAAGAAACCATTATCCTCTTTTCTAACCACACTGTTGTTTTAAAGAGCCAGGGTGTTTTTCAAGAAACCAAAGCGAACTCTTTACCGCCATCTATTGCACGGGAGGTACAAAAATGTATTTAGCGCACGCGTAAAAGCTACGAAGGCGTGTCCGTGCGACGAAGGGTTTGAACCATTGCAGCCACCATATTTGTAGGGGCTTTCAGAAGCAACTCATGACCATCAGCGTTTGGGAAAAAAAATGACTATTGCGCTCTATCACCTGTTTCGTCTTTTAACATTTAGGTTGTAGTGACCAGCATTGCAGTATACATTTTTATTTCACTAAAGTAATATGGAGTAATGCAACAACTATGGCATAATGTACAGGTATGTCATATTTTCCAAGAGATGGCTCTGGGGAACCTTTAGGGGGTTCAAAGCCCAAAGCATGGGATGTCAGCAGACCAGTCAGCATCTTGAAGAGAGCCTAAAAAGTACAGCTACGGTATGGTAGTTTATTAGAAATGCAAACAACATACATGGCTTGACACATTTTACTGGGAACAAATATGATTCAGCGCATCTGTATGCTTGTTCCAATGGAGAAACATTGATAATCTACTCAGAGAGAAGACTAGGAAGATTAATGAATGAATTCAGCACAGACAGTATTTACATTCTCCTTATTCTTGCCCATAGGAATCACATTGAGAAAAACATTCATGGCATTACAAATGTTCTACAGACAATAAATTACCGTAAGGGTAAACGGGGATAAATACATGTCGTCATACTCATACTTTATGTAAAAAGTCTATGAATTGATTTAAGAATAAACATTTTTATGATTTAAGTGTCAAAAGTGTCATGCAAAATAAATTCCAAACATACAATCTGCTCTTACTAGAACAAAAAAAAAACGAATTATAAAAATAAACTCAAGGAGTAATTTTGCTGGTTACACCTTATCCATTACTGATGCAATCATACACAAGTCTACTTTTAGATACAAGATAGATTTTTTTCTTCTTTTAATAACACTTTGGTTTAGATTAAAACAATTTCTATGTGATAAACTGTATAATACATAAACATATTTTAAATTATGTTAAATGAACTCATAAAAAAACATGGAGAAAGACAACATTCAATTGTTTTTTTTTTCTTTCATCAGAGCTCAATACAATTGTGTAACAGAGAAAAATAACACAATTCATACCAATTTTCTGTACAATATCTACAATTTGTTTTGCTGGTGACAGAAACATACTAGGATCAGGGTATGTGACTGGTGCTCAATGCTCAAATGACAAAGAACGAATTGCTAGAGTTTGTATCCAGGTTCTGGGGCGCGATGCCAGACTTACTGTAGTATGTATTATGTTCAAAGAGCAAGATGACCATCATACATTTTCAACAGCATAAACAGATCTTTGTCTTATCCTACAGCCTTATGCCTGCAATCATTGTAGTTCTCTATAAAAAACCTCACTACTAAGTATATACAAATGGGGCAAAGGCAAGTGATGCTATCTAGAAGAAACTATGTCTAAGCTCATTGTACAAAGCATTTGGGCTATAGATGAGAGCATATGCTGAGATGACAGTCCGTGCCTGATAATCATAGTTTACAAGGACAGAGACAAATTTGTCATACGATGGAGGAATTGTACAATAACATTTGTCTTTCATCTTATTTTTTTTATACATGAATTCTCTCCCCTCGATGACTGAGGCCGAAGTGAGGCTCTTGGGCCTGTGTCCCAAACGGCAATCTAGTCCCTATACAGGGCACTTCTTTTGACCAGAGCCCAAAATTAGGGCACTACAGAGGGTACAGAGTGCCACGTTGGACGCAAGGCATCATGACCTTCTTGTTTTGCCTTTTCAAATTTTACATTCATAGTGCTGCCCAGTGATGCGTTCTAATCTCATACTGGTATAAACATATAAAAAAAATACGATTGAGATTGGAGGGATTAAAAACAACGTAACTAATCTATTTTTCTATGCCACACGACAATGTGAAAACACCACAACCAAGGTTTTTTTCTATGTTTAAAGAGGGTATAATTTTATATCAGATATTTCATTTAGTGCTTTTCCTTATTTTAAAAGAGGTGGGATAGTGCTCTAAGGGAAGTGACACATTTTGCTCAACAAGCCAGTTCAACTCCTTTCGTAGTTGTTACTTTGGACTTACATATAGCACAGGGGGAAAATAAGAATAATTCAGCTGTTGTTCGAGCCAATGGGTTACAACATATTGCCATTGTAAGATGTATTAAAGGCCTGTATTTTGCGTGCATTGGGAAAGCGGTTAACAACTTGATGAGCTTTCTTCAACCGCGATATGGAAACGGTGCATGGACATGGACAGGGCCAATATGGAACTACTACTCTCTGGTATTTCTGACCTGCATAACAGTAGTCCACAATGCAATGCAGCAATGTAAAGGCCTGAATCTCTCTCGTTCAGTACTCTAACTTACTGCTGGCTGTCGTATGTACAAGGGTTGCCTCTAAACTGTTTGTCGGCTTAAGAGGGTTAGAAACATAGCTGCCTTATTACCCAATGACACCTCCATCCTGTACCTATTAAGGATTAGAAGGGATTTGGACAAACAAAACTTAAGTCTTTCAAAATACACATTTTTCAATTCCACACATCAAAACTGACAGCCAAGTCCCGCTGCTCAGGAGCAGATCACTATCCATGAGTTCCAAATAGCAGCCTATTCCCAGAAAGCCATTTGGGACAAACAGTACTTCAAAAAGGCCAATGAACAATGACTAGAATTACCCAATAATTACTGACGACGACAGCACCAATGATAGAAAAAAGGAATCCTAGTAAACCACAACCACTAGCTACATTGATAAAAAGCAACAAGCGTTACTACAGTAAATAACGACCAGAATTATAAAAACCTAGTAGAACTAATATTAAATAGTTGAGAAAGTAAACTGACTTTAAGGGAGGCCCTCCTTCGTAGTCCACTCTAGCAGTCGAAGACCAAATCCCCCCCCCCCCCCCACACTCAGCACCATTTGTGGTCTACCCCCACCACCAAACACTCCCTATCCTCACCTATGTCCCTCCCCTGCTTTTAAACGCTGGCTGTTTCAGAAGGTGGTGTAGTCTTTTCCACAGGATTACTACTACTGCTGTTGTCCTGGCGAGCGGGTGATGTGTCCAAACTGGCTGATCGTTCGGGTGCCGTTTTGGCGGCAATAGAGTCTTTGTCGCCTGACCCCCCTGCACTGGCCGGGGAGAGCGTAGTGGGAGCGGAGGAGGGACCTGGGGAGCCCAAGGCTCGCCTGGAGACCTGGTAGGCTGCCAGCAGCTCCTGGATGCGCTCCGGCGTGGGCTCCCACTTCGCAAAGCCGGCGGCATTCTGCAGGAAGATGACCACCGTGCCGTGGACGGCCTTGTAGTACATCTCCTCCCTGAGAGAGATAGCGAGAGAGAGCCATTGAAACTCCCTTCATACAAATCCAAATACAGCTACGCTTGTGTCCTCTTTAGGGTGCATCTGGGAGCGTAATTTCCCAAAATACAGCTACGCTTGTGTCCTCTTTAGGGTGCATCTGGGAGCGTAATTTCCCAAAATACAGCAAAGAGCACTTTGGCAGCCAAGTGAAAACACCAAGCACATTACACTTGTTGGTCCTTTATGTCAAATATTGTGCGCTATAGCTTGGAAAATAAACCAAATGTGACTCTCTGGGTGACAAAAAAAACAAAAAGACTGTTTCAAGCATCAAGAAATTAAGTCTGCGTCATGTTTTTTTTTCTTTCTTCCATGCCATGAGTATCACGATAACGGTGATGTGACAACCCTAGTCAGAACAATGGACCCTGCGCTATTGGACACACTCACTTCTTGCAGATGTGCTGCGAGCCGCTGCGGTACTCGTGCTCGAAGGCGGGCACCGACATCTGGTGGCGGCGGAAGGCGCTGGTCTCCATGCGGTGGAGGGCCGGGGTCAGCGGGTCTCGCCACTCCGGGACAAAGATGATGAAGGACAGAGGCTCGCTGGACTTCTCCAGCAGTTTCTATAGGACACATATATTTGTTAAATACAAACTCTCCCAGGAATTCAAAAATGAACAGTTCAGTTGAAAGTTAAGCTGGAGTTAAATATCGCTAATTGTCCCCCCTGTTCATGTAGGAGTTATGTCCTGTAGATTCTCTCCTAATACAGTCGGTGGGATCTACACAGCACGTGGTATATGGACTCATACCACTTTTGAAGTATAAACACATCAGACAGAATTTGAATGAGGGGTGAACCGTCACTTTAAATGAGTTTAACAAGCAATGAGTTACTAAGGAGGAGCACCTCAAAGTGTGTCACCATGGCATCCATCAGCTCCTCACTGAAGGGAGGGTTGGCCTCAAAGGAGCCACTGGCTGGTGAGAAGTTCAGAAAGGGCCTGGGAGGGCAAAGAACATTTTAGAACAGGCTCAAACTAGAAAACCATAGAAGAACAAATAACTAAAAGTACACAGACCATGTCTGGGTGGTCTCTGTTTAGTTGTGATGGGGTAGACCAGTGTTTCTCACATTGAAACTAGCATTGTAAAATAGACAAAAGTCCCTGGACCAGAGGTTGAGAAACACTGGGATAGAGAAAACATTTTGGGATGAGAAGCAAATCTTTTTTTCTTTTTTTGTGTGTTTCTAAACCTACCCCCTGGATCCGAAAAAGCCATCTGTGTCGGGGAAGGCAGAGCAGAACTGCTTGAAGTAGGAGTTGAGTGGCGAGGCAAAACACTCAAAGGTCACCCCAAACTGCTTGTTGAGGGCCTCAAAGACAGGCACGGGGAGAGCCCCCTGTAAGCCCGTCCCCTCATTCACCCCGGCACCAAACATCACCTGCACAACAAATAGTGACATCAGCACAATAAAAGATGACGTCAGCACAACAAATGTCAAGAGGTAGCCAGACAGAAGAGATGGCGAGAAAGAGTAACGGGACAGTGATTGTCATCACGATATGGAGGGAAAGTGGACTATAAGAACATCGCCTCTAAACAGATGGCTTCATACTTTGGCAGTGAAGACATTGAAAAAAATATATAGAAAGAGCAGTGAGTCAAAAAGGCAGGGGTAGAAGGGGTGAGGGGGAGGTGACGGAGGTGAAGTAAGGGGGTGACGGAGAGGTGAAGTAAGGGGGTGACGGGGAGGTGAAGTAAGGGGGTGACGGGGAGGTGAAGTAAGGGGGTGACGGGGAGGTGAAGTAAGGGGTGAGGGGGATGTGAATGGAGATCAACGGCAGGGGTCTAACCCCTAATTTACCAGGTATCTCTTGATAAGGCACCACACTCGTGACAGGAACTTCTCGAACCTGGGATCGTCGATGGAGCTGTATCGGTATAATAGCTCCTGAAAGAAAGCATAGAGAGGAGAGTCATTTAGCAGAGGGCACGCCATGTGCCAGAAGGCAATGCTAGTCAATTATATCCACAACACCTTTCAGGATTACATCCTGGTAGTTTCTCAAACAAGAGAGCAATTCATCTCTCTGGTCATGTAGGACTTCGGATTGCATGCATTACAAACACTCAGTGGTACTGTGCTAGTATCAACACTCAACTAATGACACCCCAGTGCACCTGCATACACTGAATGTACAAAACATTAAGAATACCATATTGGAGTTGACCCCCTTATCCCCTCAGAACAGACTCAATTCATGGACTCTACAAGGTGTCGAAAGCTTTCCACAGGGATGCTGGCACATGTTGACTCCAATGCTTTGACACAAACCGGTGCGCCTGGTACCTTCCCCGTTCAAAGGCAGTTCAATATTTTGTCTTCCCCTTCACCCTCTGAATGGCAACCATACACAATCCATGTCTCAATTGCCTGAAGGCTAAAAAAAAAATATTTCTTTAACCTGTCTCCTCCCCTTCTTCTACACTGATTGAAGTGGATTTAACAGGTGACATCAATAAGGGATCATAGTTTCACCTGGATTCACCTGGTCAGTCTGTGTCATGGAAAGAGCAGGTGTTCTTAATGTTTGGTACACTCAGTGTATATTTGTACTTTTAATAATATACACATTACTCACCAGCTTGGTGAAGTAGCTGCGGTTGACCTTGACCATCTCTCCCTTGTAGCGCAGGCAGGCGATGTCGTTCTCAAAGTGCAGCTCCACGCGTGGCTGAGCCGGCGAGGGCAAGGCCAGCCGAATGGGGTAGCAGTATACCAGCCTGTCCTGCACATCTGCTGCCTCTGGGTCTGGGAGAGAGGGAGGGAATGAGGGATAACAGTAGAACAAAAGTTTAAAAAACAGTAAGAAAAACCACAACACAACCAGTCCATCATGGATATTGAACGGCTTAAATTCAGAGTAAAACCACAATATCAACAACAGACTTTGGGGGGTTTTAAGTTGCTAAATTAGTTGGGCGCAAAGATACTGAACGATTAGAAAGGCCATTCAAAGTCAATCCATTTCTATGTAATCCATTTGGTCCCGTATGAGTCAGTTGGTAAAGCATGGTGCAGAGTGCGAGGCAATTTAGCACGTCTCACCCGACACGTTGCAGTCCTTCAGCAACGTCTGGTGGGCCTGGTGAATGCGTCGCACATACTCTGCTGAGATGTGGTAGATCTTCGTACAGATCCCCTCCACAGAGTCTTTGGCCACTGCTGCTACGTGGGGACCACACTGTTTCCGCAAGTGCTCCAGACGTTCCTGAGGGGGAGGATTTGTTTTGGGATCCGTTTTATTAACATATACATGTCAGTGTTCATTCCGTTGAGGTGAAATGTATACAGACATGAATTATTTTGTTGTTGCCACATATACATACAATACACCACACTTCTAAACCACACACACACCATGTAGTCCTCTTTACTGGCCGAGTGGTCCCTCCGTAGCCAGTTCATGGTGTCCTCTGCATTCCATTTCACAACCTTTCGGCTGTCTGGTGTGGCGTTTCTACCAGGACATAAGAGACATCAGTCATTCTTCAGCCAAGACAAAGCATTTCAAAGCAAAGTGCCGTACAACGAGCCAAATCAAGCTCCCATACACATGCTATGTTCAACGAGCCCAATCAAGCTCCCATACACATGCTATGTTCAACGAGCCAAATCAAGCTCCCATACACATGCTATGTTCAACAAGCCCAATCAAGCTTTCTTTTCTTTCCAGTAAGACAGTTGGGGAAAGAGAACGGACTGGTTTTGGTTTAGGATCTGAAGCCACGGGTTTCTGATTCAAGTTTATCAGTGGATGCACATATAAATGCTTTCTGTGTGTGATGGCGAGACATGGTGTTGCTTTTTATGTTACGGTCTGGATCTTGCCGTCAAAGCGGTGGTGTTAAAAATGCTGAGCCATCACTTGAGTTATAGAACGTACTATAATATATATTAAAACATTTAAAAATCTCTATACACACACACAGTTGGAGTCGGAAGTTAACATACACCTTAGCCAAATACATTTAAACTCAGTTTTTCACAATACCTGACATTTAATCCTAGTAATAATGTCCTGTTTTAGGTCAGTTAGGATCACCACTTGTCCTTAAACCATTTTGCCACAACTTTGGAAGTATGCTTGGGGTCATTGTCCATTTGGAAGGCCCATTTGCGACCAATCTTTAACTTCCTGAATGATGTCTTGAGATGTTGCTTCAATATATCCACGTAATTTTCGACTTCAACTGTACATACATACACATACGTCCTAATGGACATTGACCCCAAGCATACTTTCAAAGTTGTGGCAAAATGGCTTAAGGACAACAAAGTCAAGGTATTGGAGTGGTCATCACAAAGCCCTGACCTCAAACCTATAGAAAATTTGTGGGCAGTACTGAAAAAGTGTGTGCGAGCAAGGAGGCCTACAAACCTGACTCAGTTACACCAGTATTGTCAGGAGGAATGGGCCAAAATTCACCCAACATATTGTGGGAAGCTTGTGGAAGGCCACCCGAAACATTTGACCCAAGTTAATTGAACAATTTAAAGTCAATGCTACCAAATACTAATCGAGTGTGTGTAAACTTCTGACCCACTGGGAATGTGATGAAAGAATTTAAAGCTGAAATAAATTATTCTCGCTGCTATTATTCTGACATTTCACATTCTTAAAATAAAGTGGTGATCCTAACTGACCTAAAACAGGGAATTTTTACTGGGATTAAATGTCAGGAATTGTGAAAAACTGAGTTTAAATGTATTTGTTCCAACTTCAACTGTATGTATGTAGTGCCTTGCGAAAGTATTCGGCCCCCTTGAACTTTGCGACCTTTTGCCACATTTCAGGCTTCAAACAAAGATATAAAACTGTATTTTTTTGTGAAGAATCAACAACAAGTGGGACACAATCATGAAGTGGAACGACATTTATTGGATATTTCAAACTTGTTTAACAAATCAAAAACTGAAAAATTGGGCATGCAAAATTATTCAGCCCCTTTACTTTCAGTGCAGCAAACTCTCTCCAGGAGTTCAGTGAGGATCTCTGAATGATCCAATGTTGACCTAAATGACTAATGATGATAAATACAATCCACCTGTGTGTAATCAAGTCTCCGTATAAATGCACCTGCCTGTGATAGTCTCAGAGGTCCGTTAAAAGCGCAGAGAGCATCATGAAGAACAAGGAACACACCAGGCAGGTCCGAGATACTGTTGTGAAGAAGTTTAAAGCCGGATTTGGATACAAAAAGATTTCCCAAGCTTTAAACATCCCAAGGAGCACTGTGCAAGCGATAATATTGAAATGGAAGGAGTATCAGACCACTGCAAATCTAACAAGACCTGGCCGTCCCTCTAAACTTTCAGCTCATACAAGGAGAAGACTGATCAGAGATGCAGCCAAGAGGCCCATGATCACTCTGGATGAACTGCAGAGATCTACAGCTGAGGTGGGAGACTCTGTCCATAGGACAACAATCAGTCGTATATTGCACAAATCTGGCCTTTATGGAAGAGTGGCAAGAAGAAAGACATTTCTTAAAGATATCCATAAAAAGTGTCGTTTAAAGTTTGCCACAAGCCACCTGGGAGACACACCAAACATGTGGAAGAAGGTGCTCTGGTCAGATGAAACCAAAATTGAACTTTTTGGCAACAATGCAAAATGTTATGTTTGGCGTAAAAGCAACACAGCTCATCACCCTGAACACACCATCCCCACTGTCAAACATGGGGGTGGCAGCATCATGGTTTGGGCCTGCTTTTCTTCAGCAGGGACAGGGAAGATGGTTCAAATTGATGGGAAGATGGATGGAGCCAAGTCCAGGGCCATTCTGGAAGAAAACCTGATGGAGTCTGCAAAAGACCTGAGACTGGGACGGAGATTTGTCTTCCAACAAGACAATGATCCAAAACATAAAGCAAAATCTACAATGGAATGGTTCAAAAATAAACATATCCAGGTGTTAGAATGGCCAAGTCAAAGTCCAGACCTGAATCCAATCGAGAATCTGTGGAAAGAACTGAAAACTGCTGTTCACAAATGCTCTCCATCCAACCTCACTGAGCTCGAGCTGTTTTGCAAGGAGGAATGGGAAAAAATGTCAGTCTCTCGATGTGCAAAACTGATAGAGACATACCCCAAGCGACTTACAGCTGTAATCGCAGCAAAAGGTGGCGCTACAAAGTATTAACTTAAGGGGGCTGAATAATTTAGCACGCCCAATTTTTCAGTTTTTGATTTCCAATAAATGTCGTTCCACTTCATGATTGTGTCCCACTTGTTGTTGATTCTTCACAAAAAATACAGTTTTATATCTTTATGTTTGAAGCCTGAAATGTGGCAAAAGGTCGCAAAGTTCAATGGGGCCGAATACTTTCGCAAGGCACTGTATGTATATATATATATATATATATATATATATATATGTATGTATGTATGCATGTATGTATATATGTGTATATGTATGTATGTGTGTATGTGTTTGTGTATTCTAAATTGTTAAGGGAAATACTGTAACGGTATACCAGGAGGTAGTAGTAGCTGGAATTGTTTGAGAGCATCTCTGACTTCATACTCTGAACGATTTCAAAGAATATTAGGTCATATTCAAATGGAATTTGGCCAACTAACTCCAGTGTGCCAGAAACACCTACCTCGAGTCAATCATTTTCTTGGCCGCTTCGGCGTATTTGAATAAGAGCTTCCGGGCCTCCTCTTTGTACTTGATGCGGGACAACCTGGAGTAAGAAATGACAAAACATGTGGTCAATAAAACTAATTGTTGAAATGAGCCGCTATTGTCCAAATTAACCATAAAAACGGGGTGAATTGTTAAGACAACATACTAAAATGTAAATCAGACAATAGTGCAAAAAGTAAACATAATTTTTGACAACATATATAATTTGACAATATCGCAATATTATTTTTGCGCTTGTTGGCATTACCTGCACCAAAACTTAGTATTTTTCCATCTAATTAATTTTTTAAATAGGGAGACAATTTGGTTTCAACACTTATTTCCATGACTGATCAAAACAAGTTCTCATGGCTCTCTTGACCCTCTGCAGCAGACATGTGCAGCAGACATGTGTTTGGAACATCGAATCACAATAAATATTGTATCGGCACTTTGAAAAGATCATATCGTGTCATCCCTGGCAATTCCCAGCTCTATCAGACAACATAATTCACAATGAAGACCTGAACGGAATCTAGCCATACCAACCATAGTGAATCAAGTCCATCCCAGGGTAGACTAGAATTGGTATCTAGAGATAAGACCTTGGTTCAAAAAGTACATTTTAAAATCTTTTGAATCCATTGAGCATTTGCGTGTCTGATGGGTGGGGTTTGCAGTTGTTGGGACTATTCCATTCGTTCCGTTACACCAGGCATGATCAATCAAGCAAATATTTAACCCTAGGACTAACACAGATTCTCTTTCCCACTGACCTGATGGGGATGTCATTCATGACCTCTCTGAACATGGACGGGGAGATGATGGGGTCACACTCGCTGGGCAGTAGGGGGTCTGGCCCTTTGTCCAGCACCTTGCGCTCCAGAAGCCAGCGGTTGAAGGACTCCCGTGGGGGCTCGATACCTATTAGATAGGGGGAAAATCATTGATTATCAAGGTCAGCCAAGAATACGAACCCCTGGGTTATGTTCACTAGGGCATATTTTAGGGAAAACATTTGAATCCATTTCATAATGAAACATGAGAAAAGCAACACCAGGTCCCCGCGGTAGCACAAGTTGGGGAAAAAAAGAGGGGGAAAATAAATAAATAAATGGCTTAAATGCTAGGACGCTACGGCCGACTTCAGGATCAGAATTTACACCTGTTGCATTAACAGTAAGACAAATGGTAGCTAAGTCTGGCGTCAGCAATGCGCCTTCATGAGATTTAATGCTTCATAAGGACGGTTGCTTGGCAGCGCTCGTTAATCGGCTATTACTATTCTCGTGGCAGTTCTAAACATTGCGAGGCATTTCGAGTCAACCACCATCACAGCTGGAAGGATCAATCAATAATTACTGTGGGGATTCATATCACTGAACAATGAAAATATTGGAAGAAAGTAGGCTAGAAAATGTTAGCCAAATTAAGGTGAGTGTTCATGATCTTCAATCTAGTTATCAGAACATTTTGCAAGCATGTTAGTTAGCTATGTAGCATACACTAGCCTAGTATAACAGGTGGGTTATTTTGCTCTTCACCCTCTTAGTAGCCGAGACT
Organism: Oncorhynchus kisutch; assembly: GCF_002021735.2. Classification (NCBI taxonomy): domain Eukaryota; kingdom Metazoa; phylum Chordata; class Actinopteri; order Salmoniformes; family Salmonidae; genus Oncorhynchus; species Oncorhynchus kisutch. The sequence goes on from NC_034178.2 coordinate 66,685,718, forward strand.
ATGTCACGACTAAAAGCCCTTGACTTGTCTGATAATCAACGTGATTTTGTTTGACTGAATCTCAGTCTGTATATTTGGTTATTTGATCTCTGCCTGGGGAAACAAGTGGTGGCAGCTCACCTTTTTCAAATCAAATGTATTTATAAAGCCCTTCGTACATCAGCTGATATCTCAAAGTGCTGTACAGAAACCCAGCCTAAAACCCCAAACAGCAAGCAATGCAGGTGTAGAAGCACGGTGGCTAAGAAAAACTCCCTAGAAAGGCCAAAACCTAGGAAGAAACCTAGAGAGGAACCAGGCTATGTGGGGAGGCCAGTCCTCTTCTGGCTGTGCCGGGTGGAGATTATAACAGTTTGTTTGTTTGTCAATATGTGATCAGACACATTCAACATGCTATGTAGCATAAATCAAGTGTATTATATTGTTATTGACTCACGTATAGGTAACTCGAAAAGCCCAGAGGTTATGAAATATGAAAACTAGGCTCACATCCTTTTGAAAATATAGATATTTTCTGCATATATCATGAAAGAAGATCGTCCCAATTGAACACCCTACCCCTGCTCCCTACTAGGTGCAAAATCTAGTCTCAATTTAACACCCTACTAGGTGTAAAATCTATTCTCAATTTAACACCCTACTAGGTGTAAAATCTTGTCTCAATTTAAGACCCTACGCCTGCTCACTCAAATCTACACCCAGGTGTAGCAAGGGTTGTGTTCACTAGGGCATACATTAGGGAAAACATTTGAATCCATTTCATAATGGAGAATAAGTGTTGCTTATATGAAAAGTTCAGCTAGTCCGTTGCCGTTTCAGTCCGTGGTCTTCCGTTCGGTGCCTAATGAACATGACCTGGGGCTAGAGTGAAAACCTGCCCACCCTGCTGCACTCCAGTAGCAGGGGTGGAGGAGTGACCACAATGGCGTAGAAAATATTGTCAGCGCTGTTTCAGACAGACACTTAATGCTCACCTAAAAAGTAAACGTCTAGCTGCCTAATGGGGATGCACCTCGAAAAGTAAGACTTTATGGTAACAAAAGCAAGAAATAAAAGGTTTAAAAAATATATATATAGTTTGACTTGACAATTGCAGTTGCATGGGTAATGTACCTTCTCGTTGGTAGCAGAGCTCGTGGTAGTGCTGCCGTAGCTTGGTGGTGAGCTGGGCACGTTGGAGCTCCATCTCTGGGTGGGGCGGTAGATGGTTGGCAGGGGGTCGCTCTCTGATCACTGCGTTCGTCTGAACATCCAGGTCCCAGTATATTCTACCACAGGATCGATATAACTGGTTATTTCAATTTGACAGAACTGTATTATAAGTTACGGTGCTACATAAAATCCAAAACAAGACCCGCCTGCCCTGTATATTGCAGAGATCACACAATTGTGAACTGTGGGTGCACTATTGGCTATACAAATTAGGGATGTGTACATTTCCCTTTTAAGACGATTCAATACGTATCTAGATACATGGGCTCTGATACGATACAGGAACGGTATATTTAAGTTTGAAGGGATTCGGTTTGATTGGAGAACGAATCAGTGCGAGTCGTTTCAACGCATAAACACAATCATTTTCTAAATTAAAATCTGCTGCTGATGGAACTCACGAGCAGACTTCTGTCTGTCTGTGTGTGTGTGAATGACACATCTATGGTGTATACGATGTAGACACCTCATCTGAGTCATAGGGGAGACTAGGCAACTACCACTATCAGATTAGGGCAATGTAGCCTGTTCTTTAGTTTCCCCCTCTTTGGTTCTGAAATCACCATCGGCCACTAATGAACTTGTCATTTTTGTCGATTGTGTTTGAGCTTGTAATGTGTCAACATTTATCATTTACAAATCAGCTATGGACATAGCCAATGAATATATAGCATAACTTTGGATTTCAACACATCTCAAAATCAAATGGTTTTGACCATTTAGAGAGCTTATTTTCTCCTACCGCTTTGGCCACGCAGTGTGCCTCGCAAAAGTGATTCCTCGTAATGAAATTATCAACTTTACCATGTATATCAAAACATCACACTGACTGTTGGGCTGCCGAGTGGCGCAGCAGTCTAAGGTACTGCATCTCAGAGTCCCATAGGGCGGCGCACAATTGGCCCAGCGTCGTTAGGGCTTGGCCGGGGTAGGCCGTCATTGTAAATAAGATTTTTTTCACAACTGACTAGCCTAGTTAAATAAAGGTTAAATACAAAATTGTTTAAAGCCAAACGTACAAAACTATTGCTGATAGTGAACCTGAACAATCAAAATATCTATTGTTTCCGGTAGCTTACTTTTATTCCGGTAAAAAACACGTGCTTCTACACCTGCATTGCTTGCTGTTTGGGGTTTTAGGCTGGGTTTCTGTACAGCACTTTGAGATATCAGCTGATGTACGAAGGGCTATATAAATACATTTGATTTGATTTGATTTTGATTTTCAACAGCGCATAGATAATAACCTAGCAAATTACATATGTAATTACAAATTACGTACATACTCAACTAATGAAGCCTAATATCGAGCAAGCCATTTTAGCATTTTAATGCTTATGGTGCCGCGCAGATGTGCAAGATCAGGAAGAGGCCACCCACCATATGTTGGTCAGCACGCCAAGTTGGACACAGTGCCCAGTTTGACTAGGCTACTGATATTCCCTAGGGTTGTTCGGCATGCAAAATGACTTGTAGATCAATGACTGTCAACACAGTTTCATGCTTAGATCGACACTGAAGGAGAGGAAGCATCAGTTGTCACAGTAGATTAGGTATTTTCGGAATGAAGAAGGTAATGAGCAAAACATTTTAGTGAATCAGCAGTTTGTAATGTTTGAATACTTTATGACCAATGCATGGATCGGTTTGGGGTCCACGGACCAATGTAGTTGTATCTTAAACATCTGAATCTGGACCAATGCATATAGGTGAATCCTTACATCCCCAATACAAATATTCACAGACATGAGCAGATCAACATATGTTACAGCAGGACCCCCACTGCAACGCGTTTCGACCAAAAAGGTCTTCCTCAGGCAGTGTCCATGAGAGGTCTACTTTAGAGGTCGACCGATTATGATTTTTCAATGCCGATACCGATTTTTGGAGGACCAAAAAAAGCCGATACCGATTAAATACACATGACAATTACAACAAAACTGAATGAACACTTATTTTAACTTAATATAATAGATAAATAAAATCTATAGTCTCAAATAAATAATAAATAACGCAAAAACACAGTGTTGGAGAAAAGTAAAAAGTGCAATATGTGCCATGTAAAAAAGTTAACATTTAAGTTCCTTGGTCAGAACATATGAAAGCTGGTGGTTCAATATTCCCAGTTCTTCAATATTCAAAGTTAACAAGTTTTAGGTTGTAGTTTTTATAGGAATTATGACGAGTCAACTATTTCTCTCTATACCATTTGTATTTCATATACCTTTGATTATTGGATGTTCTAATAGGCACTTTAGTATTGCCAGCCTAATCTCGGGAGTTGATAGGCTCGAAGTCATAAACAGCGCTGTGATTCAAGCATTGCTAAGAATTGCTGGCAAACGCAGTAAAGTTTGAATTAATGCTTATGAGCCTGCTGCTGCCTTCCACCGCTCAGTCAGACTGCTCTATCAAATCATAGACTTAATTATAATAAACACAGAAATACGAGCCTCTGGTCATTAATATGGTCAAATCCGGAAACTATAATTTCGAAACAAAACCTTTATTCTTTCAGTAAAATACGGAACAATTACGTATTTTATTAAATGGGTAGCAACCCCAAGTCTAAATATTGCTGTTACATTGCACAACCTTCAATTTTATGTAAAATTCTGGCAAATTAGTTCGCAACGAGCCAGGCGGCCCAAACTGTTGCATATAACCTGACTCTGCGTGCAATGAACCCAAGAGAAGTGACACAATATACCTGGTTAATATTGCCTGCTAACATGAATTAAATATACAGGTTTAAATAAATATACTTCTGTGTATTGATTTTAATTAAAGCATTGATGTTTATGGTTAGGCACATTCGTGCAACGATTGTGCTTTTGTTAACCCATCACCCGTTTGGCGAAGTAGGCTGTGATTCGATGATAACAGGCACCGCATTGATTACATGCAACGCAGGACAAGATAGTTAGCCTAGTAATATCATCAACCATGTGTAGTTAACTAGTGATTATGTGAAGATTCATTGTTTTTTTACAAGATAAGTTTAAATGCTAGCTAGCAACTGACCTTGGCTCCTGCTGCACTCGCGTAACAGGTGGTCAGCCTGCCACGCAGTTTCCTCGTGGAATGTAATGTAATCAGCCATAATCAGTGTCTAAAAATGCTGATTGTTATGAAAACTTCTGCCTAATTAAAATCAGCCATGCCGATTAATCGGTTGACCTCTAGTCTACATATCAATTCCAGCGATTGTGATGTGGCTGTACTCACACGCTGGGACGGTATGGGGCTGGGGCGGGCATAGAGTGCTGCCCTGGCTTGTCTTCTGTGCCTGTGGTAGAGTTCCATGGCTTAGCCCCGGGGGTAATGGGTGAGATGGGAACTATCGGGGTAGTTGGGGTTACCGGTATACCAACCTCAATCTGTCAATGACACAGTAACATATCGGGATTAGACTGACAATTAAGACAGTGGAAATATTCAAACAATACATGTATGAAACAATCTACAGAGACAACGGACTCCAGTAAATTCCAGTAAAACATGACTTTCGTCATGTCAGGCAAGACAGCACTGCGTCGTCTAATAGATAAGCTCGAAAGTGAATCACATTGGTAAAGAAGCATGGAAATTGTCACGCTTGTATAATTTTACGGCATTGAAGTTGTAATGACTCACCTTGGACCTCTTGAAGCTGTTAGGACCCCCCTGGGCGGTCTCCTCCGACAGGCGTCTCTTGCGTTGCCCGTTGCCCACGCCGGCGTCACCCGTTCCCTCGGCTGGGGCAGCGTTCAAACCCAGCGGGTCAGACTAAGAAAGACAGAAACAAACAGACAAGCCGCCAAGTTAGGAGCAGAACAGGAAAACAAGACAAGTGATGTCGATATAATAAAAGGAGGTTCAGCCAAGCTCCATCAAGAGACAAAAGAGGACATGGGGTACTTGGAACAGAACTTGAGAAGGATAATTATCCCCTCTGTCCCAAACAGCGGTTGGCATCCAATTATTGTTGCATTACCACCACCTACTAGACTAGAGTAAAACTCCCTTAAACCCCCCCCCCCCCTACTCCACTAATTAAATATATTTATTCCTGTCTCGTGCCAACAACCTGAAAGGATGGGACATCACCACTTAACACGCCCTGTAACACTTCTGATGTCAAGTCACGCACATCCAAATACCTCTGCAACTGCCACCACAACCTCAATTTCTGAGACTTACGTTCCATCCCTGCAGTACAATTGATAACCATTGCTTTAAATTCTAAAAATCCAATCTCACTGAAACATGCATCACTTGTTGGTTTTTTCCCTCTGTACTGGTACAGATCTACTACTCACACCGCTCATCTCAGGACCCCCCCCCCCCCCCCCCCTTTCTCACACCTAGGAACCTCCCTCCTACACACTGCTGCCACATGCCCATAAGCTTGACATCTGTAACAACGTAATGTATTTGGCAGAAAAGCTTGTACAGGATCAATTATATATCCTAACATCGCTTTGTTGGGCAAAGACTAAACATCAAAACTCAAAAGAACAGACAACGACTCTTCAGTTTCACCACACACGCTACCCTGTCTGCGTCTCACCAAACGACGAGCATAAACACCGGGAATCTTCCCCTTCAGTTGGTCAACTTTTACTGCTACCCCAGTTATCACTCCTTCAATGGCACCCTTTTCTTGAGCGAAACAATTCACATTTCTTGCCCCCATTCATTTAACGCCGACCGCCTTTTCCCTCTGACTAGCAGAAACACAAACAATAATCACAAGACCACTTCTGGTTACCCTCACCGATTCCACAGTACCCAACTCTGTTTTCATCCACCCCGAAACCACAAATAGATCAGCCAAAAGGTAAGGGTCCACTTTTTCCAAAATCTTCAACCCTACTGTCACAGACTCATCTTTACCTGACCCTGGGTGCAAGCCTCGGGCTTTGAAAACTTCACCACACCTACCACCTCCGATACATCGACCTCATTCACTTCCATTTCTACTCCTGTCTTCAGCTCACTCTGCTTACACTTTCTACCATTCTTCTTTAACAAACCATCTCCCCTTTCCCCACCATTTTTAACCAACTCAAGCTCACAGTCGTCCACCCCCTCTCTCTCTGACCTTCTCTGCCTCTCTTTTTCCCCTCAATTCCTCCTCCGTATTCCAAGTATAAGTCTCCTTATCATAATACTGCACTTCTCCTGACATACATCTTGTTCTTGCTTTCTGAAGGGACGCCATTTAACCGGCTGTCACAATCTCCGTACAATCAGCACGAACCCCTCGGGACGTCGCGCTCAACAGTGCATCCCACGTATACAAAAAAAATAAAAATGTTTTATTTATTTAACTAGGCAAGTCAGTTAAGAACAAATTCTTATTTATGATGATGGTCTACCCTGGCCAAACCCGGACGACTCTGGAACAATTGTGCGCCGCCCTATGGGACTCCCAATCACAACCGGATGTGATGCAGCCTGGAAAGGACCTGCTTCGTCTTGATGTTTTCCTTTATCAAAAGTTACAGCAACACTTTTCCATTTTCAAACAAGCACGCTCTTCCAACAACCCATCTGTCACAAAACAAACAGCGAAACCCATTTTTCACTCACAATGACATCATGTTGCCCCAGGACTGGCATCTCCCACAGCGACTGATTGGTGAAGCGGTTGAACCAGTAGGGCCTGTTCTCCCGCTTGCTCCAGCATTTCGACCAGCCTGCCTGGACGAGTTCGTCTGCACAAACAGGAAAGGTGTCAGAAATGTCTCATCTATCTCCATTCAGTTGCATGTCATCATTGACAGAGCCAGCAATCTTTCCTTCATCAGCACTGATCTCAAGACAAGGCCTAATTTATACCCTACATATATACACATAGGATACCCATTTTTGGTAGTTCACTTGCATTGCCTACTTAGGGTATACATTAGGTTTTAAAATAATTGTATGAATGCTTGGTAAGCAGAGTGGAAAGCTGAGTTACGCCATATATATATATCACCAGGGCTATCTTCAGTGCTGGACTTGGGCAGGAGAACCAGCACTTCAAATGTTTTACTGCTTCAGCTCCTGTTCCACATATAGAATACAATCTCAAAAGTATTGTGGAGCTGCTACACCAAAAAAAAAACACTGGCACCCAAAATGAGTACATGCACCTATTTTAGTCCAAGTCAAGCACTGGCTATCTTACCTGGCAACTCTGGCATTGGTTTGCTGGTTGAAGGTGAGACAGGAGACCCCTGTGTGGCAGAGCCTGTGGGAGACATCACCATAGAGGTGTCCACCTTCACTGTTGTGTGATTCTCACTTGTCATCTCTCCTCATCTGTCCTGTCCTGAAAAAAAAGGTAGCATATTAGAAAGAGGTATTCAGTTCACATTGCCAGGTAAAAATACTGTGTACGCTACTTTTTTTTCTATGACACAACACTGTCTAAATAATTAATATTATTTTATGTGATCAAATGTAAACATGTCCCATAATCTCCAAGGTAACCGAGTGGTGATTGGACATGCTTTCCCGAAATATGACAATCAACCAAGTTTTAATCCTCCTGGCATTTTAAAAACCAGACCCTAATGGACATTTTTTGCAGTCTGGTGTGAATGGTAGCCTACTACTACTACTACTACTCATTAATTCCCTAAATGATAAGACTCATCCCAGAGCCGTAGTGTGTTTTGCAGTAGCAAAAATAACAGTTGCTCGCCCGAGACGGTTGAACATTTAACAGTGAAACGTTAAATGAGCGCATGATTAGTCTACAGTAGCGAGCTAGAATGTGTTGTGCTTGCACAATGTGTTATTGCCAACATTGTGCAGACAAGATACCATAATATCCGGATAGATAGTCCCTAAGAGCTTAACTAGCTAGCTAACTAGTTAAGCTAACACGAATGTGTTACGTACGGGACATGTAGCTAGTAGCTAGCTACACCTATGCCTTCTAGCTACGTGGTTCATGATTTATTTAAATGTGATTTAGATAGAACATTCCAAATTGACATCTTGGAGATGCGTTTTCTATCTTTTGTCGTTGATAACACAAATGGGCAAAAGAAGGACACGCATGCGCCTGCTACACCGCCCACCCCAGTTTGAGCTGCCCGAAAACAAACACGGAGGAGGAGGGGAAGCCGCTGGGTAGCTGCGCTACACAACAAAAGGCAACGGCATCATCTCGGGAACCTAGGCGGGGGATACGTGGAATAAACATTTAATATACGGTAGGATACTGTACGAAACAGGGTTAATGAGACATAAAAAGGACGAGAGTTAGTAAGACTACCCGTGTATGCTGTCAAAATAGAGAATGGAGGCGTATCTGACCTCCTTATTTCAAACACATACACAATTTTGGGCGCGCACTTTGGTTAAGACAAGATGGCGCGCGCGCTCTCGACTCATAGCCACTGCACCCCTTGCAGGCAATATTGTTTGTTTATTTCGTGCAATGACAATGCGTGCATTTTGAGTAGATAATATGATACCCCGCATATTCCACCACCTGCCCATGCCCTTGCTGTAGCGCTAAATTGGTTATTCCCCTTACCTTGTAGAGGTTTGTTGAGAACCCTGTATAGGCTTTGCTCTATTCAATCCGTACCCGCCTCCGCCTCTCCCTCCCCACCTTCTCCGCCATCTTGTATCGGGGACTCGGGCCTTGGTATTGCGCACGCGCCAGTTTAGTTGTCATTTCAGGATAACATTGTCATTGAGAAGTAGCCATATGTAGAAGGGCATTTGTAGGTAGGCATACAGAAATAGTTATTCACAACGTCGCTTGTGAAAGTAATCATGCAAAAACACATTTGCAAACTCGTCTGAACTATTTAACCAGTAATAACTTCGATGGCATGTTTTGTGCTGTGGCTACTTTTCCCATTGATAGCCTTCAGCTACATGCTCATTAGTCTATGTATTTATTCTCATATTATTAGAACACTTTATTATGCCTGTGTGATAGGTCTGTTATTTATGTATGTGAAGAATAATAAATGAACAACTTTCAATTCATGTTGCTGTTCTGTCTCTTATTATGTGTGCACTGAATGGTAAATATATAAAATAATATACATGTTATAAAAATAGAAACATATTTGGGGTCTTGGGAAAGTAAAAGTTGTAGTCCTGAAAACTGGAAGTTACCTCTGATTTGTTCAGACATTACCTATGGGGCAAATTAATGGGGAAAGAATGGAGTTTTGGGATAAACAATGAAAATAAGGTCTGAATTTAAAATGCTTAGGAGATCTTATGTTTTGTTTTATGGGATAATATCAGTCAGTTAGCTTGACCTTTATGAATTATGAAGCCTTTATGTGCTTGTTTTGATTACATAAATGCTTCAATGCATAGAAAGTGACAGTAGATGATGAAGATTATCTCACAGAACAAAACGTATACAATCTCATAAGCCTGTGTTTACCACAGACCTTATTTTCGGCATTTAGAGTTAGTGCCTACAAAACGACGCCATTTCTATTTCAAAGGTTTCTAACAACCAACGCTATCTGTGCCTTGCACATGATCTCAATAAATAGCTTTTTATGATAGTTACTGTGTCTCAGGTGTGACTGAGTTGTTTGAAATGTGTAGGCATACAGGGTTACATAAACTCAGCAAAAAAAGAAACGTCCCGTTTTCAGGACCCTGTCTTTCAAAGATAATTCGGGAAAAATCAAATAACTTCACAGATCTTCATTGTAAAGGGTTTAAACACTGTTTCCCATGCAATTAATGAACATGCACCTGTGGAACGATCGTTTATAACAGCTTACAGACGGTAGGCAATTAAGGTCACAGTTATGAAAACTTAGGACACTAAAAAGGCCTTTCTACTGACTCTGAAAAACACCAAAAGAAAGATGCCCAGGGTCCCTGCTCATCGGCGTGAACGTGCCTTAGGCATGCTGCAAGGGGTTATGAGGACTGCAGATGTGGCCAGGGCAATAAATTGCAATGTCCGTACTGTGAGATGCCTAAGACAGCGCTACAGGGAGACAGGACGGACACTGATCATCCTCGCAGTGGCAGACCACGTGTAACAATACCTGCACAGGATCGGTGCATCCGAACATCACACAGGTACAGGATGGCAACAACAACTGCCAGAGATACACCAGGAACACACAATCCCTCCATCAGTGCTCAGACTGTCCACAATAGGCTGAGAGAGGCTGGACTGAGGGTTTGTAGGCCTGTTGTCAGGCAGGTCCTCACCAGACATCACTGGCAAAAATGTTGCCTATGGACACAAACCCACCATCGCTGGACCAGACAGGACTGGCAAAAAGTGCTTTTCACTGACGAGTTTTGTCTCACCAGGGGTGATGGTCGGATTCACATTTATCGTCGAATGAATGAGAGTTACACCGAGGCTTGTTCTCTGGAGCGGGATCGATTGGAGGTGGAGGGTCCGTCATGGTCTGTGGCGGTGTTGGACAGCATCATCGGACTGAGCTTGTGGTCATTGGAGGCAATCTCAACGCTGTGCGTTACAGGGAAGACATCCTCCTCCCTCATGTGGTATTCTTCCTGCAGGCTCATCCTGACATGACCCTCCAGCATGACAATGCCACCAGCCATACTGCTCGTTCTGTGCGTGATTTCCTGCAAGACAGGAATGTAAGGGTTCTGCCATGGCTAGCGAAAAGCCCAGATCTCAATCCCATTGAGCATGTCTGGGACCTGTTGGATCAGAGGGTGAGGGCTAGGGCCATTCCCCCCCTAGAAATGTCTGTGAACTTGCAGGTGCCTTGGTGGAAGAGTTGGGTAACATCTCACAGCAAGAACTGGCAAATCTGGTGCAGTCCATGAGGAGGAGATGCACTGCAGTACTTAATGCAGCTGGTGGCCACACCAGATACTGACTGTTACTTTTGAATTTGACCCCCCCCCCCCCTTTGTTCAGGGACACATTATTCAATTTCTGTTAGTCACATGTCTGTGGAACTTGTTCAGTTTATGTCTCAGTTGTTGAATCTTGTTATGTTCATACAAACATTTACACATGTTAAGTTTGCTGAAAATTAACACAGTTGACAGTGAGAGGACGTTTATTTTTTTGCCGGGTTTATGATATTGTACAACAGGTCAGGAGAAAAGTCATGTCTCACTTGTTGACCATAAATGATGTCATCACTGACATCTGGTGGTGCATGGATGTATGGATGATCTGTTCTTCTATGGCCATTAACGGTGTTACACCTAGAAACCCTCCCCTATGCAGAAGCTAGGTGAATTGCAACAGCACTAGGCTGCATTCACAACAAATCTCCCCCTCCCCTGCATTCCATAAAATGGTGAACTCTCACTTTAAAATAAAAATGTGTTTTAATTAAACATTTCTATTTCACAGCGATTTAGATGGTACAATGATTCCCTACACTATTCATTGATTGTTTTCTCACATAAACTGAAATTGAGGGCGAAAAGTGTAGAATTTTAGCAACCAGGAAATGACAGAGCAATTTCTACATTGGTGACTTGACCCGATTTCCACTAGATAACACAACTACAAAGTCAAAACAGCATTCCCATTTTGACAACACATGCCACTTTGGCGGGAGATATCAATAGGCGAATATTAGAGCAAATCACAACACTGGTGGGTAAATAATACTCTGAAACACTATCACTGCACTATTACTACAGATATACTGTATTATGGCCATTTTCTGAAATTACAATGCAAAAATTCACCCATCACATTTTATGCTGTAGTCTACAATTGGTGCAGAAGCCTCACGCCATATACTTCATTTAAAAAATATATCCTCCCATTTCTCTGAACAGCTCTTTCATGTTGTGTTTTTTATACGTCAAATAAGTGGGCTGAGCCATCATTGTGGCACGGAGTCGGGAATCACTATGATCTGTGTGGTCCAGAGACTTAAATGGCACTTAACGCTGTGAACCAACCCTGGCCCTGCTGCTCCCAATTTGCTCAGTGCATTCCTGCACAGTTCAGGAGTCTTGTGCAAATGAACATGTGGCATGGCATGAAAGTTACCTAAATCGACATGGCATAGTGCAAAACTTACCTAACAATGAACCAGGTTAATAAAACTGGTAAAAAAATAAATAAATAAAGAGAAATATGAAAAAGGCCTACAGTAGTAGTTTTCAGGAAATTCTCATTTTTTAAAGAGTAGGCTACAATTATATCCGACCAGTGGTTTAGCCCGATCTTTCCAAGGGTTGGTACAAGCTATTTTTAGCATTTCACCTCAGTCAGAAGAATGCAAAGGCTAACCTATTATTTAATGAACCTTGTGGCATGGAGTACCTCAAATTACCTTTGAATCATCATACTTTGAAAAAGCAAAAATGGAATTCTAAGAAGAGAACACCCAATTATAATAGAGGTCCTCACAAATTAAAGGACAGCCTTGCCAAAAAAAGTTGTCTGCAAAATGGGACCCTCAAATATGTTTCCCGTCATGAACATGAATCACAATTTTATATTTTGCATTCACACTTATTTTTCTCATGTGTATTCTGCAATTGGTACAGTATGTTGTATGATAACGATTCACTACTCAAGTGAAAATAGGCCCTCTTGAATGTCAATTATTTGGGCATTGAATGTTCTGGGCATTTTACCATGAATGAAATCAGTGGTTTGTCGTTTTGAAAAAGTTGCCCTATGTCCGAAAAGACTTGTATCACATGTTTTTATTAGTATCAATCCTAATTTTGGAGCGGCTTTTGACATCGCTAATAATAATGTTATTTATAGAAATTACCCACTGGGCACACACAGGTTGAATCAAAGTTGTTTCTATGTCATTTCAACAAAATTACATTAAACCAAACGTGGAAAAGGCTACATGTTGAATTGACGTCTCTGCACCAGTGGGTACTGTCATCACAATAGCCACAAGAGTCATGTGACCTATACAAAGCCAGTCACTCCCCTTTCTCCACAACTTGCCTATATAGACAAAGGATGAAGAAAGATAGAGTGTTTGTGTAGATTAGAGGGAGAGAGTCACTTCAACATCCCTCCAGTCATTGAAGCTGATAGCAGGAACAAGTATTTGAACCAGGGAAACCCTTGGGAGCCGAGTCAACTCATTTGCCACAGAGATATTGCCAATAACACACTGTAAGTATTGCAGTTTATTGCTTAAGCCCATTTAGAGGGGGGAAGGAGGGATGGGGGAAGGAAAATATATTTTATAAGATGGAAAGTCTGCACAAAGGTGGTAGACAGACCAAGCAGGCTCAGAACTCACAGTACCCAGGATTTGATTATTTGAGTTGGGAGGACAAAGACTTTTATTATTTCTTATTGTTGTTGCATTGTCGAGAAGGAACCTGCAAGTAAGAATTTCATTGGAAGGTGTATCACCATACATACGACTCACAAAACTTGTAACTTCTCTGTGCCAACTCCACAATGGCACAAGCAACGGTGAGTGTGGGTATGACTTTCAGGTATAGTCTACTAACAAAGACTTGAAAGAATGTAATCATAGTTAGAAACGTATATCTTGCTGATTTTAATTGAGGTAATATGAGATGGAACAGGACTCAATGCTGCACTTTTTCCAGACAGGTTTGGATTTGTGTTTTATGATTTGGGATGACGCAACAGAATGAACTAGCAAGGATTCACAAAGTAAGGGGCTACAAACTGGTTGTTATTAGACAATTCAAAGGGTATTAAGTGGATATTGAAAATACTGTTTATGTACACAGTGGTTAAGCAGTCTGTATTTAAATCCTATGGTTACTGTAATTATGTCTTATTATGTCTTCTTACATTGATTCCAACACTGAGATGACAGATGTTTGGTAAACTCTCAATACAGTCTTCTGTGTTTCAATTTAGTGTATGTGACTATGTAAGTTAAAGCTTAGTTGATAAGGACCATCGATCACACTAGTGAAAATTAACGTGCTGTGTTTGACTATTGATAAAATTCTAACTTTGAGATGGTCCATGGAAGATGTTGAAAGTTGAAAAAAAGAGACTGATCACTTGAAAAATAATGAAACGATACCCCGGCAATAACCAAAGATGGCAGTATTGCAACTCATCTTTGCTCAAAAAAAGTAATAATTTAACGAGCAAATTACAAAGCATAAGCTATGAATAACTTTGAAATAGTTTTAGGCCTATGTTCCATCAATAAATAATCGGATCTGTGCAGAAACAGAGAGCTCCTTGTTTTACATTTTCTTTTCTTGTATAGTCACCCCATTGAAGTGTCCTGGGTGAAGGAATATTTTTTGGGTAGTCACCCCATTGAAGTGTCCTGGGTGAAGGAATATTTTTTGGGTAGTCACACTGTTGAAGTGTCCTGGGTGAAGAATTTTGGGGGGGATTTTCAAGTCTCTCAGTCGAGCACCTGATTCCCTTTTTGTTCAAGTTGAGCTAAAGTGCATTAGGGTACACTTTCCTTCCATTGAAATAGGAGCTGAGGCTTTGAGTTCTTATGACTCATACTCACAGGGCCGGACCTAGCCTTTTGGGGGCCCTAAGCGAGATTTGGTTGGGGAGCCCTCCTACCTCGCGGGCAAAACATTTTAGCCCCCCCCCCCTTGACAGCAGAGAGAACATTTTGGTTTTAAAATACATTTCCTGCAATTATCAACATTTCGCCATGGGCAGTAGAGAAAATGTTAACATTTTAAAACAACTTTCTGCAATTCTACACGTTTTGCCATGGGGCAGAGAGAAGTTTAGCAATGTAATAACATATTCCAGGCAATTATACTCATTTAGCCATGGGGTGGAGAGAGAAATGTTTTCTGTTTTAAAGCTAATTTCCTTTAATTGTACACATTTTGCCAATACTTATTATATGTTAATGATATCTGAATGAGATTGACTAACAAAATCAAAGGGGGCCCCCTAGAGTTCAGGGGCCCTGGGTATATGTCCTGTGTGCCCAGTTGGTATTCGGGCATGATTACTACAAAGTTTAGATAGCTGGCTAGACTAATTTACCAATATAAAAATTGTTAGCTGACATG
This sequence comes from Oncorhynchus kisutch, assembly GCF_002021735.2. Lineage (NCBI taxonomy): Eukaryota > Metazoa > Chordata > Actinopteri > Salmoniformes > Salmonidae > Oncorhynchus > Oncorhynchus kisutch. The sequence continues at coordinate 66,700,889 of NC_034178.2, forward strand.
GCTAATTGAGTGACTGCCAGTGACTAACTTAACAAGAGAAAAACTGATGCTGCATAATCAAATTTCGAAATGGCACCTTGTGTATTCTACTATTCTAACACTGAGTTCATAAAAATAGATACGTTTTTTGGGGTGGGCCCCCTAGTGGCCAGGGGCACTAAGCCACCTCTTATGTAGCTTTATGCCTGGGGCCTGCCATGCATACACATCCTTATATAGTTCTACAGCAGGTGTTGAATCAGTCAACTCTGACATGCTCTGCAGAATATCTTATTCAAGTGACAAAACTTGATGCAAAACACACTGTAACATCACTCGTTTGCTTTGCTAGTTAGTTGAGAGCATCTAGCAAGTTTGTTGATTAGTTTAGTTTTTGGGCTGCTCTTTCTTGAGGGGCTGCTCTTGCCTATATGTGCTAGTTACCTGTAACTACATGAGTATGGTTAACTTTAACTTAACACAAAAGGGCATGAATACAGCACCTCTCATGAAGCACAATATGGGCTGTTGTTAGGGTTTGGGTCTGGCACACACACGTGCCCTGTTCCCAGAACTCTTCACTCAGAGTTCTCTATTGGTCATTGGCCTGAATACGACCGTACACTTATCAAAACAAATCAAATAAAAATGTATTGGTTACATACACGTGTTTAGCAGATGTTATTGCGGGTGTAGCAAATCTCTTGTGTGTATGAACTGAAGTACCCGCACTCTCCTCCATTGCGAAACACTTGTTTCCCATCAGCCAAAATAGTTGCCTGGAGTGAGATAACTGGGGGATGGTGGATGATATACAATAGATGACATGGTTTCAACACAATAAAAAAAAAATGGATGTTGGGAAAATAGTCTGTGTCAAACTGACTCTGGAACATGTGCCATCTTGCCATCACCCTCAATAATTCTCAAGCTTTGGCCACCAGCATTTGACCATTCATAAATCACTCAATTAGTAACGCTTTTAAACACTTGGTGGTTTTATGATGTAGGTGCACTTATCCTTGTGTGGTGGTCACTGTTGTTGTGAAGAAGACACTGTTTATGATCAGAATCACCTTTATTCGCCAACTACATTTACACATACTTAGTGATATGATTCTGCTGGTGATATACAACATTTAGAGACAGAGTACAGGCAGGAGTTTACACAAAGTTTCTCCCTCACACAAGCTGTTCCTTCTAGGAATCCGCAATCTTTGGCCCCTGTACAGATTCTAAGAAAGGGGTGAGGAAATTGTAAATGGTCCATTCAAGGGGAAAGGTCTTTAGGGAGATTAAGTTTGTTGAGTTAGCCGTTTGTATGAGTTTAAACTGTAGAGAGTCTAAATTAAATGGGTTTGGCAGCGGGGGTGGGTTGTCCAGCAGTCCCTCCTAAAACCTTACGGGTCAACGAACATCCTGCTCTCCTTCAAACCTTTTCTGTTCCTCACTGTCGGGGGTTACTAGAACTAACTGCTGCCCCTGCTGTTAAACAAGACAAAGAGCTGTGCAGCTACACACGCACACACGCACGCACGCGCGCGCACACACACACACACGCACGCACGCACGCACGCACACACACGCGCACGCGCGCACACACACACACACACACACACACACACACACACACACACACACACGCACGCACGCACGCACGCACACACGCATGCACGCACACACACACACACACACTCTCTCTCTCTTTCTTTCTGACTCACCTACTTAGCAGCCGTACATGTTACAGCAGGACAGGGAATCAGACTGCAGCATTTGAATTGCACACTGTGGAGATACTGTAAAGAAGACAAACATTTAGGGGTTTTCTTTGTTTTTCTCTTTTATTTGGCTTCCACAGACCCTCCGTTATTGAGGTAAGAGATTTTGGTGCAGGATTTTGTCAGGGAGGAGAAATGCATCTTGGAATTCTTGCTTGTGATGGAGATAAAGAGGGCTAAGAGCCTGAGTGATGTACAGGACAAGAAGTAATAACTACATTGACATCTGAATTACTATAAAGCATCTGTAAGCAAGGTTGATGATATGAATACACAAATTAGCTTAAAATTAGATATGTTATTGTAAATACAAAGGGACACAATGAGTGTTGTTTGAGAGGACTTTATTACTCAGAGCAGTTCGGTAGTGTGTACATTGTCCCAGTACATCTTAACTGCCTATCGTTGTGAAAATATAAGGGGCGAAAATGTACATGTTTGTAAGCGACTCATAATCATCTATGTCCATGGATTCTATGCATTTTCACTGTTGCAGGACAATGGTGAAAGAAGAAGATTGAGATACGCAGTGCAAATAGTTCCTCTAAAAGGCATTCATAACCTTTGACTTTAATATGAAACGTTGTTTGAAATGAATACCCATTTATTAGATGATATATTAGTTGATGACCTCCATGACTTCTGGATAATATTGTGTAATTCAGTCTCATGGAATAAAGTGCCAATAAGGTTCATAGGAACTGAATGAATTATGTTATCTCCTTAGTTTCGAGGGAGATTGATGCAACCCCAGAAAGCTCGTCACCAACAATAAATGACTCCTTTTCATTTTCATCTGTGGTGAAAGGCGGCAGAGCTACATCGGTGTTGTCAGACCATGAGACATCCCGAAAATTGTTCTTCTCACGAAAATGTCCCACAACCGTCACGAGACTCGCCTGAAGTCGGTACCACCGATCTGCCAACTTCTATCTGTAGCATAGAACAGTTTGGGCTTGGTTGTTTTGCTCTAGGACGCCCACAAGCAACACCAGAATCGTCTGAAGACAGCCTGGTACCAGTTAAAAAAATGAATGGAAGCATATAGAAGTAGTTTAGTGCCTAAAGAAAGGGTGAAATATGTGTAATTTTAAACCAAATAGCTAAACGATCCTTGGTATGACCATTTTAAAACAATTACTTATATTAGTTTAGTAAATAACCCACCCCACCCCCCCCGGCTTAGACTCTAGGGTGTTAATTCAATTGAAATAAAATGTATTAAAAACGATCATAGTGCTATGATGCTTTTGGGAAACCCAACCCTAGTATTTAGTGTTTGAGCTTTGAGGTGACTGGATCCTTGCCTACTCTCTGTCTGTCTGTCTGTTTTGACTCCCTGCAGGTTGAGTGAGTCGTGATGGCTTCCTGCACGGTGTCTATCCTCTTCCTTCTCATCGTTGCAATGTCAGCAGCAGAGCCGCCAGGCTGCAAGATCCGGATCACAAACAGAGGCCTCGAAATGTGTAAGAAATTCACAACAAAAACACTCTGTGCCTTCAGAAAGTATTCATACCCTTTCACTTATTCTACATGTTGTTGTGTTACAGCCTGAATTTAAAATAGATTCAATTAATTGTTTATTGAAAATGAAATACAGAAATATCTCATTTACATAAATATTCACACCCCTGAGTCAATACATGTTAGAATTGCCTTTGGCAACGATTAGAGCTGTGAGTCTTTCTGGGTAAGTCTCTAAGAGCTTTGCACACCTGGATTGTGCTACATATTTGCACATTATTCTTTTTTTAATTCTTCAAACTGTCTAGTTGGTTGATGATCATTTCTAGACATCCATTTTCAAATCGTCATAGATTTTCAAGCCAATTTAAGTCATAACTGTAACTCGAACATTCACTGTCTTCTTGGTAAGCAACTCCAGTGTAGATTTTGCCTTGTGTTTTAGGTTCTTGTCCTGCTGAAAGGTGAATTTGTCACCCAGTGTCTATTGGAAAGCAGACTGAACCAGGTTTTCCTCTAGGATTTAGCCTGTGCTTCACTTTATTCCATTTATTTTTATCCAGAAAAACTCCCTAGTCCTTGCCGATGACAAGCACACCCATAGCATGATGCAGCCCACCTTCCCATGTTTGAAAATGTATGAAGCATGGTACTCAGTATTATGTTGGTATTCATCAAAAATAGTGAATTGCTTGGCGAAAATGTTTGCAATATTACTTTAGTGCCTTGTTGCAAACAGGATGCATGTTTTGGAATATTTATATTCTGTACAGGCTTTCTTCTTCTCCTTCTGACAATTAGGTTAGTATTGTGGAGTAACTACAATGTTGTTGATCCTCTGTTTTCTCCTATCACAGCTATTATCTCTCTGACTGTTTTAAAGTCACCATTGGCCTCATGATGAAATTCCTAAGCACCGCTTGCCTCTCTTCCCAGACTTATCAATGAACGGTCCAGGTCCCACCTCAGTGATCCGGGTCCTACATAGACTTTCAGGGCCAGGCTAGCTAACAAACGCTGCACAGCATGCTAGCCAGGTTAGCTAACTTGCCGAGATGAGCTAGATCCTTCTAGCTATTCCGGCTTCCTAACGATGGAATTGCTTGAGTAGCTATCTTGTTTAGTGTATGTCACTAGCGTTAAGTCACATGGTTATTCTAAATGGACCATGCTGCAGTCAAATAGGCTAGCTAGCCGAGCATAGCCTACAAGCCTCATGGCTAACATCAACTAGCATGCATAACTTCTGGCGAATGAAGCTTACTAGCGTTCCCCTGGTGTTAGAGGCAATCCCATTCCTATTTACAATTCCTGAAGTTGGAGGGAGTGGAGGAAGTAGGGCTTGCATGCACCTCCGATAAGGTAGCATCCTCCAAGCGCTTGCACAGGTAACCCCCCGGAGCGAGCGACCAGTGCGTCCCTCCACAAAAACATTACTGTGATGTCAGTGCCCCCACGTTTGCTTACGGAAGGCCAAATGGGGTGCTAAGTCAGCCATTGTCGGAGCCCCCTGTGTCCATACAGGTCCGGGCTTCATCCAGGCTATACAGTCTCACGGAAGCATACCTTAATTGGAAGTTTGTCCATGTTTAAAGCCCCCTATGTTACCCCGTTCACAGGGTTCAATAGGTATATATGGGTTCTATGGGTGATTGGTTTCATTCCTGGGAATTAGATTCCATTATGAATCATCCCTGTCTGTTACCACAGAAGGGAGACATTTTCCAGAGCTGTCTGTCCCTTTTCCAGCTGGGTTACAAGGTGCTGTGGCACCGGTACCTATGACCGGTGGGTATGATAACCTCCATGATAAAATTTTTTCCCTGGGTCTATTTTGTTTGCGTGCGGTTCAGCGCTGGGTTCCAGGCCGCATCTTAATAATAAGTTGGGTGTTGCTTATATTTGTCTTGTTACACACGTGTGTAATGGAAATATGTTTTTTTTTGTATCTCAACTCCCCCTGAGGGAGTGGGGTCACAGCCAGGGTCCCCATTGTACAGCACCCCTGGAGCAATTAGGGTTAACTGCTTTGCTCAAGGGAACAGCAAGACAGATTTTTCACCTTGTCGACTCCGGTATTCGAACGAGTGACCTTTCGCTCTAACCTCAAGCTTAACCTGGCTAGCGTGCTGTGGAACACTTGTAAGCTAGCCTGGTCTCAAAAGTCTATGTAAGATCTGATCACTGAGGTGGTACACAGGCGACGGGGGGATGCCCACAGAACCTGGTCGCCCTCTCTCTTACCGCCTAAACCGAGTGAAGCTTGTTGTGACAGAAGTAACTCCAAGTGGGACTGCCAATCAGGGTACGTCATTGATTGACGGAGCCCCCGAACCCAGACTAGACTGGGCTTCAGGCAAACACAGTTGTGTCAACCCAAAGTTACACAGTGTGCACGGGTGTCAAGTGTTGCATCTCCCACATGTGGCTTCAATGAAAAGTGTCCCTTCTCCACATTCAGACACATGGTGCTCGTGAGTGGTGGAAAGGGAAAAATAACCAATCTCTTTCTACAAGGTGGCGTTCCTCCCTGTCAGATGGCACTTGACGGGAGGCTCGCTGTCTGCTCCAACCAATGGTGCGCATGCGCGGTATTGCTCTGGATCATGCGAACATGATTTTACAGCGCTGAGTGCTAGTCTTTCACTTCTCTCACAGCCTAAACCGTTTGCTTCGGGTGTCCTTGTCAGGCCTACGGGCCCGGGCCAACCGGGTGGGACCCTCTGTTATTGTCAGGGGGTTACCATGGTTTCAGTTGTACCCCACAGGGAGTTCACGACAGACACATTCACCCCGAGGGTGGGGTGACTTGTAAGATGGTAGAGCGCACTGCATATCAATTACCTGGAGCTCCTAATGGTGTATCTGGTGCTCAGGCGCTTCTTCCCGGCTGTGTCAGGCTGGCTTGTGATGGTCAGAACCGGCAATATTTATGGTGGTGGTGCCATACACCAACAGACGGTGAGGGACTCAGTCTCTCTCCCTCCTTACCTTAGTTTATTGCTGTGCAGCAGCGCTCACATGTTCTCGCTTCTCTATGGTTGCCTCAACTCGGGCGCAGGTCTTCTGTCCAGGTGGGCCCCTCTCTCTTAGGAGTGGTGGGTATACCCCTGGGTGGTCTCCCAGATATATGAAATGTTCGGCAGGGCCAACGTAGATCTTTAAGCATCGCAAAGAAGCACTCTTTGTCGTATGTTTCTTTCGATGAGGGACCTGAACACTTAATTGAGAACTGACACACTCGTACTCTCTTTTACACATTTCCCCCTGTTGTCCACATTGACGGGGCTGTAGTGGATTAGATTGAGAGCTTTAAAAACCTCGGTGTAACCTCACTAAGGACCTATCATGGTCAAAACACAGCCTCCCCCTCAGGAGGCTGAAAAGATTTGGCATGGGACCTCAGATCCTCAAAAAAGTATTACAGCTGCACCATTATTAAGAACAAAATCAAATCAAATCAAATGTTATTTGTCACATACACATGGTTAGCAGATGTCAATGCGAGTTTAGCGAAATGCTTGTGCTTCTAGTTCCGACAATGCAGTAATAACCAACAAGTAATCTAGCTAACAATTCCAAAACTACTACCTTATAGACACAAGTGTAAGGGGATAAAGAATATGTACATAAAGATATATGAATGAGTGATGGTACAGAGCAGCATAGGCAAGACACAATAGATGGTATTGAGTACAGTATATACATATGAGATGAGTATGTAAACAAAGTGGCATAGTTAAAGTGGCTAGTGATACATGTATTACATAAAGATGCAGTAGATGATATAGAGTACAGTATATACAGTGCCTTGCGAAAGTATTCGGCCCCCTTGAACTTTGCGACCTTTTGCCACATTTCAGGCTTCAAACATAAAGATATAAAACTGTATTTTTTTGTGAAGAATCAACAACAAGTGGGACACAATCATGAAGTGGAACGACATTTATTGGATATTTCAAACTTTTTTAACAAATCAAAAACTGGAAAATTGGGCATGCAAAATTATTCAGGTAGGGTGGAGGTGATATGGTCCTTGACTAGTCTCTCAAAGCACTTCATGATGACGGAAGTGAGTGCATCTCGACTGGTTCCATCACCTCTTGTTATGGCAACTGCTTGGCATCCGACCGCAAGGCACTACAGAGCGTAGTTCGCGTATGGCCCAGCACATCACTGGCGCCGAGCTCCCTGCCATCCAGAACTTCTATACCAGGCAGACTCAGAGGAAGCACCTCAAAATTGTCAAAGACCACAGACACCCAAGTCATAGACTGTTCTCTCTGCTACTGCATGGCAAGCTGTACCGGAGCGCCCCTTCTGGGACCAAAAGTGTCCTGAACAGCTTCTACTCACAAACCATAAGACTGCTAAATAATTTGTTAAATAGTTACCCAAATAGCTACCTGGACTGATCTGCATTTACCCTTTTTTCACTAACTTTTCTGACTCATCACATACAGTTAAAGTTGGAAGTTTACATACACTCAGGTTGGAGTCATTAAAACTCGTTTTTCAACCACTCCACAAATTTCTTGTTAACAAACTATAGTTTTGGCAAGTCGTTTAGGACATCTACTTTGTGCATGACACAAGTCATTTTTCAACAATTGTTTACAGCCAGATTATTTCACTTATAAATTCACTGTATCACAATTTCAGTGGGTCAGAAGTTTACATACTAAGTTGACTGTGCCTTTATCCAGCTTGGAAAAATACAGAAAATAATGTCATGGCTTTAGAAGCTTCTGATAGGCTAATTGACCTCATTTGAGTCAATTGGAGGTGTACCTGTGGATGTATTTGAAGGCCGACCTTCAAACTCAGTGCCTTTTTGCTTAACATCATGGGAAAATCAAAACAAATTAGCCTGGTTCATCCTTGGGAGCAATTTCCAAACACCTGAAGGTACCACGTTCATCTGTACAAACAATAGTACGCAAGTATAAACACCATGGGACCACGCAGCCGTCATACCACTCAGGAAGGAGACTCATTCTGTCTTCTAGAGATTAATTTACTTTGGTGCGAAAAGTGCAAATCAATCCCAGAACAACAGCAAAGGACCTTGTGAAGATGCTGGAGGAAACAGGTACAAAAGTATCTATATCCACAGTAAAACGAGTCCTATATCGACATAACCTGAAAGGCTGCTCAGCAAGGAAGAAGCCACTGCTCCAAAACCGCCATAAGAAAGCCAGACTATGGTTTGCAATTGCACATGGGGACAAAGATGGTACTTTTTGGAGAAATGTCCTCTAGTCTGATGAAACAAAAATAGAACTGTTTGGCCTTAATGACCATTGTTATGTTTGGTGGAAAAAGGGGGATGCTTGCAAACCGAAGAACACCATCCCAACTGTTAAGCAGGGGGGTGGCAGCATCATGTTGTTGGGGTGCTTTGCTGCAGGAGTGACTGGTGCACTTCACAAAATAGATGGCTTCATGAGGCAGGAAAATTATGTGGATATGTTGAAGCAATATCTCAAGACATCAGTCAGGAAGTTAAAGCTTGGTCGCAAATGGGTCTCCCTAATGGACATTGACCCCAAGCATACTACCAATGTTGTGGCAAAATGGTTTAAGGACAACAAAGTCAAGGTATTGGAGTGCCCATCACAAAGCCCTGACCTCAATCCTATAGAAAATTTGTGGGCAGAACTGAAAAAGTGTGTGCGAGCAAGGAGGCCTAGAAACCTGACTCAGTTACACCAGCTCTGTCAGGAGCAATGGGCCACAATTCACCCAACTTATTGTGGGAAGCTTGTGGAAGGCTAAACAATTTAAAGGTTGGTTTCAATTATGTTTCTAGAGACAATATCTCTCTCGTCATCACTCAATACCTAGGTTTACCTCCACTGTATTCACATACTACCATATCTTTGTCTGTACATTATACCTTGATGCTATTTTATCGCCCCCAGAAACCTCCTTTTACTCTATGTTCCAGACGTTCTAGACGACCAATTCTCATAGCTTTTAGCCGTACCCTTATTCTACTCCTCCTATGTTCCTCTGGCGATGTAGAGGTGAATCCAGGCCCTGCAGTGCCTAGCTCCACTCCTATTCCCCAGGCGCTCTCTTTTGACAACTTCTGTAACCGTAATAGCCTTGGTTTCATGCATGTTAACATTAGAAGCCTCCTCCCTAAGTTTGTTCTATTCACTGCTTTAGCACACTCTGCCAACCCGGATGTTCTAGCTGTGTCTGAATCCTGGCTTAGGAAGACCACCAAAAATTCAGAAATTTTAATTCCAAACTACAACATTTTCAGACAAGATAGAACTGCCAAAGGGGGCGGTGTTGCAATCTACTGCAAAGATAGCCTGCAGAGTTCTGTCCCACTATCCAGGTCTGTACCCAAACAATTTGAACTTCTACTTTTAAAAATCCACCTCTCTAAAAACAAGTCTCTCACCGTTGCCGCCTGCTATAGACCACCCTCTGCCCCCAGCTGTGCTCTGGACACCATATGTGAACTGATTGCACCCCCATCTATCTTCAGAGTTCGTGCTGCTAGGCCTAAACTGGAACATGCTTAACACCCCAGCCATCCTACAATCTAAACTTGATGCCCTCAATCTCACACAAATTATCAATGAACCTACCAGGTACCTCCCCAAAGCCTTAAACACGGGCACCCTCATAGATATCATCCTGACCAACTTCCCCTCTAAATACACCTCTGCTGTCTTCAACCAAGATCTCAGCGATCACTGCCTCATTGCCTGCATCCGTAATGGGTCAGCGGTCAAACGACCTCCACTCATCACTGTAAAACGCTCCCTGAAACACTTCTGCGAGCAGGCCTTTCTAATCGACCTGGCTGGGGTATCCTGGAAGGATATTGATCTCATCCCGTCAGTAGAGGATGCCTGGATATTTAAAAAAAATGCCTTCCTAACCATCTTAAATAAACATGCCCCATTCAAGAAATTTAGAACCAGGAACAGATATAGCCCTTGGTTCTCCCCAGACCTGACTGCCCTTAACCAACACAAAAGCATCCTATGGCGTTCTGCATCAGCATCGAACAGCCCCCGTGATATGCAGTTGTTCAGGGAAGCTAGAAACCATTATACACAGGCAGTTAGAAAAGCCAAGGCTAGCTTTTTCAAGCAGAAATTTGCTTCCTGCAACACTAACTCAAAAAAGTTCTGTGACACTGTAAAGTCCATGGAGAATAAGAACACCTCCTCCCAGCTGCCCACTGCACTGAAGATAGGAAACACTGTCACCACTGATAAATCCACCATAATTGAGAATTTCAATAAGCATTTTTCTACGGCTGGCCATGCTTTCCACCTGGCTACTCCTACCCCGGTCAACAGCACTGCACCCCCAACAGCAACTCGCCCAAGCCTTCCCCATTTCTCCTTCTCCCAAATCCGTTCAGCTGATGTTCTGAAAGAGCTGCAAAATCTGGACCCCTACAAATCAGCCGGGCTAGACAATCTGGACCCTTTCTTTCTAAAATTATCTGCCGAAATTGTTGCCACCCCTATTACTAGCCTGTTCAACCTCTCTTTCGTGTCGTCTGAGATTCCCAAAGATTGGAAAGCAGCTGCGGTCATCCCCCTCTTCAAAGGGGGGGACACTCTTGACCCAAACTGCTACAGACCTATATCTATTCTACTGTGCCTTTCTAAGGTCTTCGAAAGCCAAGTCAACAAACAGATTACCGACCATTTCGAATCTCACCATACCTTCTCTGCTATGCAATCTGGTTTCAGAGCTGGTCATGGGTGCACCTCAGCCACGCTCAAGGTCCTAAACGATATCTTAACCGCCATCGATAAGAAACATTACTGTGCAGCCGTATTCATTGATCTGGCCAAGGCTTTCGACTCTGTCAATCACCACATCCTCATCGGCAGACTCGACAGCCTTGGTTTCTCAAATGATTGCCTCGCCTGGTTCACCAACTACTTCTCTGATAGAGTTCAGTGTGTCAAATCGGAGGGTCTGCTGTCCGGACCTCTGGCAGTCTCTATGGGGGTGCCACAGGGTTCAATTCTTGGACCGACTCTCTTCTCTGTATACATCAATGAGGTCGCTCTTGCTGCTGGTGAGTCTCTGATCCACCTCCACGCAGACGACACCATTCTGTATACTTCCGGCCCTTCTTTGGACACTGTGTTAACAATCCTCCAGGCAAGCTTCAATGCCATACAACTCTCCTTCCGTGGCCTCCAATTGCTCTTAAATACAAGTAAAACTAAATGCATGCTCTTCAACCGATCACTACCTGCACCTACCCGCCTGTCTAACATCACTACTCTGGACGGCTCTGACTTAGAATACGTGGACAACTACAAATACTTAGGTGTCTGGTTAGACTGTAACCTCTCCTTCCAGACCAATATCAAACATCTCCAATCCAAAGTTAAATCTAGAATTGGCTTCCTATTTCGCAACAAAGCATCCTTCACTCATGCTGCCAAACATACCCTTGTAAAACTGACCATCCTACCAATCCTCGACTTTGGCGATGTCATTTACAAAATAGCCTCCAATACCCTACTCAACAAATTGGATGCAGTCTATCACAGTGCAATCCGTTTTGTCACCAAAGCCCCATATACTACCCACCATTGCGACCTGTACGCTCTCGTTGGCTGGCCCTCGCTTCATACTCGTCGCCAAACCCACTGGCTCCATGTCATCTACAAGACCCTGCTAGGTAAAGTCCCCCCTTATCTCAGCTCGCTGGTCACCATAGCATCTCCCACCTGTAGCACACGCTCCAGCAGGTATATCTCTCTAGTCACCCCCAAAACCAATTCTTTCTTTGGCCGCCTCTCCTTCCAGTTCTCTGCTGCCAAGGACTGGAACGAACTACAAAAATCTCTGAAATTGGAAACACTTATCTCCCTCACTAGCTTTAAGCACCAACTGTCAGAGCAGCTCACAGATTACTGCACCTGTACATAGCCCACCTATAATTTAGCCCAAACAACTACCTCTTTCCCAACTGTATTTAATTTTTATTTATTAATTTATTTTGCTCCTTTGCACCCCATTATTTTTATTTCTACTTTGCACATTCTTCCATTGCAAAACTACCATTCCAGTGTTTTACTTGCTATATTGTATTTACTTTGCCACCATGGCCTTTTTTGCCTTTACCTCCCTTCTCACCTCATTTGCTCACATTGTATATAGACTTGTTTATACTGTATTATTGACTGTATGTTTGTTTTACTCCATGTGTAACTCTGTGTCGTTGTATCTGTCGAACTGCTTTGCTTTATCTTGGCCAGGTCGCAATTGTAAATGAGAACTTGTTCTCAACTTGCCTACCTGGTTAAATAAAGGTAAAATAAAATAAATAAATAAAGGCAATGCTACCAAATACTAATTGAGTGTATGTAAACTTCTGACCCACTGGGAATGTGATGAAAGAAATGAAAGCTGAAATAAATCATTCTCTCTACTATTATTCTGACATTTCACATTCTTAAAATAAAGTGGTGATCCTAACCGACCTAAAACAGTGAATGTTTACTATGATTAAATGTCAGGAATTGTGAAAAACTGAGTTTAAATATATTTGGCTCAGGTGTATGTAAAATTCTGTCTTCAACTGTATGCTGCTGCTACTGTTTTTTCTCTGTAACTTTATTCCTAGTTACATGTACTTATGTACCTCAATTACCTCGTACCCCTGCACATCGACTCGGTACTGGTTCCCCCTGTATATTGGAAAGTTATCGTTACTCAGTGTGTATTTATTGTTACATGTTTTACTTTTCTATTATTCTCTATTTTCCTTTTTGGTTCACTAAGATCATTTGCCTTTTAGCACAACAACTCCGGTTGTGCAGGGACCTGTGGTCCCAGGCGCACGGGCAGGTTTGGAACGCAGAGCCGGAGGTTTTATTTCTATCAGCCTGGCCCCTAGGAAGGCCAATCAGGTGGCTAGATCTAGAGTAGGCCTGGGCAACTCCAGTCCTCGGGGGCCTGATTAGTGTCACACTTTTCCCCCAGCCCCAGCTAACACACATGACTCCAATAATCAACTAATCATGATCTTCAGTTGAAAATGCAATTAGTTAAAATCAGGTGTGTTTGCTGGGGATGGGGGATAAGTCTGACACCAATCAGGCCCCCGAGGACTGGAGTTGCCCTGACCTAGAGGGTTACCTCTGAACGTTATTGCTACTATTTAGTCTGCAAGGGCGCCCTCAACAGGGGGCTGTGTATGTATAAAATGCCAGGGGTTGTAGCTCTGGTGCCAAGATAAAGGGCTGGTTCCTTTTTCAGTGCTATGTGAGTGACATCTTTATTTTCCTATAGGAGCTTTTTGAGCAAAGGGCGGCCATTCTCCACACTAAAAGTGTACATGACGGCAATTTCAGCATGTCATGTGAGAATTGATGTTGCCACTCCCCTAGTAATGCGGTTTCTAAAAGGGTGTGGTCTCTAAACATATTGTGCCCACTAGGGATTAAGCTTTGGTTTTGGATGCTCTGTGAGGCCCCCTTTGAACCACAGGAGGCTGTGGATCTGAGTATCCTCTCCTACACCACCTCCCTGCTTGTGCCTTTGCCTTGGGACACGCGTGTTTTGGACCTCCACGTGTTATCTGTACACCCTTCCTGTACTCAGTTCACCTCGGGCAACTCTAAGGTGACATTGCGTCCAAATGGGTCCTTCAACCCCAAAAGTCGGGGCTATGTCCTACAGGTCCTTAACTTTTGAGTTATTTCCCTTTTCGCCTCCTCCTTTTGCTTCTGAAGAGCAACAGAGGTTACATACCCTGTGTCTAGTACGAGCTACAGATGTATGATCATAATTTGAGCCAGTTTTCTACAGAAGGAAAATAGTCCTACAGCAATGGGATATGTGAATTATTATGTGGATTATAATTAATGGCCGTTTTTTTCTAGGGGTTGATCATTTTTTTGTTACGGTAAATAAAGTCTACAATTTTAAAGTGGAAATCACAAACTTTCGAAGCCCTTATAAACCTTAATACATGACAAGTTTATGTTTCCTGCCATGCAGGAAAATTCTTAGCAACAAAAGAGTGGTCAAATTAAGATCCTACATTTCTATACGCACGTACATTGAGGGATCCGGGATATCCGGTTATGTGACCAGATTTATGTCTGTTTTGCTAATCCAGGTCGAGGCAGGGCAGCATCTCCCGCAGGATTGTGGAGGCTGTCTCCCTGTCATATCGCTGTCTCCCTGTCATAAGGGGCAAGGGTTACCTAGCAATGTATGTGCCGACTTCACCAGGGGTCTGGCAGTGTCTTGGGAGTTTGGTATTTTGGAATTTTATTAGGATCCCCATTAGGTGTTGCAAAAGCAGCAGCTACTCTTCCTGGGGTCCACACAAAACATGTAACATAATACAGATTGACATAATACAGAACATCCATAGACAAGAGCAGCTCAAGGACAGAACTACATAAAAACATTTTAAAGGCACACGTAGCCTAAATATCAATGCATACACACAAACTATCTAGGTCAAATTTCAGGGTTGACTGTAGGAAATACAGTATTTGGGCTGTGGTGAGTTGGGCATCACCACACACTGTTGTGAGGTTTTATCGCTTGGATGTCACTGCTACCAGTGTAGCCCACAGTGTGCTTACAGCTGGGACAGGGTAAATCACTAGGCAGCATGTCGTGTACGCAATACCCAGGTCAGTTCTGGGTGGTCTGCCGTGGGCCGTTTGATTTACTACCCTTGGGGTCGGCTTAGGGTGGGATTCCATTTCCACATAATATGTTGTACCGAAGTTGACTGACTGAAAGGCAACGTAACGTTATGACTTTAACTACTGTTCCCTGGAGGAGAGGTAAAACCCCTGTTAGGCCCCGCACCGCCCGTTTCTGGACTCTGTGAAGAGCTTCCAGCGAGGTTCAGATTTCATTGGCCTTGTCAGGCACGATTTTAGTTCCTTCAGCGAACAGTAGCTGTAGTCATAACGTTACGTTTTCATCAGTCTCCAACAGTACTGAATGGTTGCAAGTTCAAATCCCCGAGCTGACAAGGTACAAATCTGTCGTTCTGCCCCTTAACAGGCAGCTAACCCACTGTTCCTAGGCCGTCATTGAAAATAAGAATTTGTTCTTAACTGACTTGCCTAGTTAAATAAAGGTAAAATAAATCAAATGGTCCTGGAACATCTTCAGTCTTGACCAAAGGAAGACGTCACCTCCACTGCATTGTCACTATCAGGATTTTGCTCTACTAGCCTCCATTACCCAAACAAAGCACCTTAATCCACTTAGATCCTCTTAGTTGTGTGGGCTGTCTTCTTAAGGCATTGGCCGTGTAGCTCTAAACTTAACTCTTTCAAACCTGCCTTTCAGTGAAGTACGAGACCCAGAAGTTTGTGGTGGAGGAACTGAGCAACATCACCATGCCAGAGATGAAGGGCAATGAGGGCCGCTTCGAGTATACCATCAATGAGTAAGCCCTGAGCTGGGATCCATCCACCTTAACGGTCTAAAGTTGCTGCCGCTATGTTCCAATGGCTCATGATTCTTTGATATCTGTGCCTATTAATGAACTGTGGGTAGTGTCTGACTGGATTTCTAGAAGATGACCTATAAAGCTCAGCAACTGAATACCCCCTTTTTAAAGATACATGCCAGATGGATTCGCTCACCACATGAAGTGAAAAAGTAAGGTATGCAAAGTTATCTGTCTGGTCTACGAGGCTAGAACTTCTTCATCTTTTGTCAAAGAAAGTCCAGTAGCTAACTTTATGGGTCATCTTCTAGAAATCTGGGTTCTTGGAAAATCAACTCTGGTAGACAGTATTGCTACCCATACAGTGTTTCTGCTTTGGTCAACTTCAACCAACTGGCAACCAGGCAACAAGATTGTGGCTACCAAAAGGGAACTTCTAGTGAATTTCAAGTGAATTTCTAGTATCAGCCCAAGCACTGATCCAATTGTCTTCCTTCCTGTGGTTCAGGGTGAAAATAAATGAGTTGAACCTGACCTACGCAGACCTGGCATTTCAGCCTGGTCTGGGACTGCTCTTCGAGGTGCAGAACTCGTCCATCGCCCTCAGCTTCCAGAGACGCATCCTGTATTGGTTCTTGTAAGTCCTTCTCTCTATCCTCTACGGTCTCCCTACTGCATTTTACAAGAAAATAATGGGTTTGTATACAAAATTATGCCTGCGGGGAAATGCTCACAATGGTATATTGTACAGCCTCGAGGAGTTCAATCATACATAGGTAGGCTCGATTGATGACTTATCTTCCTTCTGGTGCTAAATATGTTTGAGATGATTATGTTGATGATGATGATCTGAGAAGGTTTCTTCTCTATGGTCTTGTAGCTATGACACGGGAGCCATCAACGCCTCTGCAGAAGGCGTGAACATCCACACTGTCCTGCACATGACCAAAGATGACTTGGGCCGTCTCAAGATCTCCAACATCACCTGTGATGCATCCATCGGCAAAATGAAAATGAAGTTCACTGGCACCTTAGGGTAAATCATGTTGATAGGTTTTTTGGGGGATACTTGAGCTCATTTCTTGACCAGAGGCAACATGTATCAAGCATCTTATTAGAGTAGGAGTACTGATCTAGGATCAGGTTATCCTTGTCTATACTAATTGTATTCATTATGATCTATAAGGCAGAGAACCAAATATTGCGGGCAATGTGGAGCTATTAGTCTGTCATGAATCAAGAGAGACTAATTGCAGTAATGTAGGCTAGTAGCAGTGTTTTTCAGCTAGTGAATTTTTTGACATGAGTGGGTGTAATCAGATTCAAGTACTTAGATATACGTCTCTGGGTGTAATTAAACTCTGCTTTAATCCTTTGCAGGAGGGTGTATGACTTCTTGGCGACGTTCTTGACCACAGGAATGCGCTTCCTTCTTAACCAACAGGTGCTGACAGATCAGTTGATTTAATTCTAGAACGCTGGTTACTACAACATGGCAACACCTACGACTAAATACTCATTGGCTGAGCTGGCAAATCAGCTGTTTACTGATCATGAATATGTATGATGACTGTCACACCCACACCGTTTGGTTCAGAGTGAATATGGCAAATAGGGGTAGAGATAAAGGCTGCTTTTTAACACACTGAATTATAATTTTTGAAAGAAAATGTATTTACCTCATCTTGTAATGAATTATAGGTAATGTTTCATTGAAATGTGGACCACTGGACTGTTACTTTAACACGTCTGCTGTTTTCATAGATCTGCCCTGCCATGAACCACGCTGGTTTGGTTCTAATCAACTCTTTGTTGGAGACAATTCCAGGTAATATAGTGCAGTGGTTCATTGGCAAATACCTTGAGAGATTGGTTATAAACATCTCTGACCATAAGTTACTTCTCTGACCATAAGTGTTGAAAATAACTTTTGCACGCCGAAAGATAATTGTGTGTTTGTTTTGATTTGAACCTATCCAGTGCGAACTGAGGTGGATAAGTACGTGGGGATCGACTACTCTCTCCTTAGTGACCCAGTGGTGACTTCAAGGAGTCTTGACATGGATTTCAGGGTGAGTGAGATAGTCTAGCTACCTATGCATTAGTCTCATGCATTGTGGCCATATCATGTCTATATTATGTAGGTATGTTTTGGGTATTATTAAACACGTTATTGGAAGGGTAACACACTCAAATTCACACATTATGCATTCATAAGCAGCGCATACAAGTTGATATTTTTGTTATGTCACAGTAATGTCACATGCAGTTGTTGACATAATTGAACTGCTCAGTAATGTGTGATGAAACCTTTATGTAGGTGCCCCCTCAAATAAAGTGGAAACCTATTTTTGCATCTCTCACTCTCTTCTCTCATCTCTCTTTCTGGGCCACACAGGGCATGTTCTTTGAGCTCGGGAACGAGAACAACACCTTGGTCAACTATGCCGTCAACCCAATCGTGAGAGAGTACGATCGAATGGTGTACCTGGGTCTGTCTGAGTACTTCTTTGACAGTGGGTTGTACTCCTATTATAAAGCCGGGATATTCCAAATGAATATCGCCAACGAGCGTGTAAGTATGAGACCGGACGGTCTGCTGTTATGTGTTGCAACCCTATTCTCTCCCCTGCACTTTAGCCTACATATGACATTACTTCAGTTATTCTTAGCTCCAAGGTGTAAATGATTCTATATTGGCCTGACAACTGGTGTATGCATCAGAGGTCCAGTCAGACATGTTGACACAGATTTTAATAAGCAGTTGAGTCATGATTGGTACTGCACACTTTCACATAATAAGGTGATCTGCCGCAAACCCAATCATTAAGCAAATCTATATAGTAAAAAATGGAATTTGGAGTATTTATTTGACCAGTATTGTTCTGGTAGTAATATGACATGAATATAGTCATTTCAAATACATGCAATTATATGGCTGTTGAATACTATGTTCTCAGATGCCAAAGGATCTGGAGATGCTCCTCAGGACAACCTATTTTGGCACCATTATGATGATGGTGAGTATGTATGTCACGAATGTGACCTGATGCCTCCACAAATAGGGTCAAGACATTAAATTCTACTTTTGCATTCCACTCACTCACTCACTCCTGACTTTGTTTTTGCACGTGAAACCAAAGTCAGTGTGCTTCTCACAGTATACCCTCCTCCATTGGGAGCGTGGGGGGGGGGGGGGGGCAACAATATCTGAGCAAGGCCCCCCCACTACCACCCCCAAATAATAATAATAATAATAAAAACAATTATTATAGTTTTTCGCTAGGAAACAGCTAACTTCCTGCAATTCTACTCATTTTTCCATGGGGCAAAGGGAACAATTTGCAGTTTTACAGCTAATCTAATGCTATTCTACACATTTTGCAATGTGGCTGAGATAATGTAGAATTATTTTTGATAATTTCCTGCTATTTTAAACATTTTTGCCTTGGCTTATGACATGTACATATGCTATCTGCGGAGGTTTATGGGGGTGTGTGGTACGCCAGTGCGTCCTGCTTGACAACGTACCAGCCGGTTGATCTATACAAAAGGTACAAATTGGATAGCTCGGCGAAAATTTCAAGTTAGCTGTGGAGTGAGTTTACAGCACATTCTTAATTCTGTTACACACGCGTGTGTGCATGCTTGTGGTCGTTTGTTTGTGCGCGTGTGTGTTTATCTCAGAACCCAGCCCTGGTGGAGTACCCTATCTCCCTGCGACTGGAGTTGAACTCTGCCCCCAAAACTACCATCAAGACCTCCGGGGCTACTGTGGCCGTCACCGCCATCGCCACGGTGATGGTGCTGCCGCCTGGCACGGCGCCTGTGCAGCTCAGTAGCATGACCATGGTGAGGTCTTGTCTTCTCATGTTATTCATTTGTCAGTTACTGATAATAAAAAAAGGATCCAAAGGAAGTCCATTTAGAATGGTTGACATTGATTTCCTCAAGAAAAGCAGAGAGGAAGGGTGAAGACCAGCGGGCTGATTAAGCTTCTCTTTCTGTTCCTTGCAGGAGGCCAAATTCAATGCCAAGGTGTCCATGAAAGGCAAGAGACTGGCTGTCCTTGCAGACTTGAGGAGGTAGGCATGCATGCATGCATTCACACGCATGCACACACACACGCACACACACGCACACACACACACACACACACACACACACACACACACACACACACACACACACACACACACACACACACACACACACACACACACACACACACACACACACACACACACACACACACACACACACACACACACACACACACACACACACACACACACACACACACACACACACACACACACACACACACACACACACACACACACACACACACACACACACACACACACACACACAAGGCATATCACTGTAGCATCACAGGCAAATTCAGAAAGTATTCTGTTTTTATCGACAGGTTTAAAATCTTCTCCAACCAGTCTGCTTTGGAGTCACTGGCGGTAAGATTCTGTGCGCTGTCCTCCTGTCTCTCTCTCTCTCTCTTACAATTCTGACCATATACAGTGGGGCAAAAAAGTATTTAGTCAGCCACCAATTGTGCAAGTTCTTCCACTTAAAAAGATGAGAGGCCTGTAATTTTCATCATAGGTACACTTCAACTACGACAGACAAAATGAGGGAAAAAAATCCAGAAAATTACATTGTAGGATTTTTTATGAATTTATTTGCAAATTATGGTGGAAAATAAGTATTTGGTCACCTACAAACAAGCAAGATTTCTGGCTCCCATAGACCTGTAACTTCTTCTTTAAGAGGCTCCTCTGTCCTCCACTCGTTACCTGTATTAATGGCACCTGTTTGAACTTGTTATCAGTATAAAATACACCTGTCTACAACCTCAAACAGTCACACTCCAAACTCCACTATGGCCAAGACCAAAGAGCTGTCAAAGGACACCAGAAACAAAATTGTAGACCTGCACCAGGCTAGGAAAACTGAATCTGCAATAGGTAAGCAGCTTGGTTTGTAGAAATCAACTGTGGGAGCAATTATTAGGAAATGGAAGACATACAAGACCACTGATAATCTCCCTCGATCTGGGGCTCCACACAAGATCTCACCCTGTGGGGTCAAAATGATCACAAGATGATCACAAGCAAAAATCCCAGAACCATACAGGGGGACCTAGTGAATGACCTGCAGAGAGCTGGGACCAAAGTAACAAAGCCTACCATCAGTAACACACTACGCTGCCAGGGACTCAAATCCTGCAGTGCCAGACGTGTCCCCCTGCTTAAGCCAGTACATGTCCAGGCCCGTCAGAAGTTTGCTAGAGAGCATTTGGATGATCCAGAAGAAGATTGGGCGAATGTCATATGGTCAGATGAAACCAAAATATAACTTTTTGGTAAAAACTCAACTCATCGTGTTTGGAGGACAAAGAATGCTGAGTTCCATCCAAAGAACACCATACCTACTGTGAAGCATGGGGGTGGAAACATCATGCTTTGGGGCTGTTTTTCTGCAAAGGGACCAGGACAACTGATCCGTGTAAAGGAAAGAATGAATGGGGCCATGTATCGTGAGATTTTGAGTGAAAACCTCCTTCCATCAGCAAGGGCATTGAAGATGAAACGTGGCTGGGTCTTTCAGCATGACAATGATCCCAAAGACACCGCCCGGGCAACGAAGGAGTGGCTTCGTAAGAAGCATTTCAAGGTCCTGGAGTGGCCTAGCCAGTCTCCAGATCTCAACCCCATAGAAAAACTTTGGAGGGAGTTGAAAGTCCGTGTTGCCCAGCAACAGCCCCAAAACATCACTGCTCTAGAGGAGATCTGCATGGAGCAATGGGCCAAAATACCAGCAACAGTGTGTGAAAACCTTGTGAAGACTTACAGAAAACATTTGACCTCTGTCATTGCCAACAAAGGGTATATAACAAAGTATTAAGATAAACTTTTGTTATTGACCAAATACTTATTTTCCACCATAATTTGCAAATAAATTCATTCAAAATCCTACATTGTGATTTTCTGTGTTTTTTTCCCTCATTTTGTCTGTCATAGTTGAAGTGTACCTATGATGAAAATGACAGGCCTCGCTCGTCTTTTTAAGTGGGAGAACTTGCACAATTGGTGGCTGACTAAATACTTTTTTGGCCCACTGTATACTGTATAAAGCCTTCAGAAAGTATTCACACCCCTTGTCTTTTTCCCCATTTTGTTGTTACAGCCTGAATTTAAAATTGATACAATTTAGATTTATTGGCACTAGCCTACACATGATGTCAAAGTGGAATTATGTTTCTATATTTTTACAAATTAATTAAAAATTAAAAGCTGAAATGTCTTCTGTCAATAAGTATTCAACCCCTTTATTATGGCAAGCCTATATAAGTTCAGGAGTAAACATTTGCTTAACAAATCACATAATAACTCGCATTGACTCACTCTGTGTTCAGTAATAGTGTTTAACATGTTTTATGAATGACTACCTAATCTCTGTACCCCACACATCTGTATTTGTATGGTCCCTCAGTCGAGTATTGAATTTCAAACACAGAGTCCACCACAAATACCAGGGAGGTTTTCCAATGCCTCGCAAAGAAGGGCACCTACTGGTAGATTGGTCAAAATTAAAAAGCAGACATCGAATATCCCTTTGAGCATGGTGAAGTTATTAATTACACTTTGGATTGTGTATCAATACACCCAGTCACTACAAAGATACAGGCATCCTTCCTAAATCAGTTTCTGGAGAGGAAGGAAACTATTTCACTATTAGGCCAATGGTGACTTTAAAACAGTTACAGAATTTTATAATTAAAAAAAAACATTTTATTTCACCTTTATTTAACCAGGTAGGCCAGTTGAGAACAAGTTCTCATTTACAACTGCGACCTGGCCAAGATAAATCAAAGCAGTGCGACACAAACAACAACACAAAGTTAAACATAGAATAAACAAACGTACAGTCAATAACACAATAGAAAAGTATATATACAGTGTGTGCAAATGAGGTTGGTTAAGGGGGGTAAGGCAATAAATAGGCCATAGTGGCAAAATAATGACAATTTAGCAGTTAAACACTGGATGAACAGATGTGCAGAAGATGAGAGTGCAAGTAGAGATACTGGGGTGCAAAGGCGCAAAAATATAAATACCAATATGGGGATGAGGAAGTTGGATGGGATATTTACAGATGCAATGATCTGTGAGTTGCTCTGACAGCTGATGCTTAAAGTTAGTGAGGGAGATATGAGTCTCCAGCTACAATGATTTTTGCAATTTGTTCCAGTCATTGGCAGCAGAGAACTGGAAGGAAAGGCGGCCAAAGAAGGAAAAGGCTTTGGGGGTGACCAGTGAAATATACCTGCTGTAGTGCGTGCTACAGGTGGGTGCTGCTATGGTGACCAGTGAGCTGAGATAAGGCGGGGCTTTACCTAGCAAAGACTTGTAGATGACCTGGAGCCAGTGGGTTTGGCGACGAATATGAAGCGAGGGCTAGCCAACGAGAGCATACAGGTCGCAGTGGTGGGTAGTATATGGAGCTTTGGTGACAAAACAGAGGGCACTGTGATAGACTGCATCCAATTTTCTGAGTAGAGTGTTGGAGGCTATTTTGTAAATGACATCACCGAAGTCAAGGATCGGTGGGATAGTCAGTTTTACGAGGGTATGTTTGGAAGCATGAGTGAAGGATGCTTGTTGCGAAATAGGAAGCTGATTCTAGATTTCATTTTGGATTGGAGATGCTTAATGCGAGTCTGGAAGGAGAATTTACAGTCTAACTAGACACCTAGGTATTTGTAGTTGTCCACATATTCTAAGTCAGAACCGTCCAGAGTAGTGATGCTGGACGGGCGGGCAGGTGCGGGCAGCGATCGGTTGAAGAGCATGCATTTAGTTTTATTTGCATTTAAGAACAGTTGGAGGCCACAGAAGGAGAGTTGTATGGCATTGAAGCGCATCTGGAGGTTAGTTAACACAGTGTCCAAAGGTAATACTACAAAAACTTTGGCAAAGTAATTAACTTGTATTTTTACCCCAATTTCGTGGTATCCAATTGGTAGTTACAGTCTTGTCTCATAGCTGCAACTCCCACACGGACTCGGGAGAGATGAAAGGTCGAGAGCCATGCGTCCTCCGAAACACAACCCAACCATGCTGCAACTGCTTCTTGACACAATGTCCGCTTAACCCGGAAGGCAGCCGCACCAATGTGTCAGAGGAAATACTGTCCACCTGGTGACCGTGTCAGCGTGCATTGCGCCCGGCCCACCACAGGAGCCGCTAGTGCGCAATGGGACAAGGACCTCCCTGCCGGCCAAACCCAACACAAACCCTCCCCTAACCTGGACGACACTGGGCCAATTGTGCGCAGCCCCATGGGTCTCCCTGTCGCAGCCCTGGACTCGAACCCAGAATCTCTAGTGGCCACACGCCACTCGGGAGGCCCAGCAATTCACTTTTTGTCCTGAATACAAAGTGTTATGTTTGAGTACCACTCTCCATATTTTCAAACATAGTGGTGGCTGCATCATGTTATGGGTATGCTTGTAATTGTTAACATTACATTTACGTCATTTAGCAGACGCTCTTGTCCAGAACGACATACAGGAGCAATTAGGGGTAAGTGCCTTGCTCAAGGGCACAACAGCAGATTGTTCACCATGTCGGCTCTGGGATTCAAACCAGCAACCTTTATGTTACTGGCCCAACGCTCTTAACCACTAGGCTATCTGCCTAGTGGTAACGAGGAAGTTTTTCAGGATAAAAAATTAACTGAATTGAGCTAACCACAGACAAAATCCTAGAGGAAAACCTGGTTCAGTCTGCTTTCCACCAGACACTGGGATATTAATTCAGCATTCAGCAGGACAATAACCTAAAACACAAGGCCAACTCTACACTGGAGTTGCTTACCAAGAAGACAGTGAATGTTCCTGAGTGGCTGAGTTGCAGTTTTGACTTAAATCTACTTGAAAATCTATGGCAAGACCTGAAAATGGTTGTCTAACAATGATCAACAAACAATTTGACATAGCTTGAAGAATCTTGAAAGGAATAATGTGCAAATGTTGCACAACCCAGGTGTGGAAAGCTCTTAGATACTTACCCAGAAAGACTCACAGCTGTAATCACTAACAAAAGGTGCTTCTAGAAAGTATTGACTCAGGGGTGTGAATACTTACGTAAATTATATATTTATTTCTTTTTCAGGGGATTTATTAAGAAATTAATTCAGAGAACAAGGCTTGATAATGCTAAGTTTATTTTGTTACGGTCTAGAATCAAAATGTATATATTTTGACGGCATTTTCATGTCATTTGGATTTACTTGGGGATGCCTTTGGAGCTCTCCTATGGCAGGGGTGTCAAACTCCTTTTTGTCCAAGGGGCTGCATCCGGTCTTTCTTCGAGGTCCGGAGGGCCGGAAATTGGTTATATTTACTCGGTGTCCACATTTAAAAAAAAAAATAGTCCTCTATTTATCATTTGTGACATTTTCGATGCTCCTTGACTGTCAAGCTTTCATTTAGGTGATTATTGGTGAGCTGGACACAGTCAAAAAACTGTATGAATGTCAGTACATCATCATTTCTACACAGTTTCAATTTGGTTTCAGTCATTTTAAAGTATATTGAAGTATATTTAAAGTTATTTTCCCCCTGCTACACAAAATATTATTGTTGCTCAAACCACCCGCCGGCCAGATTGGAACCCCTTGTGGGCCGCATCCGGCCTGCAGACCGTATGTTTGACACCCTGTTCAATCATGGACTTTCATGGACTTTTTCAGGGGCAGAGTCCTAATTTCATGGGTGATCCCTTCTTGATTTAGTGATGATCACAACTGGTATATAAAACTCATACAATTCAAGGCTGAATGTAAAATAACTGGCATTCTCATCGGGCTTCATCCACATTGACATATTTCAGAATGTATTCCTTACATTCCACACAATTGTCAACATTTTGAATGTTTTCATCCACCTTCTTTCACTGAGGTAGTTTCTGGTAGAAGTAGTTTGAAGGTACAGTATCGTGGTGTGATGGACCTGCATGGAGATCAACATAGTAACCTACTGTAGCTGTACAAGGAAGTTATCATTTGATGAAATACCTTTTAAATCTTTTTAATTTCACCTTTGAAAAACAAACAATTCCACTTACCTCAATGTTTTGTGATGCAGACATGAATTGGCCAGATGGATTTTAATCTAAATTGTTACAACAATGTACACATTTGACAAGCAACCTGAGACAACCATGTCCAGTATCCCCTACCCTGTTACAAAGCTTACAGGTAAATAATACAGGTGGATCTTCCTCTCTCTCTCTCTCTCAATATAATGAATATCCACTATCGAGTAATTTTCAAATATTACACTGAGTATACAAAACATTATGAACACCTGCTCTTTCCATTACTCCTAGACTGACCAGGTGAAAACTATGATCCCTTATTGTCACTTGTTAAATCCACTTTAAATCAGTGTATATAAATGCGAGGAGACAGGTTAAAGTAAGGATTTTCAAACCTTGGTACAATTGAGACATGGATTGTGTATGTGTGCCATTCAGAGAGTGAATGGGTAAGACAAAATATTTCAGTCCCTTTGAACGAGATATGGTAGTTGGTGCATGGTGCACCGGTTTGTGTCAAGAACTGCAACGCTGCTGGGGTTTTCATGCTCAACAGTTTCCTGTGTGTATCAAGAATGGTCCACCACCCAAGGACATCCAGCCAAATGGACAAAACTGTGGAAAGCAATGGCGTCAACATGGGTCAGTATCCCTGTGGAACGCCTTCGACACCTTGTAGAGTCCATTCCCCACGAATTGAGGCTGTTATGAGGGCAAAGGGGGGGGGGGGGGGGGTGGTGGAACTCAATATTAGGAAGGTGTTCTTAATGATTGGTATACTCAGTGTACATCAAAACCCTTTTGTCTGTCTCTTTAGCTTATTCCCCTACAAGGCCCTCTGAAGACTATGCTGCAGATCTCAATAGTACCCATCATCAACAGTAAGTATCCTTTTATAGCAGATCAGTGTAACCCCACAGTACATCAAGATACATAAAACATTCAGGGAACAGAACCCCATGAAATTCTTTAAGACTGGTGACTTTAAACATTTAAACTTTTATCCGTAATTCAATTTCAGACTGGACCAAGAGAGGTGTCTCGATCCCTCTTGCAGATGGTTTGGACTTCGTAGAGGAAGTGGTGGAGTATCATAACGTAAGTTTCAAGGCTTCTGTTATGCAAGAACACATTCAATATACTTCTATCAAATTGTTGCTGGTGCAATATTTTCTGAAAGTGGAAATGGTCACAATTTGACAACCGTAGCCACCTACAACATCAACTTGACATCTCAGCCAATCCCAATGTCATGGAGCTACATTGTGTTGCACACTTCAGCTCTCATTATTTCACATCTGGAATGTTCCACACAATGTTTGGCTTCTGAACATGGCCCTGTTGATGTACAGCAGTCAACCAGCTTTCCCACCCTTGACCTTTCAGGGTTACCTCATCATCGGGGCAAACCTACATTTCAGCAAGGGACTGAGGGAGATGATCGAGAGGAAAATCCAGACTGATGCTGAGAACGCCATCTAAAAGAGGTTTCTCTACCTGAAATAACTAAGGATATAGATATCTTAAATAACTCTATCCAATCCTGCATTTCAACGTCCCTTATGTTCAACATGTAGACTGGTGTAAGTCTACAAACCACGCAGCTCACACATTTTAAGGCTTCAAGATAAGGCGCTAGGCTACGTGTCCAATTTGAGATAAAAATTGGACATAAAAATATCACGCTTATGTATAACGATCACCATAATACCGCAACTTCCATATTTTATATCCATTTGCCATTGAGTGCTTTACAGATATTTATACTGTTGCCTGTATACAGATCAGGTTGCCTTACCAAGTCATGTGCCTGCACTACTCAAAACAATATTTGCCCTTTAACATAATTGCCCATTGTCGTGTCAATGCTCCTTGTAATTTCATAGGAATTGTGCAGCTCTGAACTATCCTTTTAAAAATGACAATGCTTTACTGTGTAATGTTCAACTTAAGAATGTCACATGTTTTCACAAACACGACTACCTTCCTTACCATTAGCCACAGAAGAGCTAGCTGGAAGGAAATACTATGTAAGAAATGAAATGTTCAAAGGAATAATGGCTTTATACCTACAGAGTATTCAATGATCAACATGTTCTCCTTACATTCAGTACGGCAGTGATAAGTCAGTCAACAATAAAACAACGAAACACCATTCTTGTCGCTGCCAAATCACACACGTGAACAAAGTTGATCAGGTTTTATGAAACCATGGCAGAATCAATGTGAGTACAGCTAAACATAGACATGTTCCCTTTTGATCAAAGTGATTACAAGTAATCATTTCTGTGGTGAGGCACTAGTAATAACTTCAGACTATTATATTTTAATGACTTACAGCACATCCAGGTGTTTTCTTCCAAAAGACAAGAATGCCTGACAGTGAACAGAAACTCCTTAGGCAGGTATTAACGGTATATCCTATTTAATTAATAGCTGAACTTCCACTTAAAGCTGCAATATGAACATTGGGTGACCCAACCAAATTCACAGAAATGTGCATTTTAGATCTAGCACTCATTAAAAGAAAGTCTAAGAAGCATAGATCAGTTCCATTTTTGCATCTTACTTTGAAGCTTGTGCACAAAACCTAAAACAATATTTTTGGTAATAAAGAAGAATTCACAGCGGTTTACATGGTACAATGATCTACACTACCTGCTCATTTCGTCAAACAAAACGATTTGAATTTTAGTAACCAGGAAGTGGTTTCTGCATAGTGAATCTTTAATAAGATTGACTAATTACTAAAAAAAACAAGAATATTTGTGAACTAAGGTTTCATTTTGTCATTATAACGGTCGGTAGAACCACTTCATCCCCGATTGATGTCAATGAGAGACTAAGTGAATTTCATTTAAGTAAAGCGTCACCCCACCATTGCCTTGTGTACCACGGAATGCTAAATACATACTTAGTGCTAAGAGCTCAAGCCAATGTGAGTGAATTTTATTTTTTTATTTCTCCTAATTAACAAATAGATTTAACTCAATCTCAGCAGAATCAAAATGTGTGGCGTCTGCTTCAGACAAAACACTAGCCCTCGTCTCAGAGCAGCTTCTGCTGTATAGCCAGCCAACTACCATGGTTGAAGAACCTGCATAAACAGATCTGGGATCAGGCTAACAAAACACATGGAACATTATGTCAGTGGTCTTTGGATACAAGCCAGTGCGTTATAAACTAGTGCAAATCAAATTATACAGCAGGTCCCAGATCAGCTTCTGCTGTATAGCCAGCCAAATCCCATGGTTGACAAAAGGCATAAACAGATCTGGGATCAGGCTAAAGGCTTTGTTCACAGATCAGTAGGGCTGTTTCTTGATGAAGCGAGAGAACATGGTGAAGGCAGCGATGGGCTTGTCTGTGGGGACCATGTGACCTGAACCCTGTTGATAAACAAGGATAAAGTTAGTTAGCACTCTCCCGGCAAACTGGGTCATGTTCACTAGGGAACGCAAAGGGAAAACGCTTAAATGTTTTGAAAAAACAGAACTGTCTGTTTCCATCCATTTGGTGTCTAATGAACACAACCCTGATTTAAAAGCACTCCTGTGTTTTTCCAGGCAAGACTGAACACAAATCTGGACTCTCTCTGAAGCTACGTGTTAAGATAATGGTATCTTACCACAGTACCTGCTTCCCCAGAGAGGAAAATAAAATATTTTTACTACAGTGATTGGCTACAATGTACTGTATACCTGACAGCAAAACCGACTTCTGTCTGGTCGGAAACATCATCAAAAACCTCCAACAATCCCCTATTCCTTTGGTCTAAGGGCAGTTTGGTGACCAAGACTGTTCTGTGAATCGTTGTCTTGTCTGAGATCTGAAACCTTGCCTAGCCTTCAGCTCAGTGATCTAATACAAAGTATTTTGGGGTTAAAATTGCGCTACCTACTGGAGTTAGTTTGCACAGATCCGCAAACAGGCTAGTGGAGAGGGCAGGGGCTTAGAGTTTAGTATGTTAAATGGAATTTGATCTAAATGATAGTACTTGCAACCAGAAATCCATACAGCCACAGGTAATGGAACACAGGTTCAAATTTTATATTTGGTTGAATCGTTACCTTGACAGTAAGGAAGGCCAAGTTGGAGAACTCCTTGACGAAACCGCCCACCTGCTGACTCTCGCCGGTGTAGTAGAGCCAAGGCCTCCTCTTCACCTGGACCTGGGGAGAAATGGGCCAGAGGTCAAGGGCCATGCCACAGCATAGAACAGAGTGAAGTTGTTGCTGATCTTGCATCAGTTTAGCATTGCCCACTAAATTGAGAGAAAGGAATCAGATCCTAGAGCTGTACTCAGGGAAACTTCCCATGGTGCACACAGAACAAGACATGACACCAGCAGCCTCATCTCTGTTCCGTTTCCATCCGGTCATGTAGTGTCTTTACTTTGTGCAAAAGGTTAATCTACCTCCTGATGGAGAGACTCCACGAACCACTCGTCCCCAAGGAAGTTGCAGGCCATGTCTACATCACCGTTGTACACCAGCACTCTGTACTTCTACAAGACAGACGGAAGACATTTATAGCACTACTGCCAAGACCACTAATTACAGTCAGACCTGGGTTCATACACATACAGTACCAGTCAAAAGTTGACACCTACTCATTCCAGGATTTTTAGATTGTAGAATAGTGACATAAAAACTATGAAACATAGGGAATCATGTAGTGACCAAAAAGTGTTAACATCAAATTTATTTTATATGAGATTCTTCCAAGTAGCCCTCCTTTGTCTTGACAGCTTTGGCATCATCTCAACCAGCTTCATGAGGTTGTCACCCGGTATGCATTTCAATTAACATGAGTGCCTTGTTAAAAGTGAATAGGGTAGGGTAGCAGAGTAGCCTAGTGGTTAGAGCGTTGAACTAGTAACCGGAATGTTGCAAGTTCAAACCCCCGAGCTGACAAGGTACAAATCTGTCATTCTGCCCCTGAACAGGCAGGCACTAGGCAGTCATTGAAAATAAGAATTTGTTCTTAACTGACTTGCCTAGTTAAATAAAAGGTAAAAAATATATATTCACAGTATAGGTTGGAAAAAGTATGTGATCCCAAAAACTCATTTAGGTAGCTAACCTAGAGTCCAATCAATGAGACGGTTAGAGCTGCCTTGCCCTAAAAAAAAAATTCTCACAAAATTTGAGTTTGCTTTTCACAAGAAGCGTTGCCTGATGTGAACCATGCTTCGAACAAAAAAGATCTCAGAAGACCTAAGAATAGTTGCCTTGCATAAAGCTGGAAAGGGTTACAGAAGTATCTAAAAGCCTTGACAGTAAGACATCTATAAACTGGAGAAAATTCAGCACTGTTGCTACCCTCACTAGGAGTGGCAATAGTTGATGTCTTCACTACTATTCTACACTGTAGAATAGTGAAAATAATGAGTAGGTGTCCATACATTTGACTGGGACTGGATGCATGTACACACACCTCAAGTGATGGAGCCTGCCTGGAGTGCCCGATATGGTGCAGGGCTT
Organism: Oncorhynchus kisutch; assembly: GCF_002021735.2. Classification (NCBI taxonomy): domain Eukaryota; kingdom Metazoa; phylum Chordata; class Actinopteri; order Salmoniformes; family Salmonidae; genus Oncorhynchus; species Oncorhynchus kisutch. Next base: position 66,732,156 of record NC_034178.2, read on the forward strand.
GCACTTTTAGAACCATTATATTGGCTACATTGTTCCAGGCAAGCTCCAACACAGTATCTGGAAGAACACACTAACAAGCTCACCAGAGCTCCCAACAGCTTCAGGTACTGCTTCCTCATATCCATGTACAGCCGGTTGTAGTTCAGATTCACCTCAGCGCTGTAACAGCAGAGAACACAAATAGTCCAGCTAGATCAAGACCTAAACCTACAGTTATTTATATTGATACAGTGATGGGGAAAACTGGTCCAGGCTGAACCACAAAACAGCACTGTTAGAAATGGTTTAATTGAACCCAACCGAAGTTTGTTGCTCTCCGAACCAATCCCCTTTTATTGGCCCCAGTCGCCCAGTGAAACACTTGTCTCTTTTCACCCAAAATGACAGGTTCCAACAACTTGAGTGAATGAGTAAACAGGATTGTGCAGCTCTGCCCCACTCAGTATTACAGAAATCAGTATTGTATAAATATTAAATTTTCAAACTTCTCCTAGGTAATCTAGACTATAAACCCACCCACAACACCCAGTCCTATAAAGGGTTAAAAGACAGTGTCAAGACCTGGATGTAGGACCTGTATCTTGACCATATTATCTACCCTCAACGTCAGATAGCCGTGAGCCGTGAGTCAAGTTGCCTCACCCTTGTACCCAACGTAACTTTGTCACTAACCTGCATACCGACCAGGGTAGAGCAGAGGAGGAGATGTGGAGGGCTGCTTTGACGTAGGGGTTGTTGAGGTACAAGGTAGACGGGGTAGAATTGGTGCAGGGAGGGTCCAGCCTCACAAGCTTGTACAGAGACGCCACACCCTTCAGCTTCTATGAGATCGGAGAGGTACACAACTAAAGCCGGATATACAGTCTCCTACACCAGGGTTGGGGGTCCATTTGAATTGAAGTCAGAAGGATTTTAATTTAAAATCATATAATGAAAGACTTGATTTGCAGTCAGAATATGTTCTGTCCTTGGTCAACACTGCACCTAGACATACTATGACGTAATCATGCATCGTACAGATGGGCTCCTTATGGACATTTTGGTACATTAAGTTGAAACCATGCTTGCTCTTTACGTTTTGCTACAGAGACCGCTTTGAGTATATACACCCAGCCTTACGGATGAGAAACGCTAACTGAAGGGACTGGTAAAAATCCACAAAACTAAAAGTTACAATTGCGTACAGCTAATGCATAATTATAACCAAATCAGCTAGAATGTGAACATCCAAAGACATGAAAAGGAACCATTGAAACAGGTCCTCAGCACAAAGTATTCCTTTAGAGTAAATTAATTTACCTGGTTCCAGAGTTGAGTCCATTCATGGTTAATGAAACTGTTACCCAGATCTCGAATCACCAGGTGCCCATTGTCAGTGCTGCACAGAGAACATCAACATGTCAGAGAAGAAAGCAAGAGGACATTAACACATCTGGAGCAGAAGGACACCTACTAGCTTAATCTATGCAGAGCATTCGTGGTGAGAGGAGTTACTATAGGACCTCCTGTATGCAGGGCCCCGTCATGACCCGGGTTCAGAGTTGAAGGATCAGGTTAGTGGGTCCGCAGAACAGCACCCTCTCCCACAGAGGGGAAGAGGGGTGAAGCTGTATGTTTTATGACAGTCGTAAATACCTGCAGGGGAACTCACCCACTCTCAGAAATGGAAGTTAAATCTATTTGTTCCGCGAGAGAGACACACTCGTTGCATTATGGTAACAAAAGGTTGAATGAAACAATCTCTATTCCAAGCAGTTGGAAGGGTCAGTGTGTACTTAAAACAATATTGAATTCATTACTAATTTGTGGTGTAACAAAAGGACAGAACTCTGAAAGTAAATATTTCCCAGTGATCAGATTCACATCCAAATGCTGGGGAACTTATGATTAAATATGAAACTGAGATGTAATGTTGGCCTTAAAAAATTCATGTTTTTTCCACATGACATCTTAAGTCAGCGGCCACACAAGCACAGACACTCCTTTTGTAAACACTCTTTCGAATGAGCGGCCGTTCATGTGCAAAGTATTAGCATTTCCATGAGCCTAGTTCTCAACTGTAAGTAATTCGTCCATTCTGTCCCCACCCCTTTCAATTGTCTACCAAGTCATCATAGGGTTTAGTCCACTAGGGAATTTGCATTGCATTATGTATAAGCTATTCTGTTTGTGTGTTTAAGTAATTCTGTGAGATTTATTTACTAAGCCAATTCATAATTTATGCTAGGGTTCGTGCAGATAAGCAAGGATTTAGCGACATTCAGAATGAGATAGGTCAAAGGTATCAATTATTTGATGACTAAAAGATTTTACATAGAGTTTATTCGGAAGAATGGTAACTCAACTTTTCCGTGGTACACAAAGACCGCTAATGAGGAAATTGTTACAGGATTATTTTAATCGTAATAATTAGTTACTCGATTTGATAAATCATAACATTAATGATAGCCAAGACACCTACATATGTGGGGGCAAACTACCTGCCCTCCAGGACACCTACACCACCCAATGTTACAGGAACGCCAAAAAGAACAAGGACAACCACCTGAGACACAGCCTGTTCACCCCGCTATCATGCATAAGGCTAGGTCAGTACAGGTGCATCAATCCTGGGCCCGAGAGACTGAAAAACAGCTTCAAGGCCATCACTGTTTAACAGCCATCAATTTACATTGAGTGGCTGCTGCCAACATAGACTCAAATCTCTAGCCACTAATAAACACATCACTAGTCAAACAATGACACTTTATATAATGTTTACATACATTACTCATCTCATATGTATATACTGTACTCTATACCATCTTGCCTACACCGTTCAGCCAACCATATATTTCTATGTACATATCCTTAATCATTCCATTACACTTGTGTGTATAAGGTAGTTTTGAAATTGTTAAATGTTCTGACCATGCAGTATCATCTGCTAACCATGTGTATGTGACCAATAAAATTTGATTTGAAGAGTTAGGACCTACTGTATGCAGAGCCATATACCTTACGCAGCAAAAAAGAAACCCTCAACTATATTTATTTTCAGCAAACTTAACATGTGTAAATGTGTGAACATGAGATTGAGACAAACTGAACAAGTTCCAGACGTGTGACTAACAGAAATGGATTAATATCCCTGAACAGGGGGGGGGGGGGGGGGGTCAAACGTGGCCCTCACACTGAGCCAACAGGTCCCAGACGTGTTCAATGGGATTGAGATCTTGGCTCGTCGCTGGCCATGGCAGAACACCAACATGCCTGTCTTTCAGGAAATCAGCCATACTGTTCGTTCTGTGCGTGATGGCATTGTCATGCCGAAGGATCATGTCAGGATAAGCCTGCAGGAAGGGTACCACATGGGAGGATGTCTTCCCTGTAACACAGATGAGCAGGGACCCGGGGTGTTTTTCAGAGTCAGTAGAAAGACCTCTTTAGTGTCCTAAGTTTCCATAACTGTGACCTTAATTGCCTATAGTCTTTAAGCTGTTAGTGTCTTAATGACCGTTCCACAGGTGCATGTTCATTAATTGTTTATGGTTCATTGAACAAGCATGGGAAAGTGTTTAAACCCTTTACAATGAAGATCTGTGAAGTTATTTGTATTTTTACGAATGATCTTTGAAAGACAGGATCCTGAAAAAGGGACATTCACATACGTGGTTAGAGTTAATGGCAACTTGGGTCAACCAATACCAAGTGGTTCACCTTTCTAACAGGTATATTTCTATGGCAATGAAACCTTCAGAATGAACCTCTTGCAGGGCAAACCAACTCAATTTATCCTGAATGAAGTGTGAGCCACAACTTTAGGACCAATGAAATCAACCGTCACTTAAAGATAGCTTCAGAAGCCACTTCATTTGAGGAAGATGACAGATTAAATACAAGTTTTAAAATGAAATCACATGTGATGAGAATTACTTTAACTTCACACACTAAAAAGTAACGCTATGTATTGCTTGTGAATTGGTAAGCAATACACTGACGATAAAATAAAGCCAGCACTTTTAAGAGCCCATTTCACACCATAGCCTACAGAATCTTTAAGATGGTGTTTCGTTTTGATTTCAGCACAAATTACAATGTGGCACTGACTTAAAGGGTGTTTCACATGGTCTCAATGAAGAGTTGGGCGTTCGACTAGCATGCATGACATGCACGTGCCTGCTAGAGTTAGCGGCTTGCGGACGAGTAATAACCACCGTAGTAGTATGGCTGAAGCTGGATAGCTTTAGAAAACCCAAAGTACATTACCTAAAATCATAGGATACACCTCAGGTCTGAGATTCAGTTGAATTACCATAGCTTGTACATTACAATTCAAATCCAGGAAGTAAACAGAACATCTAATTCCAAAAATGAGTATGTTAACTTCCCGAATTTAATTGACCCCAACTTGAAATCCTTCGTTTTCATGTAGAAGGAGTTAGGCTGGTTCTTGTGTGAAACAGTGAAATCTGTCAAGTAACTGGTCTTACCCAACTCTCTGGCCAACTCCTCCAGGACAGGGGGCATACAGATTGTAGATGTTCAGTCCAGAATTGTAGACAACATCCTGCACCTCATTTAGCTAGGTGATATAAAGATCAAATTAATATAGTTACCAGACAACTTTAGACACCTCATTCAAGGGTTTATTTTTACTATATCATAGATCAATAGTGAAGACAAACTGTGAACCCTTATTGAATCATGTATTAACCAAAAAAAAAAGTTAACAAATCAAGAGATTAGATTCAAAGTAGCCACCCTTTGCCTTCATGACAGCTTTGCACTCTTGGCCTTCTCACAACCAGTTTCATGAGGAATGCTTCTCCAACAGTCTTGAACGAGACCCTACATACACTGAACACTTGTTTGCTGCTTTTCCTTCACTCTGTGGTCCAACTCATCCCAAACCATCTCAATTAGGTTGAGGTCAGGGGATTGTGGAGGCCAGGTCATCTGATGCAGCACTCCATCACTCTCCTTCTTGGTCAAATAGCTCTTACGCAGCCTGGAGGGGTTTTGGTCATTGTCCTGTTGAAAGAATGAGTGATCCCACTAAAGCGCAAGCCAGATGGGATGGCGTATCACTACAGAATACTGTGGTAACCATGTTGGTTAAGCGTGCCTTGAATGAAATAAAATCACTCACAAGCAAAGCACCTAAGCTTCATGGTGTGAACCACATGCAGAGATCATCCGTTCCCCTACTCTGCACCACAAAGACACAGCGGTTGGAACCAAAAATCTAATTTGGACTCATCCAACCTAAAGGACAGATTTCCACCGGTCTAATGTCAATTAGTGGTTTCTTTGAGGTCGACCGATTATGATTCTTTCAACGGCGATATCGATTGGAGGACCAAAAAAAGCTTGAATGAATGCTTGCTTGAATGCTTATGAGCCTGCTGCTGCCTACCACCGCTCAGACCATAGACTTAATTATAATAAACAGTATTACGAGAGTTGTCAAATCCGGAAACAATCACGTCAAAATCAAAACTCTTATTCTTTCAGTGAATACAGAACCGTTCAGTATTTTAATCAAAACAGGTGGCATCCATAAGTCTAAATATTGCACAACCGTCAATGTCGTCATACTCAAGTAAAATTCTGGCAAATTAGTCTTTGTTAGGAAGAAATGGTATTCACAGTTCGCAAAGTGGCCCAAACTGCTGCATACACTCTGACTCTTCTTGCACAGAACGCAAGTGAAGGGACAATTTCCCTAAGTAAAAGTAATTAATGTTAGCAGGCAATTTTAACTAAATATTCAGGTAAAAAAAATCAAAAAAACACGTGTATTGATTTTTAGAATCAATGTTGATGTTTAGGTACACATTGGTGCAATGAGTGCTTTTCCCCACCAAGGCGCTTTGTAAAAAAAAAATATATAAAAAATAAAATAAATAATAAATAAATAATAACACCCGTAGGCTGTGATTCGTTGATAAATTAACAGGCACCGCATTTATTATATGCAACAGCAGGACAAGCTAAATAAACTAGTAATATCAACCATGTGTAGTTAACTAGTGATTGTCAAGATTCATTGTTTTTTTTAAAGATGCGTTAAATGGTAGCTAGCAGCTTAACTTGGCTCCTTGCTGCACTCGCATAACAGGTGGTCAGCCTGCCACGCAGTCTCCTCGGAGTTCAAACGGCATCCAAAAATGCAGATTGTTATGTAAACTTGAAAGCGGCCATGCCGATTAATTGGTCTACCTCTAGTTTCTTTGCAGCAATTCGACCATGAAGGCCTGATTCACAGTCTCCTCTGAACAGTTGATGTGTCTTACTTGAACTCCTTGAAGCATTTATTGGGGCTGCAATCTGAGGTGCAGTTAATGACCAATTTCTGAGGCTGGTAACGCTGCTGCAGAGGATAAGTTCAATAGAGGTAACTCAGGGTCTTCCTTTCCTGTGGCGGTCCTCATGAGAGCCAGTTTCATCACAACTGCACTTAAAGAAACTTTCAAAGTTCTTGACATTATTCAGACTGACCTTCATGTCTTAAAGTAATGGACTGTATTTCTCTTTGGCTATTTGAGCTTTTTTTTGCCATAATATAGACTTGGTCTTTTACCAAATAGGGACATCTTTATACCACCTATACCTTGTCACAACACTTTGCAGAAAGAACTTCCACAAATGAGCTTTTAACAATGCACACCTGTTACTGAAATGCATTCCAGGTGACTACCTCATGAAGCTGGTTGAGAGAAAGTAACAGTGAAGTGTGGCTACTTTAAACAAATAAAAATATATTTTGATTTATTTAAAAACACTTGGTTACTACATGATTCCATAGGTGTAATTTCATAGGTGATGTCATCATTATTCTACAATGTAGAAAACAGTAAAAATCAAACACCCTGGAATGAGTAAGTGTCCAAACTTGTGATTGGTACTGTGTATAGAAATAGTAAACTAGTAAATTGGTGCTGACAATTAACAGAAATGTACACAAACTAGTCATAGCAACTACTGAATATACCGCTAGACTTACAATACTTTAGTGCCTTGTTTCCATTGAGAAGCAATGTGACCGAAGAAAGTTGTCATTTTCCAAAACCTATTAAAAAGGAGAATCAAATCATAGTAAATGGACTCACATTGCTGGAGCAGTTAGGGTTCTGATTGTTGTAGAAGTCACATTTTCCACCGTCGCAGCAATAGGCCTGCAAGTCACTCCACAAACTGCCAGGAACACAGAACCAGTGGTCATTCATTCTGTGCATGTAGGCTTCACTTAAAAACAGAGCCCGACTAAGAGCTAGTCTCTTGGTACCATCATACCCAGCATGCTTAGCTTTGACAAAAAAAACATAAGTTGGCAAGGGCACAAACAGATCTGAGACCAGGATATGACATTAGGAAAACACAGTAACAGTACCTTGTCCCAAGGAGTCCATGGTAATAAGCAAAGTAGACGAGAGAGTTGTCGTTCATCTCATAACTTGACATCCCATTGCCAACTGCAATACCCTGGGAGAATTAATAAATAGTTTGATTATTTGTATTAGGGATCGCCATTAGTTCCTTCCAAGGAAGCAGCTACTCTACCTGGGGTCCAAACACATTAAGGAACTTAGATCACATATTATACCACTACAATACAACATTTATAATAACCCCATACACCAATATTACCATTTACATGTAGGTAGAGTGTGCAGACGAATGTCTCTTCACAGTACCTGCTGTTCCATAAAGCTAATTTTTATATATTTTTTAAATCTGATTGCATCAGTTACCTGATGTGGAATAGAGATCCATGTAGTACTGTACACCTTAGTGTGTTCTGGACTTGGGGACTAAGAGGCCTCGTGGCATTGCTTGTGGGGTAGCCATTGTGCAAGCAGTTGTGTGCAAGCAGTTTAAAACAGACAGCACATTCAAATTGTCAACACCTCTTGCAAAAACATGTAGGGATGAAGTCAAACTATTCCACTTTGAGCCATGAGAGATTGACATACATAATGTTAGCGCCCCGTGTATGTTTAAGGGCCAGCCATGCTGCCCTGTTCTGAGACGATAGTACATCCGAGGTCCCTGTGGCACCTGACCACACGACTGAACAGTAGTTAAGGTGTGACAACTAGGGCCTGCCTTGCTGATAGCGTTGGTATGGCAGAGCAGCATTTTGTTAAGGATGGACTACTACCCATCTTAGCTACTACTGTATCAATATGTTTAAGAATCCAGCGTTACGCCAAGCAGTTTAGTCACCTCAACTTCCACATTTATTACAAGATCAAGTTACGGTTTGGGTTTTAGTGAATGATGTGTCTAATACAATGCTTTTAGTTTTAAATACTTAGGACCAACTTTCTCCTTGTCACCCATTCTGAAACTGCTGCTCTTTGTTAAGAGTTGCAGTCATTTCAGTCACTAACGTGTAGTGTTGAGTCATCTGCATTCATAGACACTGGATTTACTCAAAGCCAGTTAATTTTATTTCACCAGGTAGGCCACTTGAGAACAAGTTCTCATTTACTACTGCAACTTGGCCAAGATAAAGCAAAGCAGTGCAACAAAAGATTTCACTGTATCACAATTCCAGCAGGTCAGAAGTTTACATACACCAAGTTGACTATGCCTTTAAAACAGCTTGGGAAATTTCAGAGGAGGATGTCACTGCTTTAGAAGATTCTGATTGACTCAAATGATGTCAATTAGCCTATTGGAGGTGTACCTGTGGATGCATTTCAAGGCTTACCTTCAAACTCAGTGCCTCTGCCATTTCAAAATGCATGAAGGTACCACGTTCATCTGTACAAACAATAGTACGCAAGTATAAATACCATGGGACCACGCAGCCGTCTTGCTGAGAAAGGGGACTCGTTCTGTCTCCTAGAGATTAACGTACTTTGGTGCGAAGTGCAAATCAATCCCAGAACAGCAAAGGACCTTGTGAAGAAGCTGGAGGAAACTGGTACAAAATTACCTATATCCACAGTAAAACGAGTCGTATATCGACAACCTGAAAGGCCGCTCAGCAAGGAAGCCACTGCTACAAAACCCCCGTAAAAAAAATCCAGACTACGGTTTGCAACTGCACATGGGGGCAAAGATCATACTTTTGAGAAATGTCCTCTGGTCTGATGGAGAAAAAAAAAAAAAAAAGAACTCTTTGGCCTTAATGACCATCGTTATGTTTGGAGAAAAAAGGGAGAGGTTTGCAAGCCAAAGAACACCATCCCAACTGTGAAGCATGGGGGTGGCAGCATCATGTTGTGGGTGTTTTTTTACTGCAGGGGGGGGGGGGGGGGGGGGGGGACTGGTGCACTTCATAAAATAGATGGCATCATGAGGGCGGAAAAAGATGTGGATATATTGAAGCAACATCTCAAGACATCAGTCAGGAAGTTAAAGCTTGGTCGCAAATGGCTATTCCAAACGGACAATGACCCCAAGCATACTTCTAAACTTGTGGCAAAAATGGCTTATAGGACAACAAAGTCATGGTATTGGAGTGGCCATCACAAAGCCCTGAAAATTTGTGGGCAAAACTGAAAAAGCATGTGCGAGCAAGGAGGCCTACAAACCTGACTCAATTACCCCAGCTCTGTCAGGAGGAATGCACCAAAATTAACCCAACTTATTGTGGGAAGCTTGTGGAAGGCTACCCAAAACATTTGACCCAAGTTGAACAATTTAAAAGGCAATGCTACTAAATACTAATTGAGTGTATGTAAACTTCTGAACCACTGGGAATGATAAGAAATAAAAAGCTACAAATCACTCATTTCACATAATTCAAATAAAGCAGTGATCCTTATATGTAGTGAGGACCAGTCAACAAGAGCATATTGGTCGAAGTGGAGGGAGGCTATTCTGTAAATGACATCGCCGAAGTCTAGGCTCGGTAGGATGGTCAGTTTTACAGCATGAGTGAGGGATGCTTGTTGCGAAATAGGAAGCCGATTCTAGATTTAATTTAGGATTGGAGATGTTTAATGTGAGTCTACAGTAACCAGACACCTAGGTATTTGAAGTTGTCCACATATTCTAAGTCAGAACCATCCAGAGTAGTGATGCTAGTCGGGAGGGGCAGCGATCAGTTGAAGAGCATGCATTTAGTTTTACTAGCATTTAAAAGCAGTTGGAAGCCACATGTTGTATGGCATTGAATTATCCACATCACTACATTTCCTGCCTAGCAATAAAGATGTAATGTTGAGGGAAGGAGGAGACTTCTCCTAAAGTAGGGTGTGTACACACGGGCTGGTGGGAAAATCTGTCAAGCCATTTGAACTGTTGGGTGAATAAACTTGGTTTGAGCTTTCCATAGCTGTCTGTCACGTGCCAAGTAAAGGGTCTGAATGTGCCAAGCATTCAGACCCTTTACGCAGTACTTTGTTGAAGCACCTTTGGCAGCAATTACAACAGAGTCTTGGGTGTGACAAGCTTGGCACACCTGTATTTGGAGAGTCTCCCATTCTTCTCTGTAGATCCTCAAGCTCTGTCAGGTTGGATGGGGAGCTATGCTGCAGCCATTTTCAGGTCTCTCCAGAGATGTTTGATAGGGGTTCAAGTCCGGGCTCTGGCTGGGCCACTCAAGGACATTCAGAGACTTGTCCCGAAGCCACTCCTGTGTTGTCTTGGTTGTGTGCTTAAGGTTGTAGTCCTGTTGGAAGGTGAACCGTCACCTCAGTGTCACAACTGCTCTGGAGCAGGTTCTTGTCATGGATAAATGTTTATGTCCGAAGATAATCTAATTTCTCATGGTTTGAGAGTCCTTTAGGTGCATTTTGGCAAACTCCAAGCAGGCTGTCATGTGCCTTTTACTGAGGAGTGGCTTCCATCTGGCCACTACCATAAAGGCCTAAATTGGTGGAGTGCTGCAGAGGTGGTTGTCCTTCTGGAAGGTTCTCCCATCTCCACAGAGGTACTCTGGAGCTCTGTCAGAGTGACCATCGGGTTATTTGTCACCTACCTGACAAAGACCCCTACTCTGATTGCTCATTTTGACCAGGCAGCCAGCTCGAGGAAGAGTCTTGGTGGTTCCAAACAAAATGGGGTTCACTATGTTCTTGGGGACCGTCAGTACTGCAGAAGTGTTTTTCTGGTACCCTTCCCGAGATCTGTAATGTGACACAATCCTGTCTGAGCTCTACACAGTTAAGTCAACCTCATAGCTTCTTTTTTGCTCTGTCAACTGTGGGACCTTATATATACAGGTGTGCCTTTCCAAATCCTGTCCAAGCAATTGACTTTACTACAGGTAGACTTTGATATTGAAAACACCCCGAAAATAAACCTCTGGATAAAGTTTGAAATGCCTGACAATGAGTTAAAGACTGTTAGCACTTGGTTGTCTATAGCAACTTCCCACCATAATGAGCTATAGGTAAGGCAGATGACCCTGTAGCCATTAAACTGCAACAGTATTTAAAATAATTGTCTAAGCTTTACATTAAATGTGGTTATGAATAGCCAGCATGATTAGGAGACCTGAAAATAAATCTGAAATAGCCTACATTAGCCTGAAGGAAAAACATTTAACATCATTCTAAATTGAGGATTTAGGTGAAAATGTACCACAATCTACAATGACAAACAATTTTAAATGCAGTGGTGCGCATTAGGCTAAACCAAGCAGAAAGCATTTCTTCAAAGACCAGTGTTGAGGAAAACCCCTACAATGCGACAACTATCAATGGGGGAGCATGGTAGCCAGTAGACATTTCCAACCTCCTAGATCAGGAGGGGCTGGATTGATAGGCATTACAGTGAAGGTAGCTCAACCTTGCACTCAAATAGGCCAACCACTATGGATTTTACTCGTTCAATTTCAGATTTGGCGGGGGACGAGAGAGTTACTGAAGGGATGAAGTCCTACAGATGCATCCCAGTTCCTATTGAGTGCTCTGCTCTACTTTTGCCCATGGGATAGGGTGGCATTTGGGATTGCAGGCCATCTTTCTCACCTGCAGGTTCATGCTGGTGTCCTCCATCACTCTCTCTGCCAGGGTGGGGATGTAGATGCCACCGTAGCTCTCACCCGTCAGGAAGAACTCATTCTTGATGTACTCTGGGAAGGCTTTGAAGAACTCTTTCAAGGCCAGGAAGTTATTCATGGACACCTAGAGACCACCATATAGAACTTCATAAGCTTATGTACAGTCACAGCAGTGACTCCATTAATAGCAAATGGCTATCGGATATTCATAATGCACATATTTGGCTTTATGTGTCAGTCTTGATGGTTGGTCCTGTGAGGCTCAGTTGGTAAAGGGTCGTGGGGTAAATTGCAGTTAGGGTCACCAATACAATAGTGTGGCCATATATTTTTTGTCAGTCACATTGGATAAAAGCATCTGATAAATCACGTTACTTAAATCAGTGGCTACGAGTAATCCCAATGATTTCACAAGTCAATTAGGTCCTGGGTTCCTCAACATGTCCCTTAACTGGTTAAACAGTGGTTCTTCAGGTACCGTGCATATTGATAACTCACCTCAGTGTCATTGGTGGTGTAGTTGCTATCGTCTGAGTATGAATATCCAACACCTGCTGGGGACTCCAGGTACAGCATGTTGGCAATCTTAAAAACACCACATCTGCTATAATGTGTATAAATGGAGCACTGCCACCCACTGGAATGGTTAATAAGACAACTACTCAGTCAAGGGTTTTTATTTTTTCTACATTATAGAAAATACAGCAACTATGAAATAACCTAGTACCCCCCCCCCCCCCCCCCCCCCAAAAAAAAGTGTTCAACAAATTACTGTTTGGGATTAGTTGGACTGTAGAGTGATGTTAAAGCAACCAACAAGTGCTCAGAATTTTAGAGAACTCCAAGGCTGTTGGAAAAGCATTCCAGGTGAAGCTGGTTGACCAAATGTGCAAAGCTGTCAAGGGTGGCTACTTTCAAGAATATTTTTTTATATATTTAGATTTGTTGAACACCTGGTTACTTCATAGTTGTCTTTACTATTCTACAACATAAGAAATAGTATAAAGGAAAACCCTTTAATGAGTAGATGTCCAAATTTCTGACTGGTACCAAGATATTTTTCTAGTCTGAATGCCAGTCTGTGCCATCATGACAATTACAGCAATGGAGTTGGCAAGAGCACAAACAGACCTTGGACCAGGTTAGGAAAGATATGCTAGAGGAAAAGAGACAAACCATGTTCCAGGAATAGGGGTTGTACTCCAATGACATGCCATCGTTCTGAATCTGAAATGAGATCATAAGACTGCGTTCAAAGACTACAGAACCACTGGCATGGCAACAATACAACTTAAATGGAATACAATGTTAAATTTAGTTGTAAGATTGCCCGTAGCATCTAGTCGCTCATAGACAGATAATATGCATGTACCGAAGAAGCTGTCACAACAGTATTGAATGCATAGGATAACAAGCAGCAGTTGCAGTGTTTGGGTTGTCATCACTGATTATTTGGACATGGATGTGGCAAAGGCAGTGCTTAAACTGCGACTGCTTTTCACATGTGGTGAAATTAGCAGAAGGGTTGGTGGTGCTTTGACTGAGGGTTTCCTATTGAGAGAGAAGACTTCTCACACGTCTCAATTTTGACCATGTATGGACCCAGAACTAAATCACAGCTGACCAAATATCCCAGAAGTAGAAGTGTAAAAGGATTGTTTTATTTAACTAGGAAAGTTAGCGAAGAACAAATTCTTATTGACAATGACAGCCTACCAAAAGGCCTCCTGCGGGGACAGAGCTGGGATTAATTCTAAAACGTAGAACAAAAGACACATCACGACAAGAGCCCTAAAAACAAAGTATGGCAGCAACAAAGCATGGTAAACATTGGGCAGAGACAAAAGCAAAGTGCAATAAGATTGAACAATACACTGGTAATCTAAAGTGTAAGAGGCAACTAGATCGTTTTTTGTAGTTTCTCCTTACCAAGAAAGGCCCATGTTCTGTGAGCAAACCATCAAGGGAGCTGCAACCAGGGCCACCATTCAGCCACAGAACCACTGGGCTGGAAGCTGGATCCTTCTGAGACTCCACAAACCTGCATGACAGGGAAGCAGTGTAGGACATGGTACCCACATGAAGTCTGTATACATAACTTGAGGAACTGATCAAATATAAAACTACTCAAGCGATAAGCTGGATGGGTGTCAAATTAAGCTGTGTACTGGTGTGAATGTTCCCTCATACAAACCAAGACACTTCCTCATTACTAAAGTCATGCGCCCTACACATAAAATACTCCCTACACATAAAATGCTCCCTTTAGGTTTGAAATACATATGTAGCTAGTTAGTAGGACACTACTCAGCCATTATAAAATGGCTAAAAAGATAAGGCTAACCACTCACCAGTAGTGAAGGTGTTTGTTGCCGGCCACATTGAAGTATCCCGAATACTGTTTGAAATTAGGCTGCTTTTGAAGCCCAGGGAGAAACTTTATTTCATCAACGTCAGGTGCGCCGAGAGTCCCCAAGGCTCCGAACAGCAGGGACAACACCAAATGATACATCTGGGAGTAAAATGACCTGACATTTTAACCAGTTTACTAGTAACAAGTTATGACATGTCTAGACTTGAAAGACAATCTAACGTTAGCTAGTTAAAGTCCGAGAAGATGTCAACAGTGATTGCAACAGGCTAGCCAAGGTTTAAGTAAACAAGAGTAAACGGGTATGAGTACACTGCATTATTAATGCGCTGGATGAACCAACACTGGCACTTACCTTTTTCGTCCGAATTAGGCCGTAGGTACCTACAAAACAGCTACAATACTTATGCACTCACAGATCACGGAAGGAGTAGTCATGTGTTCCCTTTTGCGGCTGGAGCTCGTGATGAGCTGGTCACATGACAACGCATTAGCGCGCTTCAAATTGCGCAGACGTTTGGCCTCACATGGTTGTCACTAGTTACCACAGCCACAAAGTCTACATTGGCTGGAGTGTAAAATTCATGAAAAAAAGTTAGGGTTAGGCATAAGGTTAGTAGCGTGGTGTTGTGGGTGAAATTACAAGATTAAATTATAATACTGTTATTGCATCAAATGGTTGTTTTATGCAACATAATAGGGTTCTTATAACTCTATTGTGTCTGTGGGATCTGAGAGGAGCTTTTGGAGCTGACAATTGATTTATGCCATAGAATGAGTTGATGTTTCTGTGAGGTACCAGTGATGAGATGGGAACCTTGTCTTAGGGGATAAACTCTGGTTTCCTTACAATAAGAACAGTCTTCATGGTAAATGCTATCTGGCTGGGGATACTCCTTTCCCATATATATAAAGTCTCACCTTGTGACCCATTCCATACATCTGTTGTTTGTCATGAACATTCAGGAAGATGCACTTTGCTATAAAATGCTGTGGCTCAAATCCGCTCGTTGACCTCTCAACTAATCATCTAAGGGTAGTTCGGCGACCAGCTTCATTATTGCAATAATTCATCAATGTTATTTATACGCTTTGAATAAAGTAATATCCTGATTGGTGATTGACCTTATCTCTCCTCATTATTGATTAGAATTTCCACGACATTAGTTAGGCTTAAAATTTTAGAAATAGACAGAGTTCGTGACTTTGTGGCTGTGGTAAACAGCAGTCAAGTTTTCATTTTGGATATTGGTTTGATATTTGGAGTTTGCTCATCAGTACAGCTTCCACGGAATGATTAGGATGATATATCTAGAATCAGATGATGTCAGAGAACGAGGTACAGCCTTTTTCTCTGTTCTGTTTAAAAAAAGTGACTTTACATTGATTTCAATGGGGGAATATTATCCACTGGCAACTAAGGGACCATGTGCAATCATGGGGCTGCAGGTAGCCTAGTGGTTAGAGCGTTGAACTAGAAACCGGAAGAATGCAAAAACGAATCTCCTGAGCTGACAAGGTAAAAATCTGTTGTTCTACTCCTGAACAAGGCAGTTAACCCACTGTTCCTAGGCCGTCATTGAAAATAATCATTTGTTCTTAACTGACTTGCCTTGTTAAATAAAGGTAAAAAATCACACAAAAGAACGTTTTTTTTACAGCAGAAAAAAAAAGATTTTTTTTCCCTAAATTAAATGATCTACAGATCTTAAACTTACTTTATGTTTTTTTTACCACAACAATGACATTCTAAAATTGTAACTTGTTTATTTTTAATGGATTTTATGTAATAATACGCGCTCAACAAACATAAATAGACCTATGATCTTTCTCACTCCTACCCAAACTACTGTAGCCTAGCGAGACTAGCGAGCTAAAAATCACTTGTAGCAAAGTCACTGATGTCCCGTATCCAATAACAATTCCCATTTTAAAGTTCCCTGGTTATAAAATGAATAGTTAATGTCATAATTATAATTTTGAAAGGCTTCCAATCCACATGTGCTAGAGATCTACAGACAAGTGCAGTGTGTTCCCTGACCTCTTAACAAAGCGATTTAGTTTTTCAAAATCCCTCCCCTTTTTTACTATTACAGTTGTAGTTATTAGTTCACATACAGAGCTAATGTTCTATGGCTTCCAATCCAACTGTCATATACATCTAAAACCATGGCAGGTAGCCTAGTGGTTAGAGTGTTGGGACAGTAACAGTAAAGGTTGCTAGATCAAATCCCCAACTGAAAAGTTGAAAATCTGTCTTTCTGCCCCTGAACAAGGCAGTTAATCCATTGTTCCTAGGCTGTCATTGTAAATAAGAATTTGTTCTCAACTGACTTGCCTAGTTGAATTTTAAAATGTTACCTCTCACCTCTCCAAATTAGACCCATTAGAATTGCAATTATTTATTTAACTGATTTTACATGAATATTTCCTGTGATAGGACAAGTGTTCAATATTTCACCGTCCATATGAGCTACAGATCTACAGATATGTGTGGTGGTTCCTTAACCTCTCTTGTAAAAGGTACAACTTTTATTTTTTCAAAATTCCCCCCTTTGATTTTCTAAAATAATGACTCCTATTACAGCTGTGGATATTAATTAGATTAATTTTATTTAACCTTTATTTAACTAGGCAAGTCAGTTAAAAACAAATTATTATTTACAATGACGGCCTAGGAACAGTGGGTTAATAACCGCTTGTGGGTTAACTGCCTTAACAGATACAATTTTCTATACTTTCCCGTCCAAATTAAAAGCCAGGTGTGGAGGCCCTGGGCACATGGTCTGCGGTTTGTGAGGCCGGGTTGGACGTACTGCCAAATTCTCTAAAATGAACATCCTGCATCCTCACACAAAACATATAGTGCTGGTCTATGATGTGCTTCTCTCTATATTAACAATTTAGGGCTACGGTGGATGGCCTGCTCTGAGGCTAGGAAACACTGTTACAACCAACAAATCCACTATAATTGAGAATTTCAATAAGCATTTCTCTACGGTTGACCATGCTTTCCACCTGGCTACCCCTACCCCGGTAAACTGCCCGGCACCCTCCACAGCAACCCACCCAAGCCCCCACCATTTCTCCTTCACCCATATCCAGATAGCTGATGTTCTGAAAGAGCTGCAAAATCTGGACCCCTACAAATCAGCCTTGGCTAGACAATCTGGACCCTCTCTTTCTAAAATTATTTGCAGAAATTGTTGCAACCCCTATTACTAGCCTGTTCAACCTCTCTTTCGTATCGTCTGAGATTCCCAAAGATTGGAAAGCTGCCGCAGTCATCCCCCTATTCAAAGGGGGAGACACTCTAG
Organism: Oncorhynchus kisutch; assembly: GCF_002021735.2. Lineage (NCBI taxonomy): Eukaryota > Metazoa > Chordata > Actinopteri > Salmoniformes > Salmonidae > Oncorhynchus > Oncorhynchus kisutch. Next base: position 66,749,791 of record NC_034178.2, read on the forward strand.
ACCCAAACTGCTACAGACCTATATCTATCCTACCCTGCCTTTCTAAGGTCTTCGAAAGCCAAGTTAACAAACAGATTACTGACCATTTTGAATGATGTCGTACCTTCTCCGCTATGCAATCTGGTTTCCGAGCTGGTCATGGGTGCACCTCAGCCACGCGCAAGGTCCTTAACGATATCATAACCGCCATCGATAAGAGACATTACTGTGCAGCTGTATTCATCGACCTGGTCAAGGCTTTCGACTCTGTCAATCACCACCTTCTTATTGGCAGACTCAACAGCCTTGGTTTCTCAAATTATTGCCTCACCTGGTTCACCAACTACTTCTCTGATAGAGCTCTGTGTGTCAAATCGGAGGGCCTGTTGTCCGGACCTCTGGCAGTCTCTATGGGGGTGCCACAGGGTTCAATTCTCGGGCAGACTCTCTTCTCTGTATACATCAATGATGTCGCTCTTGCTGCTGGTGATTCTCTGATCCACCTCTACGCAGACGACACCATTCTGTATACTTCTGGCCCTTCAGTGGACACTGTGTTTACTAACCTCCAGACGAGCTTCAATGCCATACAACTCTCCTTCCGTGGCCTCCAACTGCTCTCAAACGCAAATAAAACTAAATGCATGCTATTCAACCGATCATTGCCCGCACCTGCCCGCCCATCCAGCATCACTACTCTGGACGGCTCTGACTTAGAATACGTGGATTTCTACAAATACCTGGTGTCTGGCTAGACTGTAAACTCTCCTTCCAGACTCACATTAAGCATATCCAATCAAAAATTGAATCTTGAATCGGCTTCCTATTTCGCAACGAAGCTTCCTTCACTCATGCTGCCAAACATACCCTCGTAAAACTGACCATCCTACCGATCCTTGACTTCGGCGATGTCATCTATAAAATAGCCTCCAACACTCTACTCAGCAAACTGGATGTAGTCTATCACAGTGCCATACGTTTTGCCACCAAAGCCTCATACACTACTCACCACTGCGACCTATACACTCTCGTTGGCTGGCACTCGCTTCATACTCGTCACCAAACCCACTGGCTACAGGTTATCTACATGTCTCTGCTAGGTAAAGCCCCGCCCTAAAATCTCACTGGTCACCCCCAAAGCCAATTCCTCCTTTGGTCTCCTTTCCTTCCAGTTCTCTGCACTGACTGGAACGAACTGCAACAATCACTGAAGCTGGAGATTCCCATCTCCCTCACTAGCTTTAAGAACCAGCTGTCAGAGCAGCTCACAGATCACTGCACCTGTTCATAGCCCATCTGTATTCAGCCCATCTATCTACCTCATCCCCATACTGTATTTATTTATTTTGCTCCTTTTGCACCACAGTATCTCTACTTGCACATCCATCTTTTGCACATCTACCATTCCAGTGTTTAAAATTGCCATATTGTAATTACTTCGCCACCATGGCCTATTTATTGCCTTAACTCCCTTATTTGACCTAATTTGCACTCACTGTATATAGACTTTGTTTTATTTTTTTCTACTGTATTATTGACTGTATGTTTTGTTCATCCCATGTGTAACTCTATGTTGTTGTATGTGTCAAACTGCTATGCTTTATCTTGGCCAGGTCGCAGTTGCAAATGAGAACTTGTTCTCAACTAGCTTACCTGGTTAAATAAAGGTGAAATAAATAAATAAAATGTAAAAAATGTAAAAATATATATCATTGCCCCAAGTGGTGAAATAAACTCTGTCCTGCAGACATAGGCCATGGCTATTAATTTTCATGTGAAGTGCCCTCCCAAACCCTGAACAAATGTTTAGTCTATTTTGGAGGCCTGCCAGCCCTTCACTGGCACCCTGGGGTGATTCAGGAGAAGACAAGGAAGCTTGTTTTCTCTATTGTTCTACACAAGTACCATCAACACCTCCAGTGGTGTCAGGTTACATACTGACTGCTGCTGGTCCACTGTCCATCAGTTCAACCTCGGCTTATAAAACAATGGAGTTTTGACGTTTAACATTGTAGCACTGAATATTTCAGATAGGTGTTTATTGTATTATAACGCATTAAAACATAAATTGACCTTGCAACAAGCCCTCCTATACAGCAGATGGCGGTGTTGACATAACAGGAACCCGAGGCCCGAGACCATTGCTTTAAAAACCACACAAGAAGAAGCCGGACGGCCATTATTGTGTGGCGACGAAGGGGAAGCTGTTACGGGTGGTCAGAAGAACTTACTGGAGGACATCAAAAAGCACTGCAGATTTTTTGTTATTGTTGGAAACCTTAATGTTGAAGGTAGGAGTACAATGCTGATTATAATAAACTACACCGTGTTCGTTAGTGACTAGCTACCGTTATCTCACGGCCCTAAGCTGACCAAGCTAGCCAACATGGCGTCCCGTCGCAGAACCATCCCTAGTCCCGTGTTAGCATCTTCTTGGATAGTAGTGGGCCATGATATGTAGCTAGCTAGGCCTACGCCCGCCGTCATTCATTCAAGCGCTGTAAAGTAACGCTAACGAGCTAACGTTAAGTCTTTCGAGCTAGGGTAGTTAACGCGGAACTAGTTAGTTAACATTACTACTTTAGTTAATGAGTTAGCGAAACCTGTTTTGGTTTCAGTGATTTCAATAAGTCTCGTTATTAAATACATTAACGTTGGATCGCGAACGTTTTATAAAGTTAGCTGTGGTTATCCAGCATTAGCCAGACAGGGCATGACGACGAGCTTGCTGTAGCCTCCCGCCAACAGAGAGCAATAGTAATGGCGTCTTATTGTAAGCGCTAACTCCGCCATGGCTCGTTCGTCGAAAGCTAAGTGGGTTTTAAATGGTTTTTGGATAAACACCGGCTTAATAAAATATGTCTTACGTTTTATTCGATGATATAATCGTTATTTAACGTTGTGAATTTGTGAAGTGCTGAGCGGCCCAAATATATCACGATGTTTTCCGTATTTTATGTTTTTGAATCAGTTTTATAATTTGCTTTGAGTTCTGCATGACCGTAGGGTGGCAACCAATGATTTATTTTTATTATATATATATATATATATATATATATATACACACACACACTAGATGGCTGACGGGGAGTTGTTAGGAAGCCACCACGCATCCATCTTGGCGCTCTACCACCGTTAAAAAAAAATATTTTGTAAGCTTTAGAAATGTATTTTTTTTACCACGTTTATTTGACAGCTTTAATGCATACTTTTGAATATGTGACCTAAACATGAAACATTTCCTTCAAGTAAATATTTTTTGATGGTACTAATGTAACCGTCCCCACTAAAACAACATACTTTTGCCCTTTACACATTTTAAATAAAATACTGTACAATTCCATTCATTCCTACGGACAGCTGCTTTTCTAAAGAGTGCCATTATGGATCAGCAATCCAGGGTTTATATAAATCATTGGTAGCAACACATACTTTACATTCTAAGTAATTTCAAGGTGGCTTTCTCCATTCTGATTTGTACTGTTCAATCAAACTTCAACCAAAAGTTTATCATTTCCACACTGCCATATAGGGCTACATGATATTGGCAAACAAGTCTCTAGGCTTTATTTTTAAACAAATATTGCTTTTTGGCTTGCGGTTTAGATCAAAACACTTGGGTGTACTGTTGGATTCATGGAAATAGAATGATTATTCTAATTTTACATATACTGGTGGGCACTTTGAATGCAATGTTTTAAATGACAACGAATTAGAAAGCCAGGGTGGTTTTGCTGATAGAATTAGGAACAGAATACTAAAAGGATCTCTATGGAGTTGTTATTGTGACAGGGTAGGAACAAAAGTGTTGGTCAGTATTTCCCATGGGAGTGGGACCCTATAATCATTGGCTACATTAAATGTTTTCTCTTACTTCATGTAGCTAACATTTGTGCTTTGCCTATACCTCTCTGATATAGAAGGTACTGTTTCACAAACCTGCTGATTTAGGATTACACAATCACTGGTATCGGGCTGTCTTAGCTAGTTATGTTAGCATTAGCGGCAAACACAATTTATTTTTAGCCACAACTGGCTAAGAACAAATAAACTAGCAGTTTGCAGACAGTAAGATACACTATTCGTTTGTGTAATTATAGAACGCTTGTGGATTTATATTAAGAAGCAAAGTGGAATGTAGCATCATTGTCATCAACATATTGATGCATCTGCTTCATTGACCATGCAGACTGAAGAGTGAACGTCGGCAAATAATCTTGTTGTCGAGCAACAACTGCGCTCCTTGAGTGACGGGGCGAGGAAGAGAGATGACTCGAGTAGCGTAAACTATAAACGGAGTGGCTTATCACATTTAACCAAACATTGAAATACCGCTATAGAAGGTAAAGTAAAAAACGCAAACCGGTCTGTTCATCAATACCGGTGTAGGTGGTAAAAAATGCCTGGCCCTATTTTGATGCATACATGTAATAAACGTCATGGTAACAGAATGATTCTCATAGAACAAAATGTCGATCTCCTAAGCCTGTTTTAACCTCTGACCTTATTTTTGGCGTTTATGCCAAAACAACATTCATTTCGCCCATAGGAATGCCTGAATGAACCAGAGGTAACTAATTTAGGGTTTTAAGGACTACAAGCCGGCGAGGTCCAATAGCTGCTTTTAGAAATGCTGGTGTATTTACACACACAAGGTTGGGCTGCAAAAAAAATGAGCAGTCCGGGATGCCAGAGGTTAAATACAATTAAAATTCAACTTGGTCCCCCAAGTTATTCCTTTTATTTTGACATGAGGTAAGCAGAGTGGAAGTGGGCCACATTTGAGTCTGTTGAATAATAGTCCTTTACCTATTTTGTCTAACCCCCCCCCCCCTTTAATAAGGACCAACCACCCGCAGAGTAAGTTTTAAATGTTATGTATTTTTGCAATGCCAAGTGTGTAATTGCACCCGCATTTTTTGCCGGCAGCAATTTGCCAATGTAAATGTTTTTACCATTTTGTTAGCTAGCTAGCAAGCAATGACGTCATATGACACTAAGGATGGTTGAAGTTTAGAAGTTAATTTGCCTGCTAACAAACGTTATCTAGCTAGAAGGCATATGCATTAAGCCAGATGGCTACGCCTAGAGGAAGGTATATTCACTGTCTGCAGTTACACGTATGTGTGTACTTTCACTCTGGCCTGTAAGTATATTGGCAAAGTGTAACTAATTATACCACCCAATGTCTGTGTAATAAACAGTAGCAGTAAAGAAGGACAAGTAGATGTAAATGAGGTGGCCTACATGAAAGCAATACAGGGAATTATTTGGCTGAAATATAAACCAGTTGTTCTGGAAGAATAAGAGTACAGGTGTGACCTAGGGTTGCTAGGCTGAAAGATGCTAGGAACAGCCCAATCATGACTTGCCAACACACACATTGCATACAAAAGGTGTACAAGCCCTCATTTTTAGCCCTTTTAACAATGCCAGAAAACACTTTACAGTAACCTTTCCTACCTGTGTCAAACCCCCAAACTGGTGGAAACTCCCTCCAGTCTAGGCCTACGCGTTTAAATCCCTGTAGGGAATTTTGTTATTGTAGATGCTATGGCCTAGCTATAACATATTGCCTGTTATGAATCTTAATAAAACATTTGTAGACGGTGACATTTCATACCTAAGAACAAAAAAAACGGACTACAGACGGCCTTGTCTGCCTAAACATCTCTGTAAAGGAATTGGCTGTTTTGATTTACAGCCTGTTGTCATTGTATTTCAAATGGATGAATGTCTTTCAGCGGATATACAGAACTTACACTTAATTTTTGTTGAATTTCGTAGGAATTTGTTTTCTCTTCCTTAGAGTGCAACCTAGGCGTAACTATTTGGGGCTCTGCTGTGCTGAATCATTTCATCCATGGGATTTCTCTTCTCTTTTTCTTTACCACGCTGACATTTTTAGGACCTTGGAAACAACTTTTGAACACACGCGCAAAAAAAAAGGAAATTGAACAGTACCCCAAAAAAAATTACGTCAAAGAAAAGAATCGCTAAGGTTGGGATCTAGCCGAGTAGCGCCATGTCTCACAGAAGAAGCCGCAGTGGATCGCCGTCTGGCCCTGTTCGCTCATGCACCAACAGCCAAAATCCCCGCGATATGGAGAGGAGGATTTTTGTGGGGAATTTACCGACATCACTGATGGACAGGAAGGACATGGAGGAACTGTTCAGTCCCTACGGGAAGATTCATGGTTAGTACTTAGGCTACCTACTAGGAAGGAATACACATTTCATCCTCAATTTTTGAGCATCATTCGTCTTATTGAATTTAAGGAGTCATCATTTAAAAAATTAAAAATAAATATGTAACTCTTATCTAGCCTAATTTACATGTATTGTTTTTGGTTACAATGCAGTAGCCTAATATTAAACTTGCCCAAGATTAAGCTGTGATCAATTCAACTGTAGATTCATCTTAAAGAATCACAACATTTTGGGATGAAGTTTTGTAACTTTGAACCAAATTCTGAACATTGTACATTTTTATATTTCATTGCATAACTTTTTTTATAATATCACTTAAACTACCCTTAGAGAGGAAATCATAGTTTTAAACCTGGCCCTTGTTTCCTTTTATATGAAATCAAAACAACAAAAATGTTCCTTTTTCCAGCCTTGTCCATGTTCCAAGGGTACGGATTTGTGCAGTTTGAACGTGTTGAGGATGCAGAGGCTGCAAAGGCGGGACAAAATGGTCGCCCTTATAAAGGTTATAAAATAGGTAAGAGTTCACTGTATTAGATGTGACTGTCTAGGTAACAGGTGACTGAAGGGGAGCAATTTTGTCATGGTGTCACTAATGCCGAGAATACGCTGTACGATATTAGAATGATTAACTCATCCCAGATCATTTGATAAGATCAGAGTGAAATCTTAAGGTCGGTGGCGAGGACAATGTCTTAACTGCTCCTACGTGCTCCCAACAACACTAGGACCCTTGGATGTTTTTCCTGTCATTGCTCGTGCAGTGTGACATGTAATGTGTTCAAATTCCCCCCAAAATACTGCACTAGCCCATAGAAATGCATGATGAGCGGATGACCTGGTCAGCTACGAAGACTCGCACAGTAGGAGACAACAGCCTACCAAGTTCTCCAATTTAATGCTTTTCTGTTTGTCCAGCACTGTCAATATTTGCTAAAATAAGGGGTTTTCCCATTTCTTTGAAATCACATAGCATATATCAGTTTAATATTACAGTAATCTCAGTTAACCCATAGCTAAAGTCTTATGAAATTGGTCAGATGCTTGATTTGTATATTCTGGGTCCATATGTGTTTCAGTGAAGAGATTCTAACTGTAACGATGAGCTCCACCCTCTTCGCAAGTCTATGGGCCAAATGCCCCATCCCCTTATGAAATTTGAAAGATGCTAACACCTATAAAATCATGATTTGACCAAGGCACCAGAACTAATGCCTGTTTGATATGTCATGCATCCCGTTGTAATCATGATAGATCTACGGTAGCATTGATGTTTACGTAGTCTCTCCACAAGAGATTAAACGTAGTTAAACTGTAGGCCTATTGTGCAGTGTGGGGTCTTCCACCACACAGTATGTATCCTCTTATGAAAGTGTTAGGTCAAGATTTAATCGCTGTAATAACATTCAATGGCTTATTTAGATATTAGGATTTTAAATTGCTCAATGTATTCCCAGCAGAATCCCCAGACTACAATTTTCAGCTTTACTTAAGTTATAAAACTGTAGTTTTGTGAATAACTATGAATGTTTAGCAAGTGGGGCAATATACAATGTAATTACAGTATACATTACATTTTTAGCTCCGCATTTACAATGACATTTTAAACTAAATAAATGATTTAAAAATTGAAATTGTTACAATGTCTTTTGACTCCCGAAGAATACACTTAATTGTCTTTGAACAGTTGGAAGAAATATTGCGAATTTGAACAGACTTCAGAACGCACACACAAGTGGAAGATTAACGTGTTTGGCTTTGTGTCATCAGTGTAGTGTTAATGTTCTCATTGACATAAGTTAGATTTTCCCTTGACCGCTTCATCTCAACTTGATTTTATTTTAGTAGCTGAGTCAAAGCATCCCAGATGATTCTCTCATTCTCAACTAAAATTGAAAGCATCCTCTCTTCAAAAAATACCCATCAAACCTTTCATGCAATATAACAAGGGAAGCCATGTAAAGACAACTTGGAACCTGGAACATTTTCGCCCTCTCGTCCAATTAGATTTATTTTTTATTTTTTTAACGATCAATTTGGATTTTCATGCTTGGAAATCTGGAACTCAATTTATGGATCGGGAAAGTGAGCGGCGGGGTTACATTTCATGGCACTTAAAACCTTTCGCTTCATTGAGTTAATATCTGTAAATGTCATGTTGAACGTTTTTGATTGGTTTATTTTCAGCTATAAATATGGCAGCGGAGCGACAACGACAGAATAAAGCTCAATCCCGGCCGAGCCCTCCAAGAAGGTAAAGTAACGCTAATGGGTTATGAAGAAGTACCAACGTTTCAGCTGCTCTGGTAAAATATGTTTCTCATGTCATTTGCCCCGAAGCACATTGACAAAAACAGCTCGTTAAGTTTCTCAGCGTTGTGTTCAGTTAGCGGTAACATATTTCACGTCACACACACACAAAGAAAATCATGAAATAAAACAACATTCTGAATTTAGTTCTGTGTCCTTTGTCTTCTAAAGATGTCTGTTTTCACAATTTCCCTGTTCTGATTAGGCCATATTTAACTAGAGAAAACAATAAAAACTGCGTCCCGTTCATTTAATAAAAATAAATTTAAAAAACTTTTCAGCATAAAATATCGCCGGTACGTGCGGCGCCATCTTGCTTCACCGGACGGTTGAACAAATGTTACGCCATGCCTCACCCTTGTGATCGGCTCGGCTATGTTGGCAGCAGAATGGCAATAAAGTAAACTTAAATATCGATTCTTGTTTGCGATGGGAAACAATCAGTCTCAATACTTTGACAACCTGAATTATGTTTTGAGCACACAGATTTTGGCTTTTTAAAACTCTGCTTAAAAATGGCCAACAGATACATGTCTTTCTAGACTGTTACCGCCGCCAACCACCATGTAATTTCGCTGTGGGACAATTCTGGCAACGCCTGGGGAGACTGATTTAGATGTCATGTCTGCTTCTGCCTAGTTAATCAATGTTCATAATTGGAAAATGGTTGACTTTGATGCGCAATATCGACATTGACAATATCAAAATATTTCTGTGATCAGTTATATTCTGTTTTTAGTACAAGTCTTTTATTTTCAATCTAGTTAGCCCGTTTTCGAAAACATTTGAAAGTAGGTGCCAGTTGTCAGCTAACAAAAATCTGTATAGACAATAAAGAATATTTTAATGTGTGGTAATTATTTTGTCTCAAGTGTTTCCTGTTGTGTTTTGCGTACGATGATTTCATTGCCGATTTGCTTGGTAGGAACTCTTGAGATTGCTTGATACTCGAGTATTAATGCATTTCTATAAATTGTATTTTTTACCTCCGAAAACAGGACCTTTAATCGAAAACACATTTTAATATGGAGCATGTGTACGTTTTCATGTGATATATCACTTCTCAATTTCGACCGAACCCGATGACGTATTTAAAAAAAAAAAATGTATTTAAGGTTTTCATTGCGTTAAATATTATTTTGAACTCCCTGGAAGTTTGTACGAAGACTTATGTTAATGGGAAGGACAATTTCAGTGGAAAGACGTTTCTGCTGTGACTTGGAATTGTTAGCATTTGAACATCACCGGCCATCAGGTCATTGTGATAAATGTTAGGTGGGGGGGGGTGGGGTTCACATTTTTCCCCCGTCGTGGAATCACACTTGCTCCAATGTCAAGGGGAAATTATGCTTTAATTTGTGGAGTCCTTGAGAGGAGCACCTTCACTGCTTTATTGTGCGCATTCTAAATAATTAACAAATTTGATTCTAATGTTAACATTAAAACCAAACTATTATGTTAAAGTAACCCAATCCAACATTTTTCACTAAGGCTTTGTTTGTTCTTCCAGGGATCCATATGGAGGTTATGGAGAAGGCAGGGAGCCCCGTCCTCGCTCTCGCTCGCCTATGCACGGGCGCGACTCTCGTGCGCACCGGGGCAGCCGAGAGCACTCACGAGAGCCTGGCCGTGAGCCTCGGCACCCTCGTGACCATCACGAACCGCGAGACCCCAACTTTGACCGCTACCGCACATCCGAGGGCAGGGAAAAGGATCTCAGGGGTGAACCTCGTGGAGACCCTCGCGGTGAACCTCGCGGAGACCCTAGAGACCCCACATTCAGGTGACCGGTCTGGCAAAGGGCCAGCCTGAAGGAACATTCTCTGCCCTATTCCAAGCAACTTTTAACCAACGATTGGTCACTTGTGTATTACAGAGAGGAGGGTTATGATCGATATTACCGTGGTGGCGCAGATGAGCACCACCGCAAGAAGGAGGACCCGTACAGGGATCCATGGAACGGCCGACGAGAACCTGAAGGTAAAGGTAGTAATACAATACTCTTAAACGTGTACAAACGGCATCAGTTTTTGCTCGGTACTAAGTGTTCCATCTTGACTGCTGACTGGCACACTTTTATGGCATTAATGGGATAGTTTGCAATTTGGGCAATTTAAGCCTGTTTTTTACTTACCCAGAGTCAGATGAACTGACGCATACCACTTTTATGTCTGCATGCAGTTTGAAGTAAGTTGAATGTAGTTTCTGGAGTGATTGCTAACAATCACTGGAAGTCAATGGGATCAGCTAGCTGATTTCATCATCTCGCTCCATAAGTGGTATCCATGAGTTCACCTGACTGGGTAAGTAGAAAACTGCTTTTCTGCTAAAACCTCAAACTTTCTTTTTAACAGCAGACAATTGAAATGAAATAAATACTAATAGATACTTTCTGATTGAACTATCCCTTTTAACTTGTAAACAAATTGAACTGTCAGTGGTAAAAGAATGTAAAGACCGGGTCTTTTTCAGATGACCGCGTGCGGGTAGAGGAGCGGCGGCGTAACGAGCTCTACCGTCAGTACTATGAGGAGGTCCAGAGACAGTATGACCGGGAGCGTCCGGTTGACTGCTCGGTCATTGTTGTCAACAAGGCACAAAAGTAAGTCCATGATTAAATCCTCCATATTACCACTTGGATTAAGTGTGAATTGAGTCTGTATTTGATTAGAGATTATGCATGCAGCAGGGCGGGCCAGACGCAGTCCACGGGCCAATTTTAATGTGGTAGACTTTTTAAAATTTTTTAGAAAGACAATCTGACACCAGCCCTTTTGACAAATGAGTTATGTACCCTTGGCATACAGCCTAATTGTCACACAAGACCTTCCATAGTAATCTTCTTCGCAAATTGATTGTAGCCTTCTTATTGTAAACATGAGTGGATAAGAATGTGGCGTGTTTCCTGTAGCATCCACTTTGTCCTTGCAGTAGGGAGTATGCAGAGACAGTGGGGCGGAAGGTGCGTGACCTGGGTATGGTGGTGGACCTCATCTTCCTCAACACGGAGGTGTCCCTGACCCAGGCGCTGGAGGACGTGGGCCGGGCGCGCACCCCTTTCGCCATAATCATCACTCAGCAGCACCAGGTGCACCGCTCCTGCACAGTCAACATCCTCTTCGGCACACCCCAAGGTAGGACTTCTGGTTCCTGCTGCTGGGACTGACTGGAATCAGTGCAGCGTCTTAATCCTGCTTTTGGGGTGGAATGACAGGTGGACATTTTTTGTTCAGTGGTCAACTTGAGCTTTTGAAGGGGTGTAAAATGTACTTGATTAAGATGTATTCTTCTTGACACTTGTTCAAACTTATGTACCTACCTGATTTCCTAGTGTTAATCAATTGACCTTTTGTCAAATCCCACACAGTTACTGTGATGTCCAATAAACATTTGCCGTGAAGGGCAATTGAGCAAAAGGAGGAAGCCTGTCAAAATGCTCAAACAGTTGAATGCAGACAACCACTTGCTGATCAGGCTCATGTTTGTTACCATGGGCTGTTATTACACTCACTTCACAGGAAGGTTAAATAGCTAGCGATGAATGACTCGTACTCTTAAAAACGTGCCCAGATGTAACGTGAAAGAAATGTGGACGATTTCAGTACCCCAATTGCGCCAATGAAGTATTTAATAACCAAGAGCCCAAAATTCTTTGACAGTATTAACAAGAAGTCCATGCAAACTCGATGAGCGAAGGCTGATCTAACAATTACTTTACACTTCGTAGTAGTCACAGCCCTGCCATGTCTTAGGCCTGTATCCTACATTTTAAATTACTCATTTATTTTCTTTGCCTTCAAAAAAATAAAAATATGTAAACTCCTAGAGCATCGCAACATGCCCATGGAGGATGCCATGGTCCTGGTGGGCCACAACTATGACTCCTTCAAGGTGGAACATCGTGAGAAGGAGCGTGAGGAGATCGCTCAGAAGGCTGCCAAGATGGCTGACGACGTGCTGATGAGGGAGCATGAGAGGGAGGGCCACCCGGTCACCCTGCTTCCTGCCATCACTCTGCTGTCTGAGGGCAGGTCAGTCATTCTGCTTGCACGCACACACTCCTTATTTCAATACTGTATATTATACTGTCTTAACAGCCCTTTCTCTTTCCATTTCACTTTAATCCGTCTTGTGTTCTCCCACTGGTCTCCCTTCATCTCTCTCTTGTAGACTGTCTCATTGCTTATCATTGTGCTGATGTTACACATGACAATGCTTTTTGTAAATTCCCACCCAAACCGGTATGAGGAGAGGGGCTTGGAATGGTGCAGTTGGGATTGTGTGTCACAGTGGGCTTTGTAGCTGTTCATGTGTCTGACATGAAGTGTGTCTTCTGTCTTCGACGTCCTAGGTTCCTGACTCCAGAGGAGCTGGATAGTCTTATAGAGTATTTGAGGGTCAAGAGGGAACGCATCGTAAGAGCCGACCCACTTGCAGGTAAGGCTTCTCAACTTTGCCCTCAAGTTGGGCTTGAAAGAGGTCCCCTAAACCAACGCTGGGTTTTGCCCCATTTACTGTAGTTTACAGAATTTAACTCATAACAGAAGAACACTGACTGTTTTCTTCCTCTGCAGCATCGCATCCCCCGGCGACCGCAGCAACCCACGAGCCTACTCTCCAGGCCCAGACGATGCCCCCTGCAGTCCATCCCGGTCACGCACCACCCCCACACAGTGCCCACTCCACCCACATGAGCATGCCGCCGGCCCCCAACGCCACCTCCAACAACCAGCAGGAGCTGCAGGCTAAGATCCTCAGCCTGTTCAACAGTGGCGCCGGGGCATCGGCCTCCGCTGCCAGCCCCGCCATGGTCCCCCAGTCCTACGGCTCCACCATGGGCATCCAGTCCACAGGCCTCCCCATGTCCTCAGCCTCTCCTGTCCCCAAAATGGCCACCACACCTTCCCAAGTCCCCAACATGATGGGTGCCCGGCCCCCCATGCGCCCGGGCCCGGTACCCCTCGGTATCCACCAAGGCTATGGGTCGCCCACAGGCCGTATGGCTGCCCCTCAGGGGGGGCAGAGACCTCCTGTCTCAGGGGGAGCGGGCATCAACTTCGACAACCCCAGCGTCCAGAAAGCCCTGGACACGCTCATTCAAAGCGGACCCTCTCTCAACCACTTGGTAAATGCTGGGAATTCGGCATCCCCCAGACCAAGTCATGGCATGGGCCAAGGCATGGGTCAAGGCATGGGTCAAGGCATGGGCCAAGGCATGGGTCAGGGCATGGGCCAAGGCATGGGTCAGGGCATGGGCCAAGGCATGGGTCAGCCTCCGCCCATGGCAATGTACCCTCGCCATTACTGATGATTCCCCTCATAATGTGACCACACCCAACCCTCGAGTCTGCAAAGCAGCTTTTGTTAAATTAATTTACCACAGTTGAAATGTGTAGATGTAGACTGATATTTTCTGTTTTTTTTTTTGCATTTGTAAATGCTTTTAGAGGACCCTTTTTTTACCCTAGGTATTGTAATGACAGACCTCGGTTATTTGGTAAGACTATTTGAAAGTCAGACATTTTCGGTTGTAACCAGTCTCCATTTTCTGGTTAGTGTGATTTGTTGTAAAAAGTTAATTGCATGTCCGAAGATATTCAGGATTGTGCTGAACTTGTTGTTCTCTGCTCAACCACAATGTTTGATGGCTAGATCTGGTGTCGGTGTGGGCCAGTTCTACACAGCAAAACTTTTATACAACTTCCTGTGTGATTGTACTAGCAGTGCTCCTGAAATAAACCATTTTTGAATGTGACATTGTGTGGTTATTGCGTACCCCTTGAGTAGTTTCAAACATCAAGGCCGGGATTCAATCAGATCGCGTGTTGTATGCTTTATACCGCTTTTTAAAGGCAATTTCTGAGTGAGCTGACATGCAGCGCGAATGGAATCTCTGAATGCGGGAACGGGAACCCGAGATCGTATTGAAAACCGGACAAAGATCATTATTCCAATGACTCGCAAACAAGGCTGTAATAAAATGATATTGATTTATTGCATTTTGTGCTGACAAATCTATAAAATGGAACAGGTATCGCCAGAAGCTATAGAGATGTAACTTTTTTCCTTAATATACCATGAAACACAATAGAGAATAGTTTTTATTTAAAATATTTAACACTGACACAAAATTAACACTGACTAACTTTTGGGTTTATGCACAGAACTCCCCTTACCCAAGTGCACATTGTGTACACACACCCACAGAACTGAAAACACAGGAACACTACTGCTCCACCAGAATACTTGTACAGTACCAAGGAATAGGTCTAAGGTTTTGAGGGAAAAACAGGTTCACTTTGTGATTTAAATTGTATGTGTATATATTCTTTATCTACATCCATTCCTTTTCCAAACATTTATACAAAATTTCTTGCACAACAGGAATTGACGTCAAAACAAAAATGTCTTTTAATGCTTTATGTTGATCTGAATTGGTGGAATTGTTTTGTAATTTGCTTCAAAGGGACATTCATGCTAAGATTGACACCATAGCAGAAGCTTGTGGGTCAGAAAGCCAGACCATGAGGAATGCTGGTCATGGCTCATTGGATGTTTGTAGAATTTGGACAAATACATGATCATTGTCTTTAAGTGTTTGTGTTTTGTAATGTTTACCCTTCACATTTTTGTTTGACTAAATCTGAAAATATTTTGTTTTTGAAATAATGGTGAATTTCATTTTTTTTGGGGGGGGGGGGGGGGGGTAGCTGCCAATTTCTGAAACACCTCGGGAGCCCTCTGTGTGTGGAATCAAGGCGATTTGTCATCTAATATGAGTTTACATTTAATTCAGTGGTACATCATTTCACAAGTGTTAACTGAAATATACTCCGTTTATCTGCAGATATATATTATATATATGAAACAATTGATATAAGATGTGGAGGGACCTCTTCAACAAAGTGAATAAAAATAGAATCCTGTTACTGATATATTCATTTATCTTAGATGCAAACAATTTTTATCCATTCAGTCTAAAGAAAGGGGTCGATCTAACTAAAACAATATGAACAGAACACAGTATACCACAAACACTTCAATATATTCAGTACTACACCTTGTTCAGGATAATGTGCATGCATTGAGTTACACAACAGACCTGGAGTGGGGCTCTGCTTGCACAGCATGTACACAATCACCAATTTGAAGTGTATAAACACGTTTGGTTCGGGATAAGTAGGTGACGGACTGAGGTTGTGGCGGGATCACAGTTCAGTCTTGTTGACTAAAACCACGGTTATGGTGAGGCACTACACTCCAATTTGTGTTTTTTGTGTCCCGTGTGTCCCCTCGAAAGGACAACCTCTTTAACACAGGAGCAGATATATTTTGGAGCCCTTAATATCCATTCGAGGATGGAGAATCATTCACAATGATCACCAGCCGACTCGTCTCATGCTACAATTGTGCAGGCGAACGGTCGGATTTAGGAGTGGTTTGTGTATCTGCCCTAGATGAGATAGCTATTTGGTGCTCCCGAGTTACCCTTAAGCCGTCCAAGCAGAGCCAGTACCAGAAGTGGAAGCGCTTGTTTTATATTCTTTGAGTCAATATTCAGAATTATACTGAAATCACATACGTATAAATACAGGGCTGGGTGAGCGGAGATTTGTGACCCGGGGGTTTACAAATCTCCAGGGATTCTCAATAGGAAGGAAATCAAATTAACAGGTAGGATATCATTGCAGTGAAAAACTGCAGAGTGATGGCGAAATCTGATCTATGTATCCTGCTCTGTCTTTCTCACAGATGTACGCCAACTGTCTGCAGTACTCACTTATACCACAGGAGGACGCTATGAATCAGTGCTTAAACTGGGCAAGTTTGTTTCTATCAAACACTGATTAGGTCCTCAAACCTTTTATCACAAAAAGTGTTTCTCTGTCGCAACAACCACAGTCGAGATGAACACACGATAACTTTACGGTCCTTTAGACCTGGTTCTAGACATTCTGATGAGCAGAACGCCAACTTGTCAGTTGTTAATGTGTTGTAATGAAAAGCGATTATCCAAATAAAAACAATATTGCACATCATTTTACAAAACGCTAAGACTTTGTCCACAGTGATAAAACAGTGTACAACAAAGGACAACATCGTTGGCTACAGTGTCTTTGACTGCAGCGTTATATACAAAGCAAAATGATCTCTATTGCCCATCCATTCAACTAATAAGTTATCATATTACGTTAACCAACAGTAATTATCAAGATTGAAATATGACAAGTAATAATATTGGGAACTCAAACTTTTTTTCCAAAATACTTTTTTTCTATGTTTAACTAGCAACGTAACCATGAGGAAATCATTCTCAGGGTCTCTACCAAAGGGAACCCTAGTGTTGCTACAGGACGTGCCCCTTCCAAACAACCTGCCTTGTTCATGTAAGTCATCACACCATAAAGCACTGAAACAAATATTCCCACATAAGACCATGCAAACAGTAATTATAAAACACATTGTCAATTTCCCATTAATGCTTGTTTAACCAATCTTGTCATTGAACAACCCAATGTCATGATTAGGCAGTGAAAAAAACACACCAATCTCTTTCATAATTTCTTTAAACAATAATAACAAATTTACCAACATTTCTGAAAGTTGATATATAGCATTTTGGCATTAAACTCTTCAATTAAAGGCTCAGGCAATGTTCTGGTAACATCCCCCAAATAGCCACATATTTTGAAAGTTGATATGAGTGTCTATTAATCAAATTGTGTAATAATAGGAGAGAATCATACATCATATAAAGTAAGGGAAAGAGTTATAATAATGTTTTGTCCATTTGTAAAAACTAGATCAGCGGCCAGATCAGCGGCTAGATCAGTGGCCAGATCAGTGGCCAGATCAGCGGCTAGATCAGTGGCTAGATCAGTGGCCAGATCAGTGGCCAGATCAGCGGCCAGATCAGCGGCTAGATCAGCGGCCAGATCAGCGGCTAGATCAGCGGCCAGATCAGCGGCCAGATCAGCGGCCAGATCAGCGGCTAGATCAGTGGCCAGATCAGCGGCTAGATCAGTGGCCAGATCAGCGGCTAGATCAGTGGCCAGAGTATTTTCTAGCAAGAGATATGATGTAACTGATAGAGAACTTTTGTTCCATTGCAGTTAACATTTCAGTCAGTGCAATCAAAATGTAAAACAAGTAACTTTACTTTACTTTAAGTGCTAACAACACTTTCTTGCACTACTGTTGTCAATTCAACTCAATAAACATTCAAACCTGCAGTCTGGGCTCAGAGTTCCTCTAGAATAAATGTGAATATAAGGTGATGGGATAATCGAGTGCCATTCCATTTGTGAAAAGAGAGAGAGGGGGGGGGGGGGCTGCCCCCGGACTCTCCAAAAACATTGCACCCCAATGGTCTAAGTATTGCCACAAAATATTGTATAGTATCTTCAGGAGAGTTCTCCTCCAAAGCGGACAATGACTCCTGTCCAGAAAGACTCTCGGGCCAATAGTTAATAGGTAAAGCCGGGTCCTGTCTTGGAGGAGACAAGCCACCAGCACTGATATGTATTTTTATATATGCCTACCTCTCTTTCTGATATCTTTTGTATATATGTTCCTTTAGACATGTTAATTTACAGTTCAAATAAATCTAATAATACTAGCAGCATTCACAACATCTGAGTCTGACTTTCAAACAACACTTTAAACATAAATACTGTGTTCAATATCTATATAAACTAGTTTCATCAATTGTTTTATTCTCTCTATTGTATATATATATATATGTATATATATATATTTATATTCATACTTCTAATACAAGTGCAAGTGACCAAAAACAGTTTCTTTCACAACAGAAAATGAAAACACGATGATAGCTGTCCTTGGTCAGTGTGAGATTATATTAATAAATCTACATATAATATATGGAAAAAAATATATATGAATATGTGAGACCAAATTTCAGGTATTGCACATTCCTTTCAAAATGCACGTTATAAGGTTTTTATTCTAATTTGCTAATAATCCATTCATTGTCAGGACATAAATATTGGCTCACACCTGTGTCAATTCTGTGGATACAAAATCACATATTTGGATTCTACTGCAAAGAGATCCGTTTTATGGACAGGGTGAGTTTCATAGCTGTGGAACCCTTTCCATTAAATCACTGTACATCTATTACTAGTTAGTTGCATACTAACGCATCAACCTAATGTACAATTTGTACTCTGTAATTTAATCAATATTATACTTTCATAGAGCTATTTTTCATTTAAAAATATTTTTTTTATATGGCACATGGAACATATCTAAATTTGGCAAAACAACATATTTCTTGGAGCAATAATTTTAATTATATCTGTATTATATAAATATTTTAAACTTTTGTCTATAAACATAAACAACACTTTGTTTTCTAGATGGAAAAATAACATTTTTAAATCACTTGTTGAACAGTGGCGGACAGTGCAGTTGCAATACTCATCAAGGATACAGCAACAGTTACCATAGTGATAGGAGCCTAAGAGAGAAGGAACATTTTCTCCACTAGAAGCTTTTTAGTAAGTCACAAAAATACTACAGTCATACTTAACAACGCATCAGAGCTTGTACACTATTTACAGTGATCCACACTGGGATCAGGTGCCTGACAAAGATGATGTCACTGCTTATAATCACCCCCTTGCTCTTTTTCAATGGTCTTTCCTCAATTCCTTAGCTTTGTTTGAATACCCATACTAACATACTGTATACTACATACTTAATATACTAGCAAAACACTACATACTATAAGTTAATTTTAGTATACTGTAAACGAAAGGTATCCCTTCAGTTGAGCCTACTAGCGCTTTGCCTGTTTACCGGAAGTTGATTCTGTTGCTATGCAACCTCTCGCTAGCTTGTTAGCATTACAAGCTAGACATTTTACAACTTCGGGTTTGTTATCAAATTCAATCTGGAGTGCCAGAGTGTGTTCTGGGGGTTTGTAAATTCAGAGTGTTCAGAGCGCTAACTGGATGCTCTGGTTGATCCAAGCATTCTGAAGTCCCAACTGCAGTCAAGCACCAAAGCTAGCTGGCTAAGTACTTCCAGACACAAATGAGAGAACAGCTCACTCTGACCATTTTACTCGCCCTAGCAGAGCTGGTTAGGCTGTTTTCATGTTATCCAGAGCGTTGGTAACTGTATCTGTGCTGCTGGCAACAATTTAATTACACTTTTTTGACGATGTTTACTGACACCGGCCATATTGAACTGGTGTCAAGCATGAGTAAATTCATCAGTTATTCTGTGCTGCGGCACACTCAGAGGAGAGCGCTCTGAAATCGGAATAGATAGCCAGAGCGAATTTACGAAAACACACCCGAATGTCCATTGAGAACGCACAACAACTATACCACTTAGCTAAACTAACAATGATGGGAATAATCAAGTCAATAAATGTTGGGGAGTTAGTTAGATAGAATATAGTTAATATACTAGCAAGTTTGATGTATTAGTAGCCAACTAACGTTAGCTAACATACGGGTACATACATGGGGCTTCCGAGTGGCGCAATGGTCTAAGGCACTGCATCTCAGTGCTAAAGGCGTCACTACAGACCCTGGTTTGATTCCAGGCTGTATCACAACCGGCCGTGATTGCGACTCCCATATGGTTGCACACAATTGGCCCAGCGTCGTCCGGGTTTGGCCCGGGGTAGGCCGTCATCCGGGTTTGGCCCGGGGTAGGCCGTCATCCGGGTTTGGCCGGGGTAGGCTGTCATTGTAAATAAGAATTTCTTCTTAACTGACTTGCCTAGTCAAATAAAATAAAAAATGATATGCTGTTCGTAAGGACAGCGTAGCTAACAAATTCTCAGCCTACATAACGTGTAAGGTAACTTACTGGAAAAGTCATTACATTGCTCAACAGTTTCTTAACAGTTGTCATATTTGTATCCGCTCTCATTTTCCGCCATTTTCTTAAAATCTGAAAACATTATGGGCCCTAAAAGCACTAAAATACTGCATGTATACTTCGTATTTTGTCGAATGGAGTACGAATTCCGGGAACTTTTGGCATACTAACTATATCCATACTATGACCAATAAGCACATTATACACTTAATTTACGTCACAAATGGTTAGTATGAGTATTCGAACACAGCTCTTGTCTCTCTGTCCAAGGAGGTGAGGAAACACAATGAATCGAGGAAAGAGGACAGCAGCAATTGAGGAAAGCCAATTGAGAAAGAGCCCTAGCTCGTCTGTTAGACGACTTTTCCGCTAAGAACGCTCCTCACAGTTTAACGACGTATCAATAACTAAAACCAAGCTAGCCTTGTTGTTTTTGGCACTAACAGTGGCTGGAGCTAGTAAGGACACACAGCCACCTAGAAAGGGGAAAGGGGACAAGTAGAAATATGATGACAATGCGTGAGCAAAAACAAACATGTTGCGGAGTGCTCAAGATGAGGTCAAAGTTCATGAAGCGCGATCTATGTCGTCACGGGAGGCTTGTTTGTTTCTCTCCCATCTTCCTCCAACTGTGGTTCTTTCGTTCATGACTGACCCGGATTTAAAAAATGACCACATTCTCTTCTAACCACCGACCATGACCGTGGGTAGCAGTCTTGCTCGATGGTGGTCATCTCTGCACGTGATGAACAGGGTTTCCCACAGGAGCTTTTCGATATTCTCTCTTTGCTGTGGTTTCACAGGGTGATATATACGACTAGCTACACAATGTCAACATCCTCAGTCCACCGTTCAGTCTTGGAAGCCTACTCCATGTTTACAGGTAGGTGACTCGATGGCACTCTAAAACATCCCCTCGTAAAAACAAACCACAATCGGATGAATGTGACACTTAAACACACAGGCACAAACACCACACTGAATAACCCCAGCGCACCTAACCCTTTGTCTCCTTCGACTCCATAGCCGAGTGACTAGGGATCCCGAGTGGCGCAGTGGTCTAAGGCACTGCATCTCAGTGCTCGAGGAGTCACAGACCCTGGTTCGATTCCAGGCTGTATCACAACCAGACATGATGGGGAGTCCCATAGAGTGGCGCACAATTGGCCCAGCGTCGTCCAGGTTTGGGTTTGGCCGTCATTGTAAATAAGAATTTGTTCTGAACTGACTTACCTAGTTAAATAAAGGTTACATCATTTATAATTGTTTTTAAACTAGTGAATTGATCAAAAGGCAGATGTGAATAACACAAAAGCGGGTGGAGCTGGGCAGTGATAGGGCGCTATTTTACACTATTTCATTTCAGAGTATTGACTGATAATCTTTCTGGCTGATTTGGAAGTGGCCTGAACCTTTCCTTTATAAGTTATTTGGGCCACGGAGAGGGGGAGGCCAAGTCTCTGAGCATCTGTTATATTTGATATGAGGCTAAAAGCAGCTACCTCTGACATCATATAGGGCCAGAAAAGGGCTGGAAGAGTGAGGTGTAGCTCTGTATCCAGTGAGCACAAGATGCTAAAAAATATATTTTTAAAAACATTTTTTTCAACCCCAAATAGGTATTTTCAGCATCTTTTCAACCCAAAATATATGTATTTTCAGCGTGTTTTCAAGCTAAAATACATATTTTCAGATTTTATTTAACCCAATATAAATCTTTTAACTTCTTGTGCTCATAGGGGTGGGGTGGTGTATGGGGTGAACTTATTTAAACCGTGTGTGTGTGTTAGGCAAACAGAATATCATTTAGAGCGAGCTGGTCTATTGCTTGGGTGTGAGGGGAGTGTCTTACAAACACAAATGGAAGTGGGGTATTTTTTCTAGATGTGGGGTTCGGGAGATGAAGGGGTTCGTAGGGGAGAAAGGTCTGCTCTCTCAAGAGTAGATGGTGATGACCTCGCGACCGCCACCACGAACCAGGAGGACCCTGTTGAGACCCTCAGTCAGGACCTCCAGGAACTCCATGTCTGAGAGAGAAAGTTAAGGAAAACAACTAACGGGTGTACCTCTATAGCCCCATGCTATTGTTTACTAGTAGACAGATACTTACCTGTAATGGCATGTGACACAGCTTCTATGGGCACATAGAATGATGTAACACAGTCGTTCCCAACCGGGGGTATTTGGCCTATCCACAGGGGTACTTGGCCTATCCACAGGGGTACTTGAGAAGACTGGTAAAATGCATGAGGGGTATTTCAGGGGTACTCCCGGCAGAGCAAAATTCAGTTGGTGGTACAGATACCAAAAAATGTTGTGAACCACTGACGTAACACGTACTCCATTCTGTAAACCTGCCATGGGAGTGTTAACTTTACGTAACAGGGAGGGAGGGAGGGAGAGAGAGAGAGGGATGGTGGGAGGGAGGGAGAAAGAGAGAGAGGGATGGTGGGAGGGAGGGAGGGAGAGAGAGAGAGAGGGATGGTGGGAGGGAGGGAGAGAGAGAGAGAGAGGGATGGTGGGAGGGAGGGAGAGAGAGAGAGAGAGAGGGATGGTGGGAGGGAGGGAGAGAGAGAGAGGGGGATGGTGGGAGGGAGAGAGGGAGAGAGAGGGATGGTGGGAGGGAGAGAGAGGGATGGTGGGAGGGAGAGAGAGAGAGAGAGAGAGAGAGGGATGGTGGGAGGGAGGGTGGGAGAGAGGGAGAGAGAGAGAGAGAGGTAGAGAGAGGGAGAGGCAGAGAGAGGGAGAGGGAGAGAGAGAGAGAGACACAGAGAAAGAGAGAGAGACACAGAGAGAGAAAGAAGGATACAGTTCTCGTCTCCAGACCGGTTATTGGGCGGCCCAGGCATATTGAGGAGCACCAGCTTGGCCTCTGAGGATTTCTTCACGATGACACCATTCAGCCTCAGTGCCGTGTGCATGCGCCTCACATTGGACTGATTTCTGGTGGGGAAAAAACAAGATGGTCTCTACTAAGCTCCAAACCAAAGCTTCATTTGGTCATAATGCAGTATTATTTTGAGGTATTCAGCAAAACAAAATGTGGAACAGCAACCTCTTCAGGCTACTAATTCACAAACAGCTGAAACAAATGGTCACTCTTTCACTCATTCAATCTGTCACTTCTGCATTAACTTTTTCATTCTCAAGACATAATCAACTTGTGCTATGCTGACTTGATCCATGGAATTCTAGAGGAAATGTGTGTATATATATATATGTATATGTGTATATATGTGTATGTATGTGTATATATGTGTATATATGTGTACCAGACCTCAGTTTTATGTAAGCTCCAGAAAAGTTTGAGCTCTGGAAATACTTACAGGTTTTCCCACTCACTGCAGCATGGCATGGAGAGAAACACAAGGTTAAAGGATAGAATCCTAAACCAACAGATTTTTCTCTGTACTGACAGTGCTCTATCATGAAAACTTTACTGTTGACATGCACACGTAAAGTTGTTTTGGGTGAACTATCCTTTCAAGGTGTTGAATTTAATTTTGAAACTGAAAGTCCCAAGATGTGAAGAACGCCAATC
The DNA here is from genome assembly GCF_002021735.2 of Oncorhynchus kisutch. Classification (NCBI taxonomy): domain Eukaryota; kingdom Metazoa; phylum Chordata; class Actinopteri; order Salmoniformes; family Salmonidae; genus Oncorhynchus; species Oncorhynchus kisutch. The sequence goes on from NC_034178.2 coordinate 66,773,693, forward strand.
AGAAAGTTACTCTTCAGGAACTTTCAGTTCCAACATGGGAGTACACCGGTTTTGCCAAACCACACTCACGGCTTCATGTTGAAAATGTCTTTGATGCCCTGTGGCGTGGAGGCGCCAGGCGGCTTGGCCGGCTCGCCGTCGGCCTTTTCTGTCCAGGTCATCTGGACCTGTGCAGACCCTGGGGTCTGGGCCCCCCCCTCGGAGGCTGGAGTCAGAGGGGTAGCCGGACTGGTCGGGCTGGTGCTGTCGTGGATGAGCTGGACCTGAGTGGGAGGGGACACAGCGACAGAGGCAGACTGAGACCACGAGACAGAGGGGGGAGAGACGAGGTGAGATGAGACGAGTTGGAACCACAGAGTGAGTGTGAGGGTCAGAGGAGGGAGAGAGAGAGAGCCGTTATCGAGAAGGCCTTGCATTTGGAGGTCAGTCATACAGTTGGGCTGATTAAAAAGTAAGTCTGAAAAAGAATGATTGAACCAACACATCTGTAGCCTACTCACCTTATTACGACTTGTGATCCATGGCCAGAAATTCAAAGGCAGGCAATACCTTTCCTGACTTTTTCACTAACTGTTACACATACGAACAACAAAGGCCTACGATGCATTTCCTGGTATCCCATGAAATACTTTGACTAGTCGAGAGCCTGTGTGAGTCTTGGTCCTCAGACTTATCCAGACACTTCACAATAAGTCTGGTAAATTACTTCTTGTAAGTGGTTGACCTCCCAGGTCAACACCATCAGTTCACAACGCCAGACCTTTAACCATTCCCTGACCATGCCTCACCGCAAAATAAACAACCTTACAAAAACACTGGTATGGTGAGTTGGAAGTTTAAATATCCACTACTTCAGGGTTACTGACCTCAATGTCAACACCAGCGGTTCACAACCCCAGCCCCTTAACCATTCCTAGACCATGCCTGACTGCAATTTTCCTCACAGCATAAAAAAGTAAGGAAATTAGAAAAACAAATACGCAGGCACTGGCCTGTTAGCAGGAATTCTTAATTATACAGTATACCCTGGTTAGAGTGACCGGACAGTATCAGTACCAACCTCTTCCTCTGGTTTCTCCACCTTGCTGCTCACCCCAGGCTGTTCTTCGGTCACACTCAGCTGGGTGGTCACAACCGCCGGATTCTTACGTCGGATGGATCCGCGGGATGAGTCTGTGATGCTCTGGATCTGTGAAAGGAAGACAAATGGCTGAATGAAGACGCTAGTATCCTTTTCACAACACGGATACAAACTGAGCCAAGCTGTTTTGACATGGCCTGCTTACGCATCCATCGTAGTTGCTGGAACCATGGTGGAGAGGACAATGAGGAAATAAAAAACAGAGACAGCACAGTTCGGTTTTGTATGAACCAGGCATAGGAGTGCTAATATCATCACAATATGATAAGTTGTTTTGCGTCGTCTCCACGGAGACGTTGACGTCTTCAGAACATTGTCTGTCAATGTAGACAATTCAATCCCTTTTGGGTGAATCAATACTGTCTTCCCTTTGTTCTTTTGTCTTAATTGTAATTAAAGTAATAGTTAGTTTGGCATAGTGGAACTATGTCACTGCCTTGTCCGCTTGTTGCCCACTTCCCCAGGACACAAAATAGCAGCAAGTAAGATGGAGATCAGAGATCAGAGGTTATCTTTAATGAGTGCAGTTCGCATGTGGCTAGTTTGCTTCAACTACCTTCACTAAAACCCCTGCAGGTTTTGCCTGAAAATGTTGGTTTTGAATCGCCACGTTCTGGTACGCTCGCCTCGTGATTTGTTGGAGGGAAAACAAGTCTCACCCTTTTCTAAGTTACAAAGAGAGTTTGTCATTAATCCAAAACCTTAGTCACTGCTGTTGCCTAGGGTCTGGGATTCTGAGACTAATTCAGACATGGTTCAATGGCATTGTGTTTTAATAAAATTTTAAAAATAATTCTACCTTTATTTATCTAGGCAAGTCAGTTAAGAACAAAGTATTATTTACAATGACGGTCTACACCGGCCAAACCTAGGCGATGCTGGGTCAATTGTGCTTCGCCCTATGGGACTCCCAATCATGGCCGGTTGTGATATTGCCTGGAATCGAACCAGGGTGTCTGTAGTGATGCCCCTAGCACTGAGATGCAGTGCCTTAGACCACTGCGCCACTCGGTGTTGTGGAGTAACATGGAGTAGCGGTGTGGTGAATGTAAAACCATAGAAATAGAATTATGGCCATTTTCCATTCTAGTAATTATATTTCTGAAGCGGTACCTCTCTCTCTCGCTCGGTCTTGGTCAGGTTGATCTGCTTGAGGATCTGCGATCGCTGTTCCATCACCAGGGTCTTCTCATAGGTGTAGGCCGAGATGTCACTGTCGTGCTGAGAGAGGAGAGGCCTGGGTTAGAGCAATATCGAGGATGGGCAGAGACCAAAGAGGTTAGGTAGTATGTACAACTTGTTTTTACATGGAGGTTTAGAAGGTCTACGTGTTGGACAGCAGCATTTTTTGTCCATTAAAATAACATCAAATTCATCTGAAAAACAGTGTCGACATTGTTAATTTTGTAAATGACTATTGTAGCTAGAAACGGCATAAATAAAATAAAAACAAATATTTGTACTGTATATTTAAACAGATTTGTAGCTATGAGAAACAGTATGATGGATTAAACCAACTCAGGGGACCTATGTTCAATGTCTGAGTAGGCTTCAGCTGTAGGAACATGCCCCTTTAGGTACTGTATCTCTGTTATTACACACTGAACTTCCTCCCACCTGAAGCAGCCGTAGACAGACTTACCATTTCCACCACTTCAACCTCGGCATCGATACGCAGGTGATACAGGAAGGTGGTCAGGTCTTTCTTCATCTGGATGCTGTTGTCGTCCATCTGGGCCACGGTGAAGATGCGCATCTTACACTTCCTCCACACCTGTCGGCAGGAAAGAGGATTGTAACCTGCTCATCTATAACCTGTTTTACGGTAATCTGGTTAGAACCTTCATTATTTGGAACACAGTAGAAACTGCCATTGCATGTGTATCAGTGGAGGCTGGTGGGAGGAGCTATAGGATGACGGGCTCATTGTAATGGATGGAATTGGATAATTGGAACGGAGTCAAACGTGGTTTCCATTTGTTTGATACTGTTGCATTTATTCCATTCCAGCCATTACAGGGAGCCTGTCCTCCTATAGCTTCTCTCACCAGCCTCCACTGATAACCATGTTGATTAGTTAATGCGCTGACGAATGCTCTGCACCATCGTTCATTTTTTTTTTTGTACAATATATTTATTGCCATTTAAAAAAAAAAAAAATTAACAATCATCAAAATATGACACAGACAATACCCCGTTATTCCTTCCACCTACACAAAACACCATGCTACATGGGGGCACCTTGTGCAAAACCCTTCCTTCCCCAACACAGGAACACCCCCCTCCCTCCCCTCTACCGTTATTCCTTCCACCTACACAAAACACCATGCTACATGGGGGCACATTGTGCCAAACCCTTCCCTCCCCAACACAGGAACACCCCCCTCCCTCCCCTCTACCGTTATTCCTTCCACCTACACAAAACACCATGCTACATGGGGGCACATTGTGCCAAACCCTTCCCTCCCCAACACAGGAACACCCCCCTCCCTCCCCTCTACCGTTATTCCTTCCACCTACACAAAACACCATGCTACATGGGGGCACATTGTGCCAAACCCTTCCCTCCCCAACACAGGAACACCCCCCTCCCTCCCCTCTACCGTTATTCCTTCCACCTACACAAAACACCATGCTACATGGGGGCACATTGTGCAAAACCCTTCCCTCCCCAACACAGGAACACCCCCCTCCCTCCCCTCTACCGTTATTCCTTCCACCTACACAAAACACCATGCTACATGGGGGCACATTGTGCCAAACCCTTCCCTCCCCAACACAGGAACACCCCCCTCCCTCCCCTCTACCGTTATTCCTTCCACCTACACAAAACACCATGCTACATGGGGGCACATTGTGCAAAACCCTTCCCTCCCCAACACAGGAACACCCCCCTCCCTCCCCTCTACCGTTATTCCTTCCACCTACACAAAACACCATGCTACATGGGGGCACATTGTGCCAAACCCTTCCCTCCCCAACACAGGAACACCCCCCTCCCTCCCCTCTACCGTTATTCCTTCCACCTACACAAAACACCATGCTACATGGGGGCACATTGTGCAAAACCCTTCCCTCCCCAACACAGGAACACCCCCCCCCCTCCCCTCTACCGGTATTCCTTCCACCTACACAAAACACCATGCTACATGGGGGCACATTGTGCCAAACCCTTCCCTCCCCAACACAGGAACACCCCCCTCCCTCCCCTCTACCGTTATTCCTTCCACCTACACAAAACACCATGCTACATGGGGGCACCTTGTGCAAAACCCTTCCTTCCCCAACACAGGAACACCCCCCTCCCTCCCCTCTACCGTTATTCCTTCCACCTACACAAAACACCATGCTACATGGGGGCACATCTTGCAAAACCCTTCCCTCTACCGGTATTCCTTCCACCTACACAAAACACCATGCTACATGGGGGCACATTGTGCCAAACCCTTCCCTCCCCAACACAGGAACACCCCCCTCCCTCCCCTCTACCGGTATTAGCTTCACTTATTATCAACAAAAAAAAAGAAACAGAATGACCTGCTACATTCCATATTTTCTAACATTCCATGCTAGAAAATAAATGATTCAACACAAAAACAAATAGATTAATGATGAAAGTAGTTATGAGGCAGCTAAGGTGACGTCTCTAGAAACTGCTGAAAGTCCCCCCAGACATCAGGAAATTCGAAGGGTTTATTACATCAATTGTATTTTTTCAGATGGAATATAGGAAGATAGTTATTTTAGCCACATCTGCTTGCTTGGCGGAATGTCACTCTTCCATATAATAGCTGTGCGTTTATTGGCTGCGATGACTGCCAATTTAATGAATCTGGTTTTGCAACAAATGTTAACTGGTAGAACAGAATCATCTCCAAGAAGTATAAGGGAAGGATGCCCATTGTTTTTTACCTGTACATTGCACTTTACTATATAACTGAGTGCATGATTAGTTATACACTTGAGCATAGAACCCATTAAGAATACCTGCTCTTTCAATGACAGACTGACCAGGTGAAAGCTACGATCCCTTATTGATGTCACCTGTTAAATCCACTTCAATCAGTGTCGATGAAGGGGAGGAGACAGGTTAAAGAAGGATTTTTAAGCCATGATACAATTGAGACATGGACTGTGTATTTGCCATTCAGAGAGTGAATGGGAAAGACTAAATATTTAAGTGCCTTTGAACGGGGTACGGTAGTAGGTGCACCGGTTTGTGTCAAAAACTGCTGGGTTTTTCATGCTCAACAGTTTCCCTTGTGAATCAAGAATGGTCCACCACCCAAAGGACATCCAGCCAACTTAACACAACTGTGGGAAGCTTTGGAGTCAACATGGGCCAGCATCCATGTGGAAGCTTTCGACACCTCGTAGAGTCCATGCCCCGACGAATTAAGGCTGCTCTGAGGAAAAAAGGGGGGGGGTTCAACTCAATATTAGGAAGGTAAAACATGGCCAAAGCAATGTGACCCATGTCTCAGGGAGGGCGTGAGGTGGGCAGCCTACCTTGTGCTGCCGCAGAAGGAAGGGAAGCAGCATCAGCATGCCTCCATCGTGGACGATCCACCACACGTCGATGTGGCCCTCGGAGAAGCGCTCTCCATTGGAAGGGAAGGCAGCGATGTTCTTGGGCACCAGCAGGGCCAGGTGGGCGGCAGTGGTCTCCCTAACCAGCTCTACAGGACGGAGGTGGGGTAGGGGCGAGGGGGGGGAGGGGTTCAGCTAATATGAGTCTGATCATCACTCAAAAACCTTTATGGAAAATCTACTTCATCCTGTATGATTTATCTATAACCTCCCCCAAAGATCCAGATTTTTTCAATCCAACAGACAGATCTGATTACCGAAATTACTCAGAATTTACTTAGAAATGTAAAATGGTAATTAGACAGTAATAACCTAATGAGTGTTTTTGTTTTTCACATCCCTTTACTTCCTTTACCCCCCCCCCCCCCATTTCAATTGGCCATTCATTGTTGACCCCCTCTGTGACCCACCAATGAAATCTCTCCAGGTCTGTAGGTCATCGGCCTGCTTCCAGTTGCGCGGCCAGCTGACCAGCACCGTGTTGTGCATGAGGCCGCCCAGCCCGCTAGCCTGGAGCAGGTGGGAGGTGGCGTCGCGCATGTTGGACGAGATGGTGACCTGGCAGAAGCCTTTCACCTTCTCTGTCTCCATCAGCTTACGCAGAGACTGGAGCAGGGAATGGGGGTGGGTAGAGGGAGGGAGCGGAGAGGGAGATGGGGGTGAGAGAGAGAAAGAATGGAGGAAGAGAGCGAGTGGGAGGGGTAAGGAGGAAGAGGGAGTAAGGTTTCTGGAACCAACTAAGCCACAGAGCCCTGCATGACATCTCAATCAAATTGTATTGGTCACACACACATATTTAGCAGATGTTATTGGTCACACACACATATTTAGCAGATGTTATTGGTCACATACACATATTTATCAGATGTTATTGGTCACATACACATATTTAGCAGATGTTATTGGTCACACACACATATTTAGCAGATGTTATTGGTCACATACACATATTTAGCAGATGTTATTGATCACATACACATATTTAGCAGATGTTATTGATCACATACACATATTTAGCAGATGTTATCGCAGGTGTAGCAAAATGCTTTAATGTTTCTAGCTCCAACAGTGCAGTAATACCAATACAATACAATACACACAAATCCCCAAAATCTAAAGAAAGAAATGAAGAAATATCAGAACGAGCAATGTTAGAGTATATTAGTGTATTCAGAAAGTATTCATACCCCTTGACTTATTCCACATTTATTTGTGCTGAATTAAAAATGCATTAAATATTTTTTTCTCTCATCCATCTACACACAATACCTCATAATGACAAAGTGATAACATGATTTCAGAAATATTTGCCAATTTATTGAAAATGAAATACAGAAATATCCAATCCATGTTAGAACCATGTTTAGAGCTGTGAGTCTTTCTGGCTACGTCTCTAAGAGCTTTGAACACCTGGACTGTACAATATTTTCTCATTGTTAGTTTTTTTAATTCTTCAAGCTCAGTCAAGTTGGTTGTTGATCATTGCTAGACAGCCATTTTCAAGTCTTGCCTTAGATTTTCAAATCGGTTTAAGTCAAAACTGTAGCTAGGCCACTCAGGAACATTCAATGTCGTCTTGGTAAAGAGTTTGCCTTGTGAATGACTACCTCATCTACCTCATTTGCCTTGTGTTTTAGGTTATTGTCCTGCTGGAAGGTGAATAGGTCTCCCAGTGTCAATTGGAAAGCAGACTGAACCAGGTTTTCCTCTAGGATTTTAACCTGTGCTTAACTCTACTTCGTTGCTTTTTATCCTAAAAAACTCCCTAGTCCTTGCCTATGACAAGCATACCCATAACATGATGCCACCACCATGCTTGAAAATATGAAGAGTGGTACTCAGTGATGTTGGCTCATTCATCCCCCTCCTCTCCCCTGTAACTATTCCCCAGGTCGTTGCTGCAAATGAGAACGTGTTCTCAGTCAACTTACCTGGTAAAATAACGGATAAATAAATAAATAAAAATGTGTTGTATTGGATTTTCCCCAAACATAACGCTTTGTATTCAGGACATAAAGTGAATTTCTTGACCAATTTTTAAAAAACTTTTTGCCATATTGGAATATTTGTATTCTGTACAGGCTTCCTTCCTTCTTTTCACGCTGTCAATTAGGATAGTATTTTGGAGTAACTACAATGTTGTTGATCCATCCTCAGTTTTCTCCTATAAACTCGGTTTCTGTTTTAAAGTCACCATTGGTCTCATGGTGAAATCCCTGAGTGGTTTCCTTGCTCTCGGGCAACTGAGTTAGGAAAGACGCTTCTATCTATGTAGTGACTGGGTGTATTGATACGGTGTAATTATTAACTTCATCATGCTCAAAGGGATATTCAATGTCGGATTTCTTCTTTTGTACCCATGTACGAATAAGTGCCCTTCTTTGCGAGACATTGAAAAACCTTCCTGGTCTTTATGGTTGAATCTGTGTTTGAAATTCACTGCTCGACTGAGGGACCTTATAGATAATTGTATGTGTGGGGTACAGAGATGATTTTTGAGTCATTCAAAAATCATGTTAAACACTATTATTGCACACAGAGTTGCACATGCAACTTATTATGAGAATTGTTAAGCATATTTTTACTCCTGAATTTTTTTAGGCTTGCCATAACAAAGGTGTTGAATACATATTGACTCAACTTAAACCCTTTACAGTGCATTCGGAAAGTATTCAGACCTCTTGACTTTTTCCACATTTTGTTACGTTACAGACTTATTCTAAAATGTATTAAATCGTTTTTTTCCCTCCTCAATCTACACATAATGACAAAGCAAAAATAGGTTTTTAGTATGGGTGAAATGGTTCACAAAACTCACGGTTCGGTACGATACGGTACGGTTTCGATGCGTCGACAAGATTAATACCTGAGAAATATGTAATTTTGTATTTAGATTTTTCCATTTATTATAATAGTAAATGCGGGTTGCTTTAATTCCCAGGAACAAAAAACAGCAGTGCCTGCCTTTATAACATGAAATAAAATAGTAATTGAAAACAGAGCTTCAACAAGAGTGCATAGTCCAGCATCATATATCAACATTAAGTCACATAGCAGTGCCTTAAACAAAAATGACAAATAAAAACATTTTTATCAGATTTTCAAGTTTTTCTTTAAGAAGATTAGTCTATCCACATGATCTGCAGTGAGCACAGATCGGCTTGCTGTGACAATGCCAGCCGCTGTGGAGAAAACCCTCTCGCTAGGGTAAGAGGTCCCAGACACAGCCAGGTAGCTGTGACAATGCCAGCCGCTGTGGAGAATACCCTCTCGCTAGGGACAGAGGTCCCAGACACAGCCAGGTAGCTGTGACAATGCCAGCCGCTGTGGAGAATACCCTCTCGCTAGGGACAGAGGTCCCAGACATAGCCAGGTAGCTGTGGAGAAAACCCTCTCGCTAGGGTAAGAGGTCCCAGACACAGCCAGGTAGCTGTGACAATGCCAGCCGCTGTGGAGAAAACCCTCTCGCTAGGGTAAGAGGTCCCAGACACAGCCAGGTAGCTGTGACAATGCCAGCCGCTGTGGAGAATACCCTCTCGCTAGGGACAGAGGTCCCAGGCACAGCCAGGTAGCTGTGGAGAATACCCTCTCGCTAGGGACAGAGGTCCCAGACACAGCCAGGTAGCTGTGACAATGCCAGCCGCTGTGGAGAATACCCTCTCGCTAGAGACAGAGGTCCCAGACACAGCCAGGTAGCTGTGACAATGCCAGCCGCTGTGGAGAATACCCTCTCGCTAGGGACAGAGGTCCCAGACACAGCCAGGTAGCTGTGACAATGCCAGCCGCTGTGGAGAATACCCTCTCGCTAGGGACAGAGGTCCCAGACACAGCCAGGTAGCTGTGACAATGCCAGCCGCTGTGGAGAATACCCTCTCGCTAGGGACAGAGGTCCCAGACATAGCCAGGTAGCTGTGGAGAATACCCTCTCGCTAGGGACAGAGGTCCCAGACACAGCCAGGTAGCTGTGGAGAAAACCCTCTCGCTAGGGTAAGAGGTCCCAGACACAGCCAGGTAGCTGTGACAATGCCAGCCGCTGTGGAGAATACCCTCTCGCTAGGGACAGAGGTCCCAGGCACAGCCAGGTAGCTGTGGAGAATACACTCTCGCTAGGGACAGAGGTCCCAGACACAGCCAGGTAGCTGTGACAATGCCAGCCGCTGTGGAGAATACCCTCTCGCTAGGGACAGAGGTCCCAGGCACAGCCAGGTAGCTGTGGAGAATACACCCTCGCTAGGGACAGAGGTCCCAGGCACAGCCAGGTAGCACCTTGCTAACATGGCACCATGTAAATGGATCAGCATCCAGGGGAATACAGTCCACTTCCCTGTTTGAGGGTTACCTCCTCCTCTATGACCTTGACCTTTGACTTGGTTCCCTGCTCCTGGGTGGTGAACAACTCTGGACGAGAACCCCTGTCGTCTGCCGAGAACCCCTGTCGTCTGCCGAGAACCCCTGTCGTCTGCCGAGAACCCCTGTCGTCTGTGGCTTGACCCTGCAGAATTAAATTAGATAAAAATGACTATCTCTGAGGTGGCTTTAAAAATATAATTTGTTGTTGAAAATATATATCCGACACTATTATGATAATTACAATTATTACGTCATAATTAATTGTTAAATCACTAATTAATAAAATAATAAATGTCACATTTAACAAAATAAATACAATACCTGTTGTATACTGGTCACAATCTCTGCTGTGAGGTCATTGTGACTCTCAGACGAGCAGCAGCATCCAGGTGTAGCAGGGACTTGAACCGGGGGTCCAAAGAGGTGCTCTTGTGTCAGAAGTCTTGGACACCAGGGTCAGCATATCTAGGCTCCAGATGAACTCTGATAGCAGTCTTTACATCCCTTACTGCGGGTTCATCTTCATCAGATGCCACCATTGATTTCAGGACCATTGTTTTCATAGGCAGGACCATGGAAACTGATGGAATGCTCTCAGTGCATCTCAGTGTTGTGACTGTTTTGAGAGGTTTCACACTTTGATAACTTCCTCTGCTAGTCTCATGTCATTTTCAGACAAAGTCACAATATCTTTGAAATTCTTCCTCACAGCTTGATCAGTCAGTGTAGGACACATCGCAACTTTCTGCTCAAGGTATCTCTCAACCATGTCATGGCTTGAATTCCATCTAGTAGGGACATCTTGGATTAGTTTGTGGTTTGGCAGCTCCAACATCTCCTGTTGTGTCTTGAAAACATGTTCAGCAGTTGTGCTTTTATGAAAGAAAGATACCACCTTCCTCATCTTTGCTAGGAGGCGAGATAATGGATTCACTGACATTGCTTTTTGAGATGCTAGATGAATAACGTGAGCAAAGCATCCTATCTGTTGCCCCAATCCAGCTAGAGCAACTGCATTTACAATATTTCTAGTTGTCAGTGGTCACAGTAATCGTTACATCATCCCTCTCCAACTTCCACACTGCAACTACTTCCCTTAGCTCCTCCTCCAAGTTTACACTGGTTTGATTACTCTCAATGGGACGTGTTTGAAACACATGGCTTTTAATCTCCCACTCTGCCATAATGAAATGAGCCCTTACAGTAAGGTAGCTCTCTGTAGCTCTAGACGTCCAACTGTCTGTTGTTAGGAGCAACAGACCGCGTTTCTGACAACTTGCTCTCAAGTAGTTCTTTCGTTTTTTTTGTTTAATGCAGGTATTAATGTCTGGGCAAAATGTGTGCGGGAAGGAATAGTGAATAGCTCGACCACTTTAAACATGTTTCTGATCCCCGCATTCTCTACCACAGAGAAGGGTCTCATATCTGCCGCTAGGAATTTTGCTATGGCTGCGTTGATTTATTTATCCCTACCGGAGTTGTTTTCTGAAGGCTGTGGGGAGAAGTGGTTGCCTGAAGGCTGTGGGGAGAAGTGGTTGCCTGAAGGCTGTGGGGAGAAGTGGTTGCCTGAAGGCTGTGGGGAGAAGTGGTTGCCTGAAGGCTGTGGGGAGAAGTGGTTGCCTGAAGGCTGTGGGGAGAAGTGGTTGCCGTTTCATTTTGTTCGCCTAGTCCCACCGATTGGCTTTCTGGGGTGATGTCGGCGCAGATGAGTAGTCATGTTACTCGTATTGCCACTCTAACAGGCTATCAGCAATGAACATGTTGTAGATGTTATGTCCACCACTCGTTGGCAATCCCAGTTATAGTTTACAGGGGAACCAAAAATATTCCCAGACGGCAGACCTGAATGATCCTGGGGCGTCTTCTAGTTCTGGCTCGCCAATGCTTGCCGTGTTGCTCCTTAGCATTTAGCTAACTGCTAATTCCTTCATAAACTAATTGCTGCTACGACGGTCTCTCAGATCTGTTCTCGCTAGGAGTGAAATAACTAATGAGCGGAGCCACATATATAATATATTTTTTTCAATTAAATATATATATATATATATATATATACTCCTAGCTATAATATATATACACTCCTAGCTATAATACAGTGCCTTGCGAAAGTATTCGGCCCCCTTGAACTTTGCGACCTTTTCCCACATTTCAGGCTTCAAACATAAAGATATAAAACTGTATTTTTTTGTGAAGAATCAACAACAAGTGGGACACAATCATGAAGTGGAACGACATTTATTGGATATTTCAAACTTTTTTAACAAATCAAAAACTGAAAAATTGGGCGTGCAAAATTATTCAGCCCCTTTACTTTCAGTGCAGCAAACTCTCTCCAGAGGTTCAGTGAGGATCTCTGAATGATCCAATGTTGACCTAAATGACTAATGATGATAAATACAATCCACCTGTGTGTAATCAAGTCTCCGTATAAATGCACCTGCACTGTGATAGTCTCAGAGGTCCGTTAAAAGCGCAGAGAGCATCATGAAGAACAAGGAACACACCAGGCAGGTCCGAGATACTGTTGTGAAGAAGTTTAAAGCCGGATTTGGATACAAAAAGATTTCCCAAGCTTTAAACATCCCAAGGAGCACTGTGCAAGCGATAATATTGAAATGGAAGGAGTATCAGACCACTGCAAATCTACCAAGACCTGGCCGTCCCTCTAAACTTTCAGCTCATACAAGGAGAAGACTGATCAGAGATGCAGCCAAGAGGCCCATGATCACTCTGGATGAACTGCAGAGATCTACAGCGGAGGTGGGAGACTCTGTCCATAGGACAACAATCAGTCGTATATTGCACAAATCTGGCCTTTATGGAAGAGTGGCAAGAAGAAAGCCATTTCTTAAAGATATCCATAAAAAGTGTTGTTTAAAGTTTGCCACAAGCCACCTGGGAGACACACCAAACATGTGGAAGAAGGTGCTCTGGTCAGATGAAACCAAAATTGAACTTTTTGGCAACAATGCAAAACGTTATGTTTGGCGTAAAAGCAACACAGCTCATCTGCCTGAACACACCATCCCCACTGTCAAACATGGTGGTGGCAGCATCATGGTTTGGGCCTGCTTTTCTTCAGCAGGGACAGGGAAGATGGTTAAAATTGATGGGAAGATGGATGGAGCCAAATACAGGACCATTCTGGAAGAAAACCTGATGGAGTCTGCAAAAGACCTGAGACTGGGACGGAGATTTGTCTTCCAACAAGACAATGATCCAAAACATAAAGCAAAATCTACAATGGAATGGTTCAAAAATAAACATATCCAGGTGTTAGAATGGCCAAGTCAAAGTCCAGACCTGAATCCAATCGAGAATCTGTGGAAAGAACTGAAAACTGCTGTTCACAAATGCTCTCCATCCAACCTCACTGAGCTCGAGCTGTTTTGCAAGGAGGAATGGGAAAAAATGTCAGTCTCTCGATGTGCAAAACTGATAGAGACATACCGCAAGCGACTTACAGCTGTAATCGCAGCAAAAGGTGGCGCTACAAAGTATTAACTTAAGGGGGCTGAATAATTTTGCACGCCCAATTTTTCCATTTTTGATTTGTTAAAAAAGTTTGAAATATCCAATAAATGTCGTTCCACTTCATGATTGTGTCCCACTTGTTGTTGATTCTTCACAAAAAAATACAGTTTCATATCTTTATGTTTGAAGCCTGAAATGTGGCATAAGGTCGCAAAGTTCAAGGGGGCCGAATACTTTCGCAAGGCACTGTATATGATTCATGTATTGTTCGGTTCGCAGTGCGTACCCAACCGTGCACTGTGGTCCCTGTAACGAACGGTTCAATACGAATACATGTACCGATTCACCATTAGTTTTAGAAAAAAACTGCCTTGATGACAACGACTTGCCCAGCAGGTGAAGGCTGAGATAAAGGTGAAATGGACATTGACTGTAGGTACGGCTTAATTCTAAGTGGTAGAGTGGACACTGGAACAGCGATCAAAGATTAGTGCTGTTTGTGTGATATGTATGGGCGCAAAATGACAAACTCTGTTATACACATGCACTGTGGGGGCTACAGGGTAGCCTAGTGGTTAGAGCGTTGGACTAGTAACCGGAAGGTTGCAAGTTCAAATCCCCGAGGTGACAAGGTACTAATCTGTTGTTCTGCCCCTGAACAGGCAGTTAACCCACTGTTCCTAGGGCGTCATTGAAAATAAGAATTTGTTCTTAACGGACTTGCCTAGTTAAATAAAAATAAAATTTAAAAAAGCCTTAAACCTGTCAATTTCCACTGTCTGTTTCTCTCGTGTAAGAAGAAGCCTTTGTTTTCCCTCTCTTGTTTCTGAGTAACTTGGTCACACGGCCAAAGACAAAAGAGCCTCAGACTGTCCACAGTTTTTGATCCATCCCGTTCTTTTCCTTTCAAGGACACAGCTGTGTGGAGATATGAAAAGAACGGAGGCTAGTTTGAGCAGCAGCAACAATTCTACCAGCAGAAAGGAGTAACAGAAGTGCTGTTATCACCTGTTTGTTCACTATGTTCACACCATGATCTCACACACCTACTAAACTGCCACATACACAGAGGTTGTATTTTCCTTGTTGGTCTCTGTACTGTTAAGTGGATTGTTAACCAGCTCCAGATTTGCAAATCTTATTGCAGTGGGATGCCATGGGATCTGCCTGGCATCTAACCTGCTCTGCCCGCTGGGCCTGGGGGTGGTTCTCCAGATAGGTGCCCGCCAAGGCGGTGCCCACGATGGTCAGCCCTTTGCCTGCTTTCAGCTGGTTGGTCAGGGAGAGCAGACGAGGCTGCTCCACATTCTGCTCCACGTCTGTACTGACCAACACCAGCAGCTGAGGCCTGGAGGGAGAGAGAAGGAGGGACACAAAGAAAGGAAAGAGGGAAGGAAGGAATAAGAGAAAGGGTTTCAACATGTTGCTTTGGCAATGTACAAATATATTTATATACACACTTCTGTCATGCCAGTAAAACATTTTGAATAGAATTTAAAAAAAGTGCAGCTCAGAGATGAAAAACAGAGAGAGATAGAGCAAGGTGACAGAGAGAAAGAAAGAAGGTATCGTAGAGGTGAGAAAGACAGAAAATAAGTTAAATAAAAAGAGAGAGCGACACAGAGAGAGAGAGAGAGAGAGACAGAGACACAGAGACACAGAGAGAGAGAGAGAGTGAGAGAGAGACAGAGACACAGAGAGACAGAGAGAGAGAGAGAGTGAGAGAGAGACAGAGACACAGAGACACAGAGAGAGAGAGAGAGTGAGAGA
This sequence comes from Oncorhynchus kisutch, assembly GCF_002021735.2. NCBI lineage: Eukaryota > Metazoa > Chordata > Actinopteri > Salmoniformes > Salmonidae > Oncorhynchus > Oncorhynchus kisutch. Next base: position 66,789,018 of record NC_034178.2, read on the forward strand.
GAGACAGAGACACAGAGAGACAGAGAGAGAGAGAGAGAGAGTGAGAGAGAGACAGAGACACAGAGACACAGAGAGAGAGAGACAGAGACACAGAGACACAGAGAGAGAGAGAGAGTGAGAGAGAGACAGAGACACAGAGAGACAGAGAGAGAGAGAGAGTGAGAGAGAGACAGAGACACAGAGAGACAGAGAGAGAGAGAGAGTGCGCACTGAGGATATCACAAGTACGTCTGAAAAACAATTATCTACTGTTACTGCTGCAAGCAGCTTGAAACTAGAGCTGAATGAAACGGAACGCTCAACATGCACAGACTTGTTGTTTATTTTCATGTTACTTATGTAGCTGATACACAAATGTACCTGTGTAGCTTATTTGTTTGTGTGTGAATCTCACCTCCAGTTCTTGGTGTGCGGAGGCCCCTCCTCCAGTCTCATCAGAGCGTATCGGGCGGCGCTGAGAGAAATGCCTCGTATCCCATCACCCCACTCTTTCTCCGCCCTGCCACACAGACACATGAGGTTATATCATTCAATCATACATAGTAAGTTATTTTTACATCATGATCTATAACTCTGTTATTACATGTCTATGACAAATTCAAATGCCAAAGTTATAACATTGTTATTCAGCCAAATACACAGGCTTCTAACACATCTAAATATCAAGCTTATTTTCACTGCCAGGTAGGCTATTTAAAATCACTTAAAACATCCGCCCGGATTGTTGACTCGCATCGTTGAAACACTTTAATGCATATTTTCCCACAGACAGAATTTATACTCTGTTTTCAGCAAAGCTTTCCCACCAAGCCATGTTATTGGAACCCAAGACATTGTCTCAGCACAAGCCATAAAACTAAACTGTTCAAACCATACATTTCCCCCGTAACGGGACCGACTGAATGGTGGCTGATAGAACACAGGCAGCTCTTCACTCACCCGCGGAACTCAATATACTTGTAGATACTGCCAGCGATCACCATGGCGACGATGGCGTAGAACCAGGAACAGATGAACATGAGTGAGAGACACAGACTCATACCCAGGAAGGACAGGGCCCTGCAGAGAGACAGAGACAGGAGTAGACATTAGAGACAGAGAGAGAGGAGGAGACACTAGAGACAGAGAGAGAGGAGGAGACATTAAAGACAGAGAAAGAGTGAGGAGGAGACATTAGAGACAGAGAGAGGAGACATTAGAGACAGAGAGAGAGGAGGAGACATTAAAGACAGAGAGAGAGGAGGAGGCATTAGAGACACAGAGAGGAGGAGACATTAGAGACACAGAGAGGAGGAGACATTAGAGAAGGAGAGAGGAGGAGACATTAGAGACAGAGAGAGGAGGAGACATTAAAGACAGAGAGGAGGAGGAGTAATTAGAGACACAGAGAGGAGGAGGAGATTTTAGAGAAAGAGAGGAGGAGGCATTAGAGACACAGAGAGGAGGAGGAGACATTAGAGAAAGAGAGAGGAGGAGACATTAGAGAAAGAGAGGAGGAGGAGACATTAGAGACAGAGAGAGGAGGAGACATTAGAGACACCGAGAGAGAGAGGAGACATTAGAGACAGAGAGAGAGAGAGAGAGAGGAGGAGACATTAGAGATAGAGAGAGAGGAGACAGAGACAGAGAGAAGAGGAGATATTAGAGACAGAGAGAGGAGTAGATATTAGAGACGGAGAGAAAGGAGGAGACATTAGAGACAGAGAGAGGAGGAGACATTAGAGACACCGAGAGAGAGAGGAGACATTAGAGACAGAGAGAGAGAGAGGAGGAGACATTAGAGATAGAGAGAGAGGAGACAGAGACAGAGAGAAGAGGAGATATTAGAGACAGAGAGAGGAGTAGATATTAGAGACGGAGAGAAAGGAGGAGACATTAGAGACAGAGAGAGGAGGAGACATTAGAGACACCGAGAGAGAGAGGAGACATTAGAGACAGAGAGAGAGAGAGGAGGAGACATTAGAGATAGAGAGAGAGGAGACAGAGACAGAGAGAAGAGGAGATATTAGAGACAGAGAGAGGAGTAGATATTAGAGACGGAGAGAAAGGAGGAGACATTAGAGACAGAGAGAGGAGGAGACACAATATCTCCTCTTCTCTCACAGAGAGAGAGCAAACTAGAATGCTATTTGGCCCTACACAGAGAGTACACAGCGGCAGAATACCTGACCACTGTGACTGACCCAAAATTAAGGAAAGCTTTGACTATGTACAGACTCAGTGAGCATAGCCTTGCTATTGAGAAAGGCCGCCGTAGGCAGACATGGCTCTCAAGAGAAGACAGGCTATGTGCTCACTGCCCACAAAATGAGGTGGAAACTGAGCTGCACAATGTATGACCATATTAGAGAGACATATTTCCCTCAGATTACACAGATCCACAAAGAATTCGAAAACAAATCCAATTTTGATAAACTCCCATATCTACTGGGTGAAATTCCACAGTGTGCCATCACAGCAGCAAGATTTGTGACCTGTTGCCACGAGAAAAGGGCAACCAGTGAAGAACACACACCATTGTAAATACAACCCATATTTATGCTTATTTATTTGATCTTGTGTCCTTTACCATTTGTACATTGTTAAAACACTGTATATATATAATATGACATTTGTAATGTCTTTATTGTTTTGAAACTTCTGTATGTGTAATGTTTACTGTTAATTTTTATTGTTTATTTCACTTTATATATTCACTTTATATATTATCTACCTCACTTGCTTTGGCAATGTTAACACATGTTTCCCCATGCCAATAAAGCCCTTGAATTGAATTGAATTGAGAGAGAGAGAAGAGACAGAGAGAGAGGAGGAGATATTAGAGACAGAGAGAGGAGGAGACATTAAAGACAGAGAAAGTGAGAGGAGGAGACATTAGAGAGAGAGAGAGAGAGAGAGGAGACATTAGAGACAGAGAGAGAGAGGAGTAGATATTAGAGACAGAGAGAGAGGAGTAGATATTAGAGACAGAGAGAGAGGAGGAGATATTAGAGAGAGAGAGGAGTAGATATTAGAGACAGAGAGAGAGGAGGAGATATTAGAGACAGAGAGAGAGGAGGAGATATTAGAGACAGAGAGAGAGGAGGAGATATTAGAGACAGAGAGAGGAGGAGACATTAGAGAGAGAGAGAGGAGGAGATATTAGAGACAGACACATGCAGACAGAACTACAATATACTGGACATACAACATCTCCTGTACATTAAACAGAATAAAAACACACACAGACACATTCAAGGCCTTTCCATCATCTCTCAGGATGCGTTGATTTGACTAGTTGTTGTGAGTCTCACCAGTGATAGTAGTTGAAACGCGGCCTCCAGTTCGGCGTCCTCAGGAGGGTTTGCAAGGCGCAGGCCAGGTTCACAAACATGTAGCACATCAGAAAGAACCTACACAAAGGAAACAACGCCTTCAGACATTACAAAAGGTGAAAGAGAGACAGCAAAGTACCTCACAAATAAAAAATAAATTGTGTCTTTATTTGGACACATTACTTGCTTATATGTTGCTTATAACCAAATGAAAACAATTCTAAGATATAAATACTAGTAAATCATTGCATTGTGTTAAGATTTTTAACTTCACCTTATCAAGTGCTGAGAAGTATTTGTCTGTTGTCAGATGTCTCTATTTTTAGGTCAGCTTTAATATTGCAGATAGATTTATTGCAGATAGTTAATGTCATATGTACGGTGTCCATATAAGGACAAATCATATTAGTACAGGATGAGTGCACCCCAGCACTCATGAATAGGGCCAATAGTTGTACCTGGTCATGTGATTTCATCAGGAAAACTCTGGGCCCTAATCATAGGCTGTAAATACTAGGACCCAGAGTTTTAACTGTCCAAATAGTTATATTCTGTAACTAGGACCCAGAGTTGGGGAACAACTCCTGGTCTGGCTCATAGACACTCACATGGAGAGGATGGGGGCCACTGCGTCCAGAGAGGCAATGAGGATCCCAATCTCACAGATACCCGCTGTCAGTAGCAAGGCCCAGGTGGGCTCCCCGTTGGCTTTCCCATGGCCAAACACCTGGGAGGACACATCCCACAGAGATGTTAGATGGAATAGAGATACCTGGGAGGACACATCCCACAGAGATGTTAGATGGAATAGAGATACCTGGGAGGACACATCCCACACAGAGATGTTAGATGGAATAGAGATACCTGGGAGGACACATCCCACACAGAGATGTTACATGGAATACAGATTGAACTAACAGTAGTTCCTCCATTATTTCAAGGCAGGTTGAATGTGGATACTACTGAGGAGTTTGGTAGTGATCAATGTCACCTGAGACTGATATGAGATGTGTTGACAAACCAACATAACTAATGGTCCCAGATCACTGTTAAATGCTAGAATGTTGACAGACTTATCATAACTAATAGTCCCAGATCATAACTAATGGTCCCAGATCAGTGCTAAATGCTAGAATGTTGACAGAGTTATCATAACTGATGGTCCCAGATCAGTGTTAAATGCTAGAATGTTGACAGAGTTATCATAACTAATGGTCCCAGATCAGTGCTAAATGCTAGAATGTTGACAGAGTTATCATAACTGATGGTCCCAGATCAGTGTTAAATGCTAGAATGTTGACAGAGTTATCATAACTAATGGTCCCAGATCAGTGTTAAATGCTAGAATGTTGACAGAATTATCATAACTAATGGTCCTAGATCAGTGTTAAATGCTAGAATGTTGACAATGACAGACTGACCCGTAGAATGGGCACGACACCGTCCCTGGAGATGGCCTGCATGAGACGCGGAGCACCCGTCAAGCTCTGAAGCCCCGCCCCACAGGTGGAGAAGAAGGAGCCAATGACAATAACCCACGGGGACGGCCAGGCCAAGGTGCCAATGACCAGGTTGCCATTGACGCCCTCCCCAAACCTGAGGGAGATGGACATGACATCCAGCCAATCAGAAATGGAGAAAGCTAGGAGAGCCAATTACCAGGATCCTACTCATTAGAAACCAAACTGAAGAAAACTGACTGAAACATTGGAGGGACGACCTGGTCTAATACTGCAATTAAACGTGATCATTTTCCTTTTCCGTTGCAAAATGTTTAAAAACGTTTTCAGTTAAATGGCCTCCCTCACCAAGTACCTCAGCACTGGAAAAGGTTGACTGAGAAATATTGAAACAATTTAGCAGAAATGTGAACTTATTATCCATTACTTACTTGTCTCTAAGGACCACTCCCTCGATACAGGCACCGAACAGGATCACAGCTGACATGTCTATAAAAACGTCACATTAAGGAAAATAGACAGACAGAGACAGACAGAGACAGACAGACATTACCTCACTGCTGCAGTGAGGTAATGACGGTTCGACAGAGCGGTTATTGTTGGGTTATGTCTGATGTATTTTTATACATGTCACTTGAGATGAAGATGAAGAGCAACATGGATATCATTCGTAACATACAGTAACAAGCTTGAGGCCATTAGCTCAATTCAATTCAACCTAACTTGTACGTATTTATGTTGGAAAGTAAAATACCAAAAGTTTTCATATAAAATAGAGGTATTTTACTATTGACAGGTAACATGTGATCCACAGCTATAAGTAGCGTGCACTAGTCCACTGACTTCAGAAGTGGACCAGTATAAGGGTAGTTAAATAAGGGTTAAATAAAAAATAAAACAAGGATACACACTATTGAGGTAGTGGTGATGGCCATGATAGTGCCGATGGGGATGGACTTCTGAGCGTCGCGTAGATCTCCTGAGCGGTTTGATCCGGCCATGATCCCTGTGACACACAAGTAGAGAGGTCACTGTAGAAGGAACTCTCATTTTGTCAAATTACTACAACTGAACAACACAACAACATCATCCTTCTAATAACAAACAGCTGCTTTTTTTGTGTTGAAGAAATTCTGACATCAGATGAATCTTTTACTTTAATCCTTTCAATCTTTCAATGAATTGATGTAAATCTCCCATAAACCCCCAGATAGAAAAACAAAACAAACAAAACAACACCAAGGCTGAACCTCAAAAATATTTTCCCTTGATTGCTTGTGTCCTCTCTCCTCGAGATTCACCTTTGGTGAATTCACCCTTTGAGGATACGAGGAATAAAAGGAAAATTACTTTTGAGAGTCAACCCTCTGTCTCTTCCTCTTTGCATCATCCGCTTCCTGTCAGCTGACCTGTGACGGAGGGGAAGTAGATTCCGACCAGCAGGGTGAAGAAGCTGGTGATGTCGGCCAGGACGTAACGGTTGGAGTTGGTCAGAGTGTCATCAGGGCCCTCCACGGTCGCAATCCCCTTCTTAGCCACCAGATCCCCCTTCTCCAGGTAATTCCCAAATAGGTTCTCTGTGTGTGAGGGGGTGGGGGGAGAGGAAAAAAGAGAGGGGGGAAGGAGAAGGAAACAGGGAAAGAGGGAGGAAAGGGAGAGAGAAGGGAAGGTAAGGGAGATGAAGAGAGAGAGATGAGATACATCAATATAATTTAAAATCGCTTGACCTTAAGTTCCAGGAGAACAAGATCTTAGAGATCCAAGAGGGCTGACAGAAATTCCAAGTAAAGAAATTGTAGTATGTTTCCCACAAGTGTGTGTAAGCATGTGTACTGTAGATACAGTGACCTGAGTCTAGGGGGACCAGAGCAATACATGTTATTTGTACTGTAGATACAGTGACCTGAGTCTAGGGGGACCAGAGCAATACATGTTATTTGTACTGTAGATACAGTGACCTGAGTCTAGGGGGACCAGAGCAATACATGTTATTTGTACTGTAGATACAGTGACCTGAGTCTAGGGGGACCAGAGCAGTACATGTTATTTGTACTGTAGATACAGTGACCTGAGTCTAGGGGGACCAGAGCAGTGCATGTTATTTGTACTGTAGATACAGTGACCTGAGTCTAGGGGGACCAGAGCAATACATGTTATTTGTACTGTAGATACAGTGACCTGAGTCTAGGGGGACCAGAGCAATACATGTTATTTGTACTGTAGATACAGTGACCTGAGTCTAGGGGGACCAGAATAATTGTGCTGTATGTGTAACTGTTTAGAAAGAAGAAGTAGATAGCCACAAAATAATAGCTATTATAATAATATAGTAACATAACATTAGCATTTTAGCAAACAATTTGATTCAAAACGACCTTCAGTCATGCTTGCAAACATTTTACGTATGGGTGACCACAGCGGAAATCAAGCCCACGATCCTGGTGTTGCAAGCTATACCAACTCAGCCACGGAGGACCAATAGCTTGTGTTTGTTCACCTTTGAGGATGCCGCTCATGACGCCAGGGATGCCCTGGATGAAGGACACGTTGTTGTTGACAAAGTACTCGTCGCAGGTGGCGTTGAGGAAGGGCGAGTCGCAGAAGACGCTCCACAGCTTGGTGGTGACCGTGCCGTTGCCACTCTCCAATGTTTTGGCGCACACGTCGAACCCTTTGGAGATCAGCGGGCGATTACCCAGCAGACACACTCTGCGTAGCAGGGGAGATGTGTTAGTGTGTCTGTGTGACCAACCGGGATTCGAAGCCCGTCCAACTCTTTAGACTGAGTTAGCCACCTGAGCCGAAGCCTAGGCATTGGCTTTGAGAGCTAGCACAAGTCTGTGGGTAACGGTCCCCATATTGAACAGAAGAGTCCTCCCTACTGAAAATGTCACACAAGATGAATGTGTTCTATTTAACCCATCTGCTTATGTGCTGTGAATATAATTTAGATTTTAAATATACTGTACTTCAAATAATCTTAAAATGGGTGAACATGTGTTTTAATGTGTACATTTCTAGCATGGCATGAATGTTTCTGCCATTTACAGTCTCAAACCCCAAATCCCCCAAATATCTGCCAAAAATAGATCGATAAATGATTTACCTATATTCTTCAAGTTTGGATCAGCCCCAATATTGAAGAGTAGCCTCGTCCCAGACCTGTCTGTGCTTTCTATCCAACTCCTAAGGTCATTCTCATGTGACAATGACCGTAGGAGTTGGCAAGACAGCACAAACAGACTTGGAACCAGGCTAATTAAACAGTAGGGTTCCTTACGGGAAGTCAGGTGGCTCGATGGCCGTCTTGATGACTCCGGCATACACAGCCAGAATGGACAGGATGACGCAGGCCAGGAAGAGCAAGGCTAACTTGTTGACGTACTTGACCCCCACAAACACCACCGTGGCCATGAAACTGAGCACAATGGTGCCGTACACACGCATGTTGTTAAGCATCGCCGCCTCCGCCTCGGCCCCCTCCAGACCCTCCATCTTAAAGATGGCTGCCTGGGGGAGGATGTAGACCTATGGGGGGGGGGAGGGGGGGAGAGGGAGAACTAAATCAACTGTAGAAACACAGAATCTGACACTCCCATTAAACCCTTTCAAATAGAGGGTTGAACAACCCAAGCATGGGATTCCTGTTCTAAATGAATCCCCATTATATCTTATCACTGTTCTAAAAATATACAAATAGAAAAATAGCTTTGCCGTTAATGAAATCATAAAACCTGTAATTGCCCCATCATTAGTTGCCAGCAGCATACCACCCTGCATCCCACTCCTGGCGTTACTCTGAAGCTAAGCAGGGTTGTCCCTGGTCTGTCCCTAGATAGGAGACCAGATGATGCAGGAAGTGGTGTTGGAGGGCCAGTAGGAAGCACTCTTTTCTCTGGTCTAAAAAAATATCCCAATGCCCCAGGGCAGTGATTTGGGACAGGGTGCTGTATTTAGGATGGGATGTTAATTAAATGGGTGTCCTGAATCTCTGTGGTCACTAAAGATCCCATGACACTTATTGTAAGAGTAGGGGTGTTAACACTGGTGTCCCGGCTAAATTCCCAATCTGTCCCTCAATCCATCATGGTCACCTAATCATCCCCATCTTCCAATTGGCTCATTCATCCCCCTCCTCTCCCCTGTAACTATTCTCCAAGTTGTTGCTGTAAATGAGAATGTGTTCTCAGTCAATTTACATGGTAAAATAAAAAGAATTATCTGATTCAGAGGGACTTGGTTAAATGTGGAAGACACATTTCGGTTGAATGCATTCACTTGTGCAACTGACTAAGTATCCCACATTTAGATGCTGTTTTAAAAAGTTAAAGTTGGAAGTTTACAAACACTTAGGTTGGAGTCATTAAAACTCATTTTTCAACCACTCCACAAATTTCTTGTTAACAAACTATTGTTTTGGCAAGTCGGTTAGGACATCTACTGTGTGCATAACACAAGTCATTTTTCCAAAAATTGTGTACAGACAGATAATTTCACTTATAATTCACTGTATCACATAATTCCAGTGTGTCAGAAGTTTACATACAGTTGACTGTGCCTTTAAACAGCTTGGAAAATTCCAGAAAATTATGCCATGGCTTTAGAAGCTTCTGATAGGCTAATTGACATAATTTGAGTCAATTGGAGGTGTACCTGTGGATATATTTCAAGGCCTTGTAGACCTCCACAAGTCTGGTTCATCCTTGGGAGCAATTTCCAAACACCTGAAGGCACCACGTTCATCTATACAAACAATAGTACACAAGTATAAACACCATGGGACCCTTCAGGCATCATACTGCTCAGGAAAGAGACGCGTTCTGTCTCCTAGAGATGAACGTACTTTGGTGCGAAAAGTGCAAATCAATCCCAGAACAACAGCAAATGACCTTGTGAAGATGCTGGAGGACACAAGCACAAAAGTATCTATAACCACAGTAAAACAAGTCCTATATCGACATAACCTGAAAGGCCGCTCAGCAAGGAAGAAGCCACTGCTCCAAAGCCAGACTACGGTTTGCAACTGCACATGGGGAAAAATATCGTACTATTTGGAGAAGTCCTCTGGTCTGATGAAACAAAAATAGTACTGTTTGGCCATAATGACCGTCGTTATGTTTGGAGGAAAAATAGGGAGGCTTGCAAGCCAAAGAACACCATCCCAACCATGAAGCACGAAGATGGCAGCATCATGTTGTTGGGGTGCTTTGCTGCAGAAGGGGCTGGTGCACTTCACAAAATAGATGGCATCATGAGGGAGGACAATTATGTGGATATATTGAAGCAGCATCTCAAGACATCAGTCAGGAAGTTAAAGCTTGGTTGCAAATGGGTTTTCCAAATGAACAATGACCACAAGCATACTTCCAAAGTTGTGGCAAAATGGCTTAAGGTCAACAAAGTCAAGGTATTGGAGTGGGCATCACAAAGCCCTGACCTCAATCCAATAGATCATTTGTGGGCAGAACTGAAAAAGCATGTGTGAGCAAGGAGGCCTACAAACCTGACTCAGTTACACCAACTCTGTCAGAAGGAATAGGCCAAAATTCACCCAACTTGGGAAGCTTGTGGAAGGTTACCCAAAACGCTTGACCCAAGTTAAACAATTGAAAGGAAATGCTACCAAATACTAATTGTGTGTATGTAAACTTCTGACCCTCTGGGAATGTGATGAAAGAAATAAAAGCTGAAATAAATCATTCTCTCTATTATTATTTTGACGTTTCACATTCTTAAAATATAGTGGTGATCCTAACTGACCTAAAACAGGGAATTGTTACTTGGATTAAATGTCAGGAATTGTGAAAAACTGAGTTTAAATGTATTTAGCGCAGGTGTATGTAAACTTTCGACTTCAACTGTAGCTATTAAATAGAGTAGTCAGACATGCCGTCCTAACACATCTTTAATAACGTGTTCTTCCTCTTCCATACTTTCAAGCCAATCAATTTAAGACAAATTGAACAGAAAGCCACAACAAGTGAGTTGTAGTGGGGAACTGTCAGTGGGAATCCTTCAAGGCCTTCTGGGATTTCTAAAATAATTGTTGTATTTTTTTAAAACAAATACATTTGTTTTAGTGGTATTTTATCTTTTCAATTATATTCTAATTATATTATTATTTTCAATGACATTCTGATTGAATATCTTCAGTGTGTGTTAAAAGGAAAGGGTTCCAACTGAGAATAAATAATGTAATCCAATCAGGATGTTTCTTTAGTGTTCCCTTAGAAAAATATGCTATCTAAAACCTAAAAGGGTCCTTCAGCTGTCCCCATAGGAGAACCCTTTGAAGAACGCATTTTGGTTCCAGGTAGAACCCTTTAGGTAGAACCCTTTCCACAGAGGGTTCTACACGGATCCTGAAATGATTCTACCTGGAACCAAAAAGGGTTTTCCTATGGGGACAGCCAAAAGAACCCTTTTGGAACCCTTTTTCTAAGAGTGTAGCTCACCATTGGCTAAGCCCTCAGAAGGCATCTGCCAGTCAACAGTATTAAGCCTGTCAGTCAACTGTATTAAGCCTGTCGCATGCTTCCCTGTTGAAACAGTTTGTGCATATATTATGACAAAAAATGTGTGACGTTTTTGTTTGTTCAGCTGGTTGAGCACACATTTCTTTCTTGAGGCAAGTCGAAGTTTGGTACCCGAAGTCTATGCCCCTTCTTCGGTGACGAGGAACTATGGAAGGGATTCTTCAATTAAGTGTTTGTTGTCATTCAACAAGAAATACTGCAACAAATATCTTAGTTAGATGTAAAATTGGGCAACTAAGACCGCCTTTGCAAAAACATACAAATTAATTACAGATTTCTTGATATAGCTTAGATTAATTCTGATTATTTTGAAGAAGCGTACACTGGCTATGTTGTTGATACGGTGTCTCAAAAGGGACAAACAGTAATATTGCAGTTTTTTTCTCATTTTTCAAGTCAAGGTCTTTTAAGGGAGTATGCGAGGCTCAGATGTCCTCTTCGCCTAGCAAACCTATGTTTGCAGACACCTTAAGGGCAGAATTCTGGAGTGACAGTGGAATCAACCAATCACATTTTGATTCGTTTTTTTTAATTTTGTCTTTTTTATTTCACCTTTAAGGTAAGCTAGTTGAGAACAAGTTCTCATTGTAATGGGTTCTACCATTTTTACAAAAACGTATGGAAACTTCCACCTTCTCGAAGGCTGACAGGTCACTGTGCAATAGTGTGCAGCAGTTTTCCTACGGTTCTGCTAGGTTTTGTTGTAGGCTAGTGTGTAGCAGTTTTCCTACAGTTCTGCTAGGTTTTGTTGTAGGCTAGTGTGTAGCAGTTTTCCTACAGTTCTGCTAGGTTTTGTTGTAGGCTAGTGTGTAGCAGTTTTCCTACGGTTCTGCTAGGTTTTGTTGTAGGCTAGTGTGTAGCAGTTTTCCTATGGCTCTGCTATGTTTTGTTGTAGGCTAGTGTGCAGCAGTTTTCCTACGGTTTTGCTAGGTTTTGTTGTAGGCTAGTGTGCAGCAGCAGCAGGTGTTATCAAAGAGGATGTTGTTGCTAATTTCTTAACTTCTCCCTTTTCAAGATGAACTTTCAACAAGAAGTTAAGTTTCAAATGATCATAATTTGGTGAGTGGAACTGTTTTCATTTCATTTTATTGCAGCTCGCTGCTGTTAGCTTGCTGCTGTTAGCTAGCTGCTGTTAGCTCGCTGCTGTTAGCTCGCTGCTGTTAGCTAGCTGCTGTTAGCTCGCTGCTGTTAGCTCGCTGCTGTTAGCTAGCTGCTGTTAGCTAGCTGCTGTTAGCTTGCTGCTGTTAGCTAGCTGCTGTTAGCTAGCTATCTCTGAAAATAACGATAGGGATCAACTGGCTTATTATGTCTGAGTGAACAGGCTGCTTACTCTTTAACATCATGCTGTGTGCGACTTCTGTCTTTGTGTTTGACAAAAAGTGTGCTCTCCTACATGGGAGTGCGCAGGTATAATGGTCGCTGTATTTTCAGCATCACAAGCCTGTCACACTCACAGCCTTTGATGTGTCACTGTTGTCGCTTTTGGTGATAGTGATGTCTTTGCGTGCTCTCGCCTCGCTCTCTTGTCAAAATGTGTGAGAGGAGATAGTCTGAGTGGAGAAACCTCAGACCTCCAATGCATATTGAGAGGAAGACAAGGAAAGAGGAGGCGTGGAATCAAGGAAATACAATTGAGATGCACCCCTAGTGTGTAGATAACACTGGACCAAAGTGATGGCAGTTTCTACGAATGGTCTCATTATTCTGTCAATGGCCTTATCTCTCCTTTATGCAGAATTTACATAATTACTCAGCTCTTAATCCAAGAGAGAGCAGCGACAGGGAGAGGAGGATTCAGTGTGGAAAAAGAGAGGGAGGGGGACAGACAACGATGAATGATCTTTATATTTATTAGAATTCATTGTGGACAGTTGGAGAGGGAGAAAATAGCATCAAAGCAGGATAAAGAGAAATAAAGACAGACAAATTAAGAGGGACAGGAGGAGATGGCCAGACGGAAAGAGAGATGAAAGAGAGAGCGAGATGGGCAGATGGAAAGAGAGAGTGAGATGGGCAGATGGAAAGAGAGATGAAAGAGAGCGAGATGGGCAGATTGAAAGAGAGATGAAAGAGAGAGCGAGATGGGCAGATTGAAAGAGAGAGCGAGATGGGCAGACGGAAAGAGAGATGAAAGAGAGAGCGAGATGGGCAGATTGAAAGAGAGAGCGAGATGGGCAGACGGAAAGAGAGATGAAAGAGAGCGAGATGGGCAGACTGAAAGAGAGAGCAAGATGGGCAGACGGAAAGAGAGATGAAAGAGAGAGCGAGATGGGCAGATGGAAAGAGAGATGAAAGAGAGAGCGAGATGGGCAGATGGAAAGAGAGATGAAAGAGAGAGCGAGATGGGCAGATTGAAAGAGAGATGAAAGAGAGAGCGAGATGGGCAGATTGAAAGAGAGAGCGAGATGGGCAGACGGAAAGAGAGATGAAAGAGAGAGCGAGATGGGCAGATGGAAAGAGAGATGAAAGAGAGAGCGAGATGGGCAGATGGAAAGAGAGATGAAAGAGAGAGCGAGATGGGCAGATTGAAAGAGAGATGAAAGAGAGAGCGAGATGGGCAGATTGAAAGAGAGAGCGAGATGGGCAGACGGAAAGAGAGATGAAAGAGAGAGCGAGATGGGCAGATGGAAAGAGAGATGAAAGAGAGGGCGAGATGGGCAGATGGAAAGAGAGGTGAAAGAGAGAGCGAGATGGGCAGATTGAAAGAGAGTGCGAGATGGGCAGACGGAAAGAGAGATGAAAGAGAGAGCGAGATGGGCAGATGGAAAGAGAGATGAAAGAGAGGGCGAGATGGGCAGATGGAAAGAGAGGTGAAAGAGAGAGCGAGATGGGCAGATTGAAAGAGAGAGCGAGATGGGCAGACGGAAAGAGAGATGAAAGAAAGAGCGAGATGGGCAGATGGAAAGAGAGATGAAAGAGAGGGCGAGATGGGCAGATGGAAAGAGAGATGAAAGAGAGAGCGAGATGGGCAGATTGAAAGAGAGAGCGAGATGGGCAGACAGAAGGAAAGGAAGGAAAGATAAACAAACAGATACACGCAATCAGAGGGAGAGGAAGAAAGATAGAGGGAGAGAGAGATAGAAAGAGAGGGAGAGAGATAGAGAGATAGAAAGAGAGGGAGAGAGAGATAGAGAGAGAGAGCTGGATAGATATAAAGATAATTATTTCAAGCCCAGGTTCTTACCAGTAAGAGTTCGATGGACCCCAGGATGTACATGGCTCCAGCAAACGTTGTTCCCAGGTAGAAACAAATGCCCACGGCACCCCCAAACTCAGGCCCCAGAGAACGGGAGATCATGTAGTAGGAGCCTCCAGCTGCAGACAGCAAATAAATACACACTCTTTCAATGACATATTGTACTTTTAAATTACAGTTTGTATACAAACTGCATCTCAAATGAACTGATTTGAAATTATATGGATTTGGAATGATGTGTGTGAATTTCGTCTTTTACAGCATCACTGTATTTCATGTCATGTTAAATGTAAATGACCCAAACCCTACTATTCTCCAATCAGAGCAGGGTCTCTGACTTTGGGAAATGAAAATGAGTGTTTCTTATTGGAAATGTCCAGGCAGTCCCTCCCTATTTCAGTCCATTTTCTACATTTGGTGCCTAATGAACATGACCCAGATTTACACCACAAAATGGTGGCTACATTGTTACTTCACTGCCCAAGCATGTCATTTCCTCTCACCTCTGATCTCAGCCAACCAAGGGGTGAGTAAAGCCAGGATGAGACGTGATTATTAGATACCATATCTAATCATATAAACACAGCCATATGAGTTTCATGTGGGGTCCCAGGAGTCTGGACGTGACTAATATTATAGCGTTGCTAGGGCTAAAACGATGGATATGCATTTTTGAGCCAAAACCAGCTCTTTAGTAGAAGTAGTAGTCCCAATAGCAAGGCCGGATGCCAACGCATGTTCACCCACCTGGAACAACACCATTGGTGGCAATGGCACTCATGGAGATTGCAGTCAGCATAGTCTAAAGAGAGAGGGAGAGAGAAGAGAGCAGAACAGTCAGCATAGTCTAAAGAGAGAGGGAGAAGAGAGCAGAGAGGGGAAATGGGATGTTAGGATTGTATTACGTTCAATCTGTTATTCACTAATGACAGGATATTTCACGGGCATTGCAGGCGAAACACAAATGAGGAAAAAATGACCATGTCTGGAGGACCATATTATTTTTGGTTCGTACTGAAGGACACCAATGATCAGTAATGAGTAGAGACGTGACGAGAGGCAGCGTTAGGTCATGGAACAATAGAGACGGACTGTAGAAGGGCATTTCTAAAGAACCCATACTACAGCAGCAAGGTAAAGGGAGTAGAACTAGAAGAGGAGAACTCTGTCTGTGGGTGTGTGGGTGTGTGGGTGGTTGGGTGGTTGGCTGCGTTTGTGGTGGGTGTGTTGGTGTGTGGGTGTGTTGGGTGGGTGGGTGTATGACAGAGGAAGAGTGTGTGTGTGTGTGTATGACAGGGGAAAAGTGTGTGTTGGTATGACAGGGGAAAAGTGTGTGTGTGTATGACAGGGGAAGAGTTTGTGTGAGTAATACATGTGTAAGAGAGAGTGACAGAGGGAAAACTAAAGGGACGTGGGGGATTAAAATAAATCAAGTCATTAATGTGTGTGTGTGTGTTTGAGAAACAAATGATGCCTTAACAGTAACAGTATTTCATTCCCGTGGTTCCTTAATGTCGAGAGAGAGAGAGAGAGAGAGAGAGAGAGAGAGAGAGAGAGAGAGAGAGAGAGAGAGAGAGATAATAACTAGCAGCCGTCTTCCTGTGAGAGGAAAGGGGGCGTGGGCGATGGTTAATGTCACCTGTGGACACTGCCGTCTGTCTGGATAAACAACAATCTGCACAACCTTGCTGTATTCCTAATCGGGTCACAATGAAGTAAGGCTCCCTCTCTCTGAGGAGAGCAGAGAAGACAGTAATTGTTTAAGTGTTTTATCTGATGTATCTGGGCAAGCTGGAACATTTTAGGAGGTAGTTTGAGGCTGAGGGAATCACTCGATACAGCTGTGTGGGAACGTTATAAAGAGAGGCAGATAGAGCACTTACTGACTGTCACCTGGGAGGGACTCAATACTCTTTATATAACACTGTATCATTATGACTAGTTGATAGGATGATATGAATCAGCGGAGACAATGTCGTTCGCAAGTATATTATTGAAGTGGATGGGTATTTTTTATTTTCATTTAACCTTTATTTAACCAGGTAGGCCAGTTGAGAACAAGTTCTCATTTACAACTGCGACCTGGCCAAGATAAAGCAAAGCAGTTCGACACATACAACAACACAGAGTTACACATGGAATAAACAAACATACAGTCAATAATACAGTAGAACAAAAGAAAACAAAAAGTCTATATACAGTGAGTGCAAATGAGGTAAGATAAGGGAGTTAAGGCAATAAATAGGCCATGGTGGCGAAGTAATTACAATATAGCAATTAAACACTGGAATGGTAGATGTGCAGAAGATGAATGTGCAAGTAGAGATACTGGGGTGCAAAGGAGCAAGATAAATAAATAAATACAGTATGGGGATGAGGTAGATAGATAAATGGGCTGTTTACAGATGGGCTATGTACAGGTGCAGTGATCTGTGAGCTGCTCTGACAGCTGGTGATTAAAGCTGGTGAGGGAGATATGAGTCTCCAGCTTCAGAGATTTTGCAGTTCGTTCCAGTTCGCAGAGAACTGGAAGGAAAGACGACCAAAGAGGAATTGGCTTTGGGGATGACCAGTGAGATATACTGTACCTGCTGGAGCGCGTGCAATGAGTGGGTGCTGCTATGGTTACCAGTGAGCTGTAGCCAGTGGGTTTGGCTACGAGTATGAAGCGAGGGCCAACCAACGAGAGCGTACAGGTCGCAATGGTGGGTAGTGTATGGGGCTTTGGTGACAAAACAGATGGCATTGTGATAGACTGCATCCAGTTTGTTGAGTAGAGTGTTGGAGGCTATTTTATAGATGACATCACCGAAGTTGAGGATCGGTAGGATGGTCAGTTTTACAAGGGTATGTTTGGCAGCATGAGTGAAGGATGCTTTGTTGCGATATAGGAAACCAATTCTAGATTTAATTTTGGATTGGAGATGCTTAATGTGAGTCTGGAAGGAGAGTTTACAGTCTAACCAGACACCTAGGTATTTGTAGTTGTCCACATATTCTAAGTCAGAGCCGTCCAGAGTAGTGATGCTGGACGGGCGAGCAGGTGCGGGCAGTGATCGGTATCATATTTAAGAAGGAGCCATTTGGGCCAATGCAGTGTTTGGTTCAGGGAATTACCAGATATATGGTTCTTTATGAATCACCAGAGAGATGGTTCAATATGAATCACCAGGGAGATGGTTCATTATGAATCACCAGAGAGATGGTTCATTATGAATCACCAGAGATATGGTTCAATATGAATCACCAGAGATATGGTTCACTATGAATCACCAGAGATATGGTTCAATATGAATCACCAGAGACATAGTTCAATATGAATCACCAGGGAGATGGTTCATTATGAATCACCAGAGAGATGGTTCATTATGAATCACCAGAGATATGGTTCAATATGAATCACCAGAGATATGGTTCACTATGAATCACCAGAGATATGGTTCAATATGAATCACCAGAGAGATGGTTCAATATGAATCACCAGAGAGATGGTTCAATATGAATCACCAGAGAGATGGTTCAATATGAATCACCAGGGAGATGGTTCATTATGAATCACCAGAGAGATGGTTCAATATGAATCACCAGGGAGATGGTTCATTATGAATCACCAGGGAGATGGTTCAATATGCAGCTTTTAGTAAGAGACCATCTCATATGAAGAAACATAAATTCACTCTACTTTAGCCTCTTGTAATTGACAAGACTTTGATGCTA
The DNA here is from genome assembly GCF_002021735.2 of Oncorhynchus kisutch. Lineage (NCBI taxonomy): Eukaryota > Metazoa > Chordata > Actinopteri > Salmoniformes > Salmonidae > Oncorhynchus > Oncorhynchus kisutch. The sequence goes on from NC_034178.2 coordinate 66,807,241, forward strand.
CCACAAGCAGACATAACAAATACCACAAGCAGACATAACAAATACCATCAGCAGACAACAAATACTATCAGCAGACATAACAAATACCATCAGCAGACATAACAAATACCATCAGCAGACATAACAAATCCCATCAGCAGACATAACCAATACCATCAGCAGACAACAAATACCATCAGCAGACAACAAATACCATCAGCAGACAACAAATACCATCAGCAGACAACAAATACCATCAGCAGACATAACAAATACCATCAGCAGACATAACCAATACCATTGGCAGACAACAAATACCATCAGCAGACATAACACATACCATCAGCAAACATAACAAATACCATCAGCAGACATAACACATACCATCAGCAGACAACAAATACCATCAGCAGACATAACAAACCAGGTGGGATTGCAAAGAACACCCTAACAAACATAAACATAATTGTGTCTGTAGAGTATAAACATTGCAACATATACCAACCAACTTACTAACTATTTGTCACTCAATTATTATTGGCTGCTATGGCTTTAAGGAAGTGTCATATTTCATATTCATGACTGTATTTAGAAGATGTGTCTTGGTGGGTTGAAATGAAGAGTTACTAATGCAAATCAAACATGAACACAGCATCAGGATGAGATGAGGGCTTTAATCCTGTCTGTCTGAGTGACGGAAGTTGCCTAATCTCTCATCTGAGGCTGATGTAGATCAGGATAAAAAATGATTGTGTGCATAAAACTTGAGTTGAATCTCTTGGTTTGCAATGACTTCCTATTTGGTTCCGTGGTCAACAAAGACTTTATTTACTGAGAGAACAGAGTGACAACAACAAAGACTTCCAGATTCCAAATACCATATTTTGATTGGCCCATGGTGCGACAGAGATGCTGACAAGTGCAGCAGCCTGATGGCTGAGCTCCTCTTCGCTGTGTAATCGTCCTCTCTTCAGTTGCGGCAAAAACACTTTCCCAGAGGGTCACAATACCAAGTGACATCAACGACGTCATGATTCAGCAGCAGCTACTGATCTCTGCCCACTGGGACAGCTAACAGGGATCTCTACCCACTGATCTCTACCCACTGGGACAGCTAACAGGGATCTCTACCCACTGATCTCTACTCACTGGGACAGCTAACAGGGATCTCTACCCACTGATCTCTACCCACTGGGACAGCTAACAGGGATCTCTACCCACTGATCTCTACTCACTGGGACAGCTAACAGGGATCTCTACCCACTGATCTCTACTCACTGGGACAGCTAACAGGGATCTCTACCCACTGATCTCTACCCACTGGGACAGCTAACAGGGATCTCTACCCACTGAGACAGCTAACAGGAATCACTACCCACTGATCTCTACTCACTGGGACAGCTAACAGGAATCACTACCCACTGGGACAGCTAACACAGGTCTCTACCCACTGATCTCTACCCATTGGGACAGCTAACAGGAATCACTACCCACTGATCTCTACTCACTGAGACAGCAAACAGGAATCACTACCCACTGATCTCTACCCACTGGTACAGCTAACAGGAATCACTACCCACTGGGACAGCTAACAGGAATCACTACCCACTGGGACAGCCAACAGGGGTCTCTACCCACTGATCTCTACCCACTGGGACAGCCAACAGAGATCTCTACCCACTGGGACAGCCAATAGGGGTCTCTACCCACTGATCTCTACCCACTGGGACAGCCAACAGGGGTCTCTACCCACTGATCTCTACCCACTGGGACAGCTAACAGGGGTCTCTACCCACTGATCTCTACCCACTTGGACAGCTAACAGGAATCTCTACCCACTGGGACAGCTAACAGGAATCTCTACCCACTGGGACAGCTAACAGGGGTATCTACCCACTGGGACAGCTAACAGAGATCTCTACCCACTGGGACAGCTAACAGAGATCTCTACCCACTGGGACAACTAACAAGGGTCTCTACCCACTGATCTCTACCCACTGGGACAGCTAACAGGAATCACTACCCACTGATCTCTACCCACTGGGACAGCCAACAGGGATCTCTACCCACTGGGACAGCTAACAGGGATCTCTACCCACTGGGACAGCCAACAGGGATCTCTACCCACTGGGACAGCTAACAGGGATCTCTACCCACTGGGACAGCCAACAGGGATCTCTACCCACTGGGACAGCCAACAGGGATCTCTACCCACTGGGACAGCTAACAGGAATCACTACCCACTGGGACAGCTAACAGGAATCACTACCCACTGATCTCTACCCACTGGGACAGCTAACAGGAATCACTACCCACTGATCTCTACCCACTGGGACAGCCAACAGGGATCTCTACCCACTGGGACAGCTAACAGGGATCTCTACCCACTGGGACAGCCAACAGGGATCTCTACCCACTGGGACAGCCAACAGGGATCTCTACCCACTGGGACAGCCAACAGGGATCTCTACCCACTGGGACAGCCAACAGGGATCTCTACCCACTGGAACAGCCAACAGGGATCTCTACCCACTGGGACAGCTAACAGGAATCACTACCCACTGATCTCTACCCACTGGAACAGCCAACAGAGATCTCTACCCACTGGAACAGCCAACAGGGATCTCTACCCACTGGGACAGCTAACAGGAATCACTACCCACTGATCTCTACCCACTGGAACAGCCAACAGGGATCTCTACCCACTGGGACAGCTAACAGAGATCTCTACCCACTGGGACAGCCAACAGGGATCTCTACCCACTGGGACAGCCAACAGAGATCTCTACCCACTGGAACAGCCAACAGAGATCTCTACCCACTGGGACAGCCAACAGAGATCTCTACCCACTGGGACAGCCAACAGAGATCTCTACCCACTGGGACAGCCAACAGAGATCTCTACCCACTGGGACAGCCAACAGGGATCTCTACCCACTGGAACAGCCAACAGGGATCTCTACCCACTGGAACAGCCAACAGAGATCTCTACCCACTGGGACAGCCAACAGAGATCTCTACCCACTGGGACAGCCAACAGGGATCTCTACCCACTGGAACAGCCAACAGAGATCTCTACCCACTGGAACAGCCAACAGAGATCTCTACCCACTGGAACAGCCAACAGAGATCTCTACCCACTGGGACAGCCAACAGGGATCTCTACCCACTGGAACAGCCAACAGAGATCTCTACCCACTGGGACAGCTAACAGGGATCTCTACCCACTGGGACAGCTAACAGGGATCTCTACCCACTGGAACAGCCAACAGAGATCTCTACCCACTGGGACAGCCAACAGAGATCTCTACCCACTGGGGATCTCTACCCAGAGATCCAAAGGAGAATTTGGCCACAGACTTCAGGACTGAATTAATGCTTTGTTTATAAGAGGATAGCAAAGTGTAATACCAGAGCACTTGGGATCTCTTAAATGGATAGGGTTTTCCTATTCAAGGATGGATGGGGATAACACATGGTTGGAGCAATGACATTCATGTTATAGGCCTACAGACTGTAGTACAGTAACATTAGCTCAGAAACCAAAGCCTTCCCAGAGAGCTGGTATTAGAAACGCAACGAGCTACAGTAGGATTCCTAGTTAAGTGAGTTACTTGGTGAGAGTCTGATCTGACTGGGGGGCGAGGGGGGGAGGCTGTATATTTTCAAGGCCACTAGAAGTACGGTGGTAGCTAGACACTGCCATATTAGAAACATGGTGCTGCAAAGCATCTATTATCGATCTGCTTAAAGAAAAGTCATACATGGGTTTCATGTTCACTCACATAAGCTATGGTTTTTAATGTGAGAAAACACAACATTAAAAAACTTGTGTAGAGCATGGTACTTAATGTGAGTGTACTGGCATGTAGTTTCACGATCCGACAAGGGGCTCTATTGCCACAGGTACAGAACGTTTTTCTGTTCCAGTTTCAGGAGCTTCAGCTAATATCCTTTCCAGAGGGCTTGTCGTATTGAGTGATCTTCAGACTGCCCTGGCATCCCCGAGACGCCACCGTACCAACATGTCCCCTGGCCTACACACGAGCCACTAAAAACGCTGATTACATGGCCATACCATCTGCTGAGTCCGGATGAGACACAACACAATGCCACTCGGCAGGGAGCTTAACCATGGGACGAGCTGGGAATTCTCCCCAAAGCGGTACATGGAGAGGCCGGGAAAAAAATCACAAATCCGCATGTCCCTAACAAGCTAAGCCGTCGATTCCACAGTGTTTCCGACAATATGAGTCTAAGGGATTGGGAGCCGAGGGCGGCTTTGAGCCTGTCTCTTTGATGACCACCAGCACTAGCCTCAAAAGGGACAACATTATCTAGATTACCTTCAGACGACATAGAGTGGAGTTACGATTGTATCGTCCAAATTAAACTAAAACTGTCTGCCTTTGAATGCACTTGCTGAAGTCGTGCTAAAATTAGTTTAACAGGAAGTGGTTTGAACCTGCCCTAAGAGAGTGACTATAGCCATCATTACATAAATGCACTAGACTTTTCAATGCCACAGAAGGGCAAGTTCATTCACTGTATTGTAGAGTATACATCAGTCTGCTGGAGCAGGCTCTCCTCTGACAGCATTAGCAGGACTTAGTAAATTAGTAAATTAGTAAACACGCGCTGAACTCCGGTTCGACCCCTAGCCCCTACATAGGTAAACCCGTAGAACTGAGAGTTCAATAGAAATCTATGCATTATAAACAATTGCTTAATCATGTCTTCTGACTGGCTTTGTGTTTACATTTTTGCCATGGAAAAAACACTGCGATACAGGTAACGTCTTGGTCCTGAGGGACAAAGAGAGAGACTGAGAGAGATGAGAGCGACTGAGAGAGACTGAGAGAGATGAGAGCGACTGAGAGAGACAGAGAGACTGAGAGAGATGAGAGCAAGGAAAGGGAAAAGAGGGAGTCATTTAGGGAGAAGCAGAGCAATGAGGGCAAAAGAGAGACTGACTAACATATTTAGCAGGAGAAAGCAAGAAGTGAAAGAGAGATAGACGCTCTTAGCATTTAAACGAAGCAGGACAGAGGGCAGAATAATGGGGGATGCAGGACCCTGAAGTAATGAATAGGGGACATGGAAGTAATGAATAATGGACGCAGGACCCTGAAGTAATGAATAGGGGACATGGAAGTAATGAATAGTGGACGCTGATCTTGGAAGTAATGAATAATGGACACAGGACCTGGAAGTAATGAATAATGGACGCAGGACCCTGAAGTAATGAATAGTGGACATGGAAGTAATGAATAGTGGACGCAGGATTCAGAAGTAATGAATAGTGGACGCTGATCCTGGAAGTAATGAATAGTGGACGCAGGACCCTGAAGTAATGAGTAGTGGACGCAGGACCCTGAAGTAATGAATAGTGGACGCAGGACCCTGAAGTAATGAATAGTGGACGCAGGACCCTGAAGTAATGAATAGTGGACGCAGGACCCTGAAGTAATGGATAGTGGACGCTGATCCTGAAGTAATGGATAGTGGACGCTGATCCTGAAGTAATGGATAGTGGACGCTTGACCCGGAAGTAATGAATAGTGGACGCATGACCCGGAAGTTATGAATAGGGGGACGCAGGACCCGGAAGTTATGAATAGGGGACGCAGGACCCGGAAGTAATGAATAGGGGACGCAGGACCCGGAAGTAATGAATAGGGGACGCAGGACCCGGAAGTAATGAATAGGGCAAACAAACATCAAACTTTCCATCCAGACAGCTAAAGCAAATTTTAGCGACATGCTTTATTAGTGGTCAGAATAGACAGCGGTGTGATATGCTAGGCTACGAGCAGGGGGTATAACACACATGAGCACCACTCCCCTCTGGTAGAATACCATGTTGATAACGCTCGGATGCTCCTTCCAACATATGGGTTAATGGGACTTTGCTCCAGAGACGCTTAACATAGAAATAATTCCCAGAACGAATGATGGCGAAACGGCCCATTTGATGTGTAGTCTAAATATTCCATATGTTTGAGTATAATCATATAACTGTTCCACAGCCTTGTGATGACTGAGTGGCTGAGAAGTAGAACGCTGTCAACAACATTCATGTTAACAACAACATACGCTGTAAACAACATGCATGTTAACAACAACATACACTATCAACAACATTCATGGTAACAACAACATACACTGTAAACAACATGCATGTTAACAACATACCTTATCAACAACATTCATGTTAACAACAACATACGCTGTAAACAACCCAACAACCCAACAACCCAACACACAACCCCTACACAACCCCACTAACAAATACACAACCCCACTAATAAACACACAACCCCACTAACAAATACACAACCCCACTAACACAAAAAAATACACAACCTCACCAACAGTAACAAATACACAACCCCACTAACATTAACAAATACACAACCCCACTAACAAATACACAACCCCACTAACAAACACACAACCCCACTAACAAATACACAACCCCACTAACAAACACACAACCCCACTAACAAATACACAACCCCACTAACAAATACACAACCCCACTAACAAACACACAACCCCACTAACAAACACACAACCCCACTAACAAATACACAACCCCACTAACAAACACACAACCCCACTAACAAATACACAACCCCACTAACAAATACACAACCCCACTAACAAATACACAACCCCACTAATAAACACACAACCCCACTAACAAATACACAACCCCACTAATAAACACACAACCCCACTAACAAATACACAACCCCACTAACACTAAAAAATACACAACCTCACCAACAGTAACAAATACACAACCCCACTAACAAACACACAACCCCACTAACATTAACAAATACACAACCCCACTAACAGTAACAAACACACAACCCCACTAACAAACACACAACCCCACTAACAAACACACAACCCCACTAACAAATACACAACCCCACTAACAAACACACAACCCCACTAACAAATACACAAACCCACTAACAAATACACAACCCCACTAACAAATACACAACCCCACTAACAAATACACAACCCCACTAACAAATACACAACCCCACTAATAAACACACAACCCCACTAACAAATACACAACCCCACTAACAAACACACAACCCCACTAACAAATACACAACCCCACTAACAAATACACAACCCCACTAACAAACACACAACCCCACTAACAAATACACAAACCCACTAACAAACACACAACCCCACTAACAAATACACAACCCCACTAACAAATACACAACCCCACTAACAAATACACAACCCCACTAACAAACACACAAACCCACTAACAAACACACAAACCCACTAACAAACACACAACCCCACTAACAAATACACAACCCCACTAACAAACACACAACCCCACTAACAAACACACAACCCCACTAACAAATACACAACCCCACTAACAAATACACAACCCCACTAACAAACACACAACCCCACTAACAAATACACAACCCCACTAACAGTAACAAACACACAACCCCACTAACAAATACACAACCCCACTAACAGTAACAAACACACAACCCCACTAACAAACACACAACCCCACTAACAAATACACAACCCCACTAACAGTAACAAACACACAACCCCACTAACAGTAACAAATACACAACCCCACTAACAGTAACAAATACACAACCCCACTAACAAATACACAACCACACTAACAAATACACAACCCCACTAACAAACACACAACCCCACTAACAGTAACAAACACACAACCCCACTAACAGTAACAAATACAACCCCACTAACAAATACACAACCACACTAACAAATACACAACCCCACTAACAGTAACAAATACACAACCCCACTAACAGTAACAAATACACAACCCCACTAACAGTAACAAACACACAACCCCACTAACAGTAACAAATACACAACCCCACTAACAGTAACAAACACACAACCCCACTAACAGTAACAAATACACAACCCCACGAACAAACACACAACCCCACTAACAGTAACAAATACACAACCCCACTAACAAATACACAACCCCACTAACAGTAACAAATACACAACCCCACTAACAAATACACAACCCCACTAACAAATACACAACCCCACTAACAGTAACAAATACACAACCCCACTACCAAACACACAACCCCACTAACAAATACACACCCCCACTAACAGTAACAAACACACAACCCCACTAACAAATACACACCCCCAATAACAGTAACAAACACACAACCCCACTAACAAATACACAACCCCACTAACAAATACACACCCCCAATAACAGTAACAAATACACAACCCCACTACCAAACACACAACCCCACTAACAAATACACACCCCCACTAACAGTAACAAACACACAACCCCACTAACAAATACACACCCCCAATAACAGTAACAAACACACAACCCCACTAACAGTAACACATACACAACCCCACTAACAAACACACAACCCCACTAACAGTAACAAACACACAACCCCACTAACAGTAACAAATACACAACCCCACTAACAGTAACTAACATTAGTTCATTAGTTAACTGCACCTCAGATTGCAGCCCAAATAAATGCTCCAAAGAGTTCAGACACATCTCAGCATCAACTGTTTAGAGGAGACTGTCAATCAGGCATTCATGGTCAAATTGCTGCAAAGAAACCACTACTAAAAGACACCAATAAGAAGAAGAGACTTGCTTGGGCCAAGAAACACGAGCAATGGACAATAGACCGGTGGAAATCTGTACTTTGGTCTGATGAGTCCAAATTTGAGATTTTTGGTTCCAACCGCCATGTTTAATTGAGACGCAGTGTCGGTGAACGGTGATCTCCACATGTGTGGTTCCCACCGTGAAGCATGGAGGAGGAGGTGTGATGGTGTGGGAGTGCTTTGCCGGTGACACTGTCTGTGATTTATTTAGAATTCAAAGCACATTTCACCAGCAATGCTACCACAACATTCTGAAGCGATACACCATCACATCTGGTTTGCGCTATGACTATAATTTGTTTTTTTCAACAGGACAATGATCCAACACACCTTTCACAAACGAACTTTTAACAAGGCACACCTGTTAATTGAAATGCATTCATGAAGCTGGTTGAGAAAATGCCAAGAGTGTGCAAAGCTGTCATCAAGGTAAAGGGTGGCTACTTTGAAGAATCTCAAATATAAAATACATTTTGATTTGTTTAACACTTTTTTGATTACTACATGATTCCATATATGTTATTTCATAGTTTTGATGTCTTCACTATTATTCTAAATCTGTAGAAAATAGTAAAAATAAAGAAAAACCCTTGAATGAGTAGGCGTCCAAACTTTTGACTGGTACTGAATATATATTTTTTATTACTGTCTACAGGTAGACAGGGGTGGTTTGCCAGTCATTGGGACAACAATCCAACTTGGGATGGGGGAGGTTTTAGCAGATGGAATAGTGGATAACAATTTGAGGTTTACTGAGTAGCAGTACAAATACCATGGTACAGCTATATGGACACTCAATCATTATGGTACTTTTTAATGGAAGGTTTACAAACTACTTTTATGATAAATAGAATTGAAACTTGAATCTCGTTATGGTAAATGTTGAAATAAATATAGCCAGTTATAATTGTAATGGCTTTAGCAGATGAGAAAAAAAACGATCAGTATTTACCTGACTAAAAGTGTCACGAACCTCGCCGAAGAGGGTGTCTCTTCCTGTTCGGGCGGGGCTCGGCGGTCGCCGTGACCGGCCTATTAGCTGCCATCGATTCCCTTTCCGTTTGTTTTGGTTATTGGTTAATTGGGTACACCTGTTTTGTATTAGGGTTTGTTTGTAGGGTATTTAAGGGCACTAGGCCCGCTGGGTATTTGTGCGGGCTTGTTAATTGTTACTCTGTGTTTGATGGTGTGATTTATTTTGTGTCTTTATTCTCCGGACTATTTTGTCCTGTTGTTTGGACTGGCAACTTATATATGCCCTGTGTGTTGGCGTGATCGTTTTGTTGCACTGGTGAATAAATTTGACAAACGACAGAACCCTACTCTCTGCGCCTGATTCCACCCCCCACTCCTAGTTGATCGTAACAAAAAGAGAAGGAATATAATATCTATTGTTAACAGGAAACTCATTCAATAATTTTAGATGAAGTTCCAAGTGATTTTCATTTTGTAAATTTGTTCCCATGTATTCCCATGCATAATATAGAGACGTGATCATATCCAAATAATAATAATTAATCATCATTGATTGGATATACACTACAGTGTAGACATTGTTAATGTTGTGAATGACGATTGTACCCGTAAAACACCAGTCTCAATGTCAACAGTGAAGAGGCGACTCTGGGATGCTGGCCTTCTAGGCAGAGTTGCAAAAAAAAGCCATATCTCAGACTGGCCAATAAAAATAAAATATTAGAACACAAAAGAACACAGACACTGTCCAGTGACAAAGGAACTCTGCCTAGAAGTCCAGCATCCCGGAGTCGCTTCTTCACTGTTGACGTTGAGACTGGTGTTTTGCAGGTACTATTTAATGAAGCTGCCAGTTGAGGACTTGTGAGGCGTCTGTTTCTCAAACTAGACACTCTATTGTACTTGTCCTCTTGCTCAGTTGGGGCCTCCCACTCCTCTTTCTATTCTGGTTAGAGACCGTTTGCACTGGTCTGTGAATGGAGTAGTACACAGCGTTGTACGAGATCTTCAGTTTCTTGGCAATCTCTCGCATGGAATAGCCTTCATTTCTCAGAACAAGAATAGACTGACGAGTTTCAGGAAAAAGTTGTTTGTTTCTGGCAATTTTGAGCCTGTAATTGAACCCACAAATGCTGATGCTCCAGATACTCTAGTATCTGTTCTAGTAACTAGTCTCAAGAAGGCCAGTTCTATTGCTTCTTTAATAAGGGCAACAGTTTTCAGCTGTGCTAAAGGGTTTTCTAATGATCAAATAGCCTTTTAAAATGATCAACTTGGATTAGCTAACACAACTTGACATTGGAGTAATGGTTGCTGAGAATGGGCCCCCTCCGATCATCCGCTCAAGAAAAGATTGGCCAACGGCTGAATCTAATTGATGATCCCTGACCTATACGGTCCTGATCTATCCACGCTTCTTTGAAAATGTATCTAATAATTTATCAAGCCTACAAGCAATACAAGACTCTATTATTATGGTGGGAGATTATAATACTATTTTAAATACCTCAATGGACCCTAAAGGAATTCACACTACAAACTATCATTACCCTTATGCACTTAAGGAACTCACACTACAAACTATCATTACCCTTATGCACTTAAGGAAATCCCACTACAAACTATCATTACCCTTATGCACTTAAGGAAATCCCACTACAAACTATCATTACCCTTATGCACTTAAGGAAATCCCACTACAAACTATCACCTTCGTGCACTTAAGGAATTCACACTACAAACTATCATTACCCTTATGCACTTAAGGAACTCACACTACAAACTATCATTACCCTTATGCACTTAAGGAAATCCCACTACAAACTATCATTACCCTTATGCACTTAAGGAAATCCCACTACAAACTATCATTACCCTTATGCACTTAAGGAAATCACAAATATCATTGATATATTGGAACAAGTGGATATATGGAGGTTTAAATATCCTGACCTAGTGAGATATACAGTGCATTCGGAAAGTATTCAGATCCCTTGAGACTGGTGACTGGTGTTTTGCAGGTACTATTTAATGAAGCTGCCAGTTGAGGACTTGTGAGGCATCTGTTTCTCAAACTAGACACTCTAATGTACTTGTCCTCTTGCTCAGTTGTGCACCGGGGCCTCCCACTTCTCTTTCTATTCTGGTTAGAGCCAGACACTTACAGTGGAACACAGACACTTACAGTGGAACACAGACACTTACGGTAACACAGACACTTACAGTGGAACACAGACACTTACGGTAACACAGACACTTACAGTAACACAGACACAGTGGACACAGACACTTACAGTGGAACAGAGACACTTACAGGAACACAGACATTTACGGTAACACAGACACTTACAGAGGAACACATGTGAAGAAAGGAGCTTAGACTGACTAGACTTTAGCTCATTACATGCAGTTGTCCCAGATTTGAACACAGGTACTTACAGTAGAACAACACATGAAGACGATGATGAAGGAGCCAATGACTCCTCCGATGCCGACCATCCAGGTCATCCGCAGGAACAGGATCACCCCGAAGATGTTCTGGATACAGGGGAGGTACACCCCCATCAGGGTCCCCAACTGTGGAGCCTGTAGGGAGGGAGAGAGGAGGTGGACATGGGATCAATGTTACCTAGCAAACCTGAAATGTTGTGAAATTTCCAGTGCACGTTTCCTGTGAACACTGAGGCTGTACCCGCTTTAAGTTACAGTTATAACAGTGACCAAGTAGGCTACTGTGGCTATTTGATCATAATGTAGGCCTACCAGAGTGGCCTACCATCAAAAACAATGTAGAAAATGCATCCCATAACATTTTAACATGGAAGTAGCTGTTCTATCATTCAGCCTACAGTAGCAGACAATGTGTGGTGTTCAATGTAGGCCTAAAAAACATGCAGGGCTTGACATTAACCTGTGTATCTACTTGTTCTTCAGACAAGGAGGTGACTGAAAATGTTGTTGTGTTGTTTGATGTAAGAAACCACTTTACAAAATAAAATGCATTATTATTCCCATACTATTATTACAGAGAATCAGACAAATTTGGCTTCCCTCTGCCTGTTGGCGACTTAGCTTATTCAAGCCGGTCTCAAAATACAACACTGCCCCTTTAAGACAAAAAAAAAGCTATTTACCTGACTCGCTTTCAAAGATGTCTAGAATTGTACACATTCTGTGCTCTTGTAGGAAGCAATCACTTCCTTATTGCTGACTATAATTAGGATAATAACTCACTAACTAGCAAAGGATTTGAACAAAATGTGCACAGGTGCAAAATGTGCACATGCAGCTCTCACTCTGATCTCAAACAAGTACATCTACTCATGACCACAGCTGTAAACACAGTCCAGGTCAACGTAAATGACACAAATCCATATACACTGTATGGCAATAGTCAATTTGCATATAGGCCTACTGCAGCGCTGACTGGTTATGCCACAACTGTCTGTGTAGAGTATGGGCTGAGTCATGATCAATAGAATCCTACTCTGATGCGTTCTGCCTACAACAAAATCTCCTGCATAGTTTGTTTTGTTTTGGTATGTTGCATTGAAATTGGCTAAGATTGTGTTGATTCGATCACAATTGCCACAGTAAATTGAAATGTTGATCGTGTTAACTAACTAGGCAGGGTAGCCTAGTGGTTAGAGCGTTGGACTAGTAACCGAAAGGTTAGGGTATTTAATGACTGGGTATCATGGGGTCTCTAATGACTGGGTTAGGGTTTTTAATGACTGGGTATCATGGGTCTTTAATGACTGGGTATCATGGGTCTTTAATGACTGGGTATCATGGGGTCTTTAATGACTGGGTTAGGGTCTTTAATGACTGGTATCATGGGGTCTTTAATAACTGGGTATCATGGGGTCTTTAATGACTGGGTTAGGGTCTTTAATAACTGGGTATCATGGGGTGTTCAATGACTGGGTTAGGGCCTTTAATGACTTGGTGTCATGGGGTCTTTACTAACTGGGTATCATGAGGTCTTTAATGACTGGGTATCATGGATCTCTAATGACTGGGTTAGGGTATTTAATGACTGGGTATCATGGGGTCTCTAATGACTGGGTTAGGGTCTTTAATGACTGGGTATCATGGGTCTTTCATTTGGTTTAATTTTTACCTTTATTTAACTAGGCAAGTCAGTTAAGAACTAATTCTTATTTACAATGACGGCCTACACCGGCTAAACCCGGACGACGCTGGGCCAATTGTGCGCTGCCATATGGGACTCCCAATGACGGCCGGTTGTGATACAGCCTGGATTCGAACCAAGGTGTCTGTAGTGATGCCGCAAGCACTGTGATGCAATGCCTTAGACTTAGACCGCTGCGCCACTCGGGCGCCCATGTCTTGGTATCATGGGGTCTTTAATGACTGGGTCTTTAATGACTGGGTTATCATATGCTTCTGTAACAGAAGTGGATCTGTGAACCACATGACCAGTAACAGTAGCCTAGGATTTCTGGAAAACCTAGGAATTTTGGAAACGTTGGTGCCTATGGGAGAGACAAAGAATTTGAATGAATATTTTGGATTTTCCAACATCCAGTAACTGGAGAACATTTTGGGTGATTTTATTAAGTGTTCTGCGCATTCTGAGACCAAATTGCCATTTTTCAATATGTACATTATGTGAAAAATGTTTGAGATCTGTGCTGGGGCACATAGCAGTCAATTTGTCTTATCAACTGTCCCGTAGTCCTTTACGTTCATCCCCATCTACGTTTATGGGTTGAAAATGGCAGATTTGGGCACTGATAAGGGCATAAATTGGAACGCATTGGCTGTACAACAACATGCTATAAATGACATCAGAGCTCTGGCTCTGCCCTTCACAGCGCTGTATGGGTTTTGACTGACAGCTGTTCTGAACTTCAGCACCGCACGCAACAAGAAGTTGCCCCCATCCCCCCCACTAATTGGTCAACTTTTGCAAATGTTTTGTTATCTGAGTGAGAGAAATGCTGTAAATTAAGAGGAGTCGATGTATTTTGAAAGATGATATGTTGAGGATTATGATAAATACCGCTTTAATAAAAAAAATTAAAAAAGTACTTTTATTTAACGAGGTAGGCCAGTTGAGAACAAGTTCTCATTTACAACTGTGACCTGGCCAAGATAAAGCAAAGCAGTGCAACACAAACAACAACACAGAGTTACACATGGGATAAACAAACCTACAGTCAATTACACAATAGAAAAATCTATATACAGTGTGTGCAAATGAAGTAAGGAGGTAAGGCAATAAATAGGCCAATAGTGGCGAAGTAATTACAATTTAGCAATTTACACTGGAGTGATGTATGTGCAGATGAGGATGTGCAAGTAGAAATACTAGTGTGCAAAAGAGCAGAAAAACCAAAACAAATATGGGGATGAGGTAGGTAGTTGGTTGGATGGGCTATTTACAGATGGGCTGTGTACAGCTGCAGCGATCGGTAAGCTACTCCAACTTCAGTGATATTTGCAATTTGTTCCAGTCATTGGCAGCAGAGAACTGGAAGGAAAGGCGGCCAAAGAAGGTGTTGGCTTTGGGGGTGACCAGTGAAATATACCTGCTGTAGCGCGTGCTACGGTTGGGTGTTGCTATGGTGACCAATGAGCTGAGATAAGGCAGAGCTTTACTTAGCAAAGACTTAGATGGATGACCTGGACCATAGATGACCTGGAGCCAGTGGGTTTGGCGACGAATATGTAGAGAGGACCAGCCAACGAGAGGTCGCAGTGGTGGGTAGTATATGGGGCTTTGGTCACAAAACGGATGGCACTGTGATAGACTGCATCCAATTTGCTGAGTAGAGTGTTGGAGACTATTTTGCAAATGACATCACCAAAGTCAAGGCTCCGTAGGATAGTCAGTTTTACGAGGGTATGTTTGGCAGCATGAGTGAAGGATGCTTTGTTTTCAAAATAGGAAGCCGATTGTAGATTTAACTTTGGATTGGAAATGCTTAATGTGAGTCTGGAAGGAGAGTTTACAGTCTAACCAGACACCTAGGTATTTGTAGTTGTCCACATATTCTAAGTCAGAACTGTCCAGAGTAGTGATGCTAGTCGGGCGGGCGGGTGCAGGCAGCAATCGGTTGAAGAGCATGCATTTAGTTTTACTAACATTTAAGAGCATTTAGAGGCCACGGAAGGAGTGTTGTATGGTGTGGAAGCTCGTTTGGAAGTTTGTTAACACAGTGTCCAAAGAAGGGCCAGATGTTTACAGAATGTATACATGTCATACAAGCAAGCCAAATGTGCACTTCACATTTCCATATCATAAAACTCATATCGAATACAGTCAACGTTTATGGTCATTATGTCTGATGTACAGTTACAAGATGACATGATGTCATACCCTGGGTTGTTCTGAACAGAATGAGCCGATGTTTGTCTATTGTGAAGATCATTCGCCGTGGAACACGCACCTGAATGCTCTGACTCCTTTCTATGTGCTCCAAACATTACAATCGGTTTCTCTGAATTGCCCTGTGAAAGCCTAACACTGTAAGACCATATTTTATCATTTAGCTAGTCATGCTGGAAATAGAACAAGCTTTCAAATGATGCCCACCTGACCCAGATTGTGATTTATAATAGGATGTTATTGGATTGCGTAAACAACAACAGTAATTGTGTGATGGCGGGGATACAGGGTTGGTGTTCCAAACAAAACAACTACAAGTGTGCTTGCTCTAGTTCCTCAACGGCACAGCTAGGAGAGCTAAAAAAAACACCTTATAGTTGAAGACTGTTCTTTGAGTCATTAAAGTGCATTGAAATTACTTAGGAACTGTGTACACTTTGGAGAGGTGTGTGGTCACTTAAACCCTTGTCATTTTTCTGTCTTATGTTGCACCAACCCAACGTTTTCCAGGAATATTCTTATCATGTTACTGAATGTATCCAGAGTATTTTCTGATTTCTATATCAACAAATGCGGTGACAAGTACAGTAAATGTAAAACAACATAAAATCAAGTGTAATGCTTCGATTCAGTCTTGTGTCTGGTCAACTGTTGTGTCCTCAACGTTGGTCTAATCATTTTCCAATTTTCCCATCTCCAAACAGTTCCCTTTCATTTGCTGCCTTGCTTATACATATGCTTTTCATATTTATATTTAAATTTAGCCGTATCCATATACGCCAATTCCCACGAGTCTAAGGGTTAAGTAGACTGGAACTGTGGCCATTTTTTTTAAATGGAAAATGTGGTCTTGGCGCATAGAATTAAAAAAGTATTGTCAGATATTATTCATCCTAATCAGACAGGTTTTTTACATGGACGATACATTGGAGATAATATAAGACAATACTGGAAACAATAGAATACTATGAAATATCGGGGACACCAGGCCTGGATTTCAGGCCTGGATTTCATAGCCGATTTTGAAAAGGCTTTTGATAAAGTTCGACTGGAGTTTATATATAAATGCCTAGAATATTTACATTTTGGGAAATCTCTTATAAAATGGGTTAAAATTATGTATAGTAACCCTAGGTGTAAAATAGTAAATAATGGCTACATCTCAGAAAGTTTTAAACTATCTAGAGGATTAAAACAAGGTTGTCCACTATCGGCATATCTATTCATTATTGGCATCGAAATGTTAGCTGTTAAAATTAGATTAAACAATAATATTAAGGGATTAGAAATCCATGTCTTAAAAACTAAGGTGTCATTGTACGCTGATGATTCATGTTTTCTTTTAAAACCACAATTAGAATCCCTCCACAGCCTCATAGAGGATCTAGATACTTTTGCTATCCTCTCCGGATTAAAACCAAATTATGATAATTTGGTTGATTATGTAATATTACATATGGGATCACTAAAACATGCTAATTTTACATGACCATGTAGTTTATCAATTAAATGGTCTGACGGAGATGTGAATATACTCGGTATACCAATCCCAAAAGAAAGAAATTATCTCACTCCAATACATTTTTATAGAAAGTTAACAAAAATAAATAAGATCTTGTTACCATGAAAAGGAAAATACCTGTCTATTTGTGGAAAAATCACCCTGATAACTCTTTAGTCATATCACAGTTTACCTATTTGCTTATGATTTTGCCTACACCTAGTGACCTGCTTTTTAAATGATATGAACAAAAAATATTCAATTGTATTTGGAACGGCAAGCCAGACAAAATTAAAAGGGCCTATTTATATAACGAATATGAATTCGGAGGGCAGAAATGATTAAATATTACAGCATTAGACCTCTGACTAAAGGCATCAGTCATACAAAAGTTATACTCAAATCCAAACTGGTTCTCTAGTAAATTGGCAAGAATGTTACATCCTATGTTCAAGAAGGCCTTTCCCCTTTACCCTGCTCACTTTCGGTTGTTTGAAAAGGAAATAATCTCCAAAATATCGTAATTTTTTAATCAAGCCTTAGAATGTTGGTTGCAATTTCAGTTTAATCCACCTGAAAAGACAGAACAATTAATACAACAAATATTAAACATTTTTTTCTAAGACATTTTAAAAAAAGTTATAATTTTAGTGAATGATATCATAAATAGGACTGGTGGAGTTATGTCACACATACAGCTAACACAGACATATGGAAATGTCTGCTCTACCCAAAATTACAACCAATTAATTGCAGCATTACCACAGAAATGAAAGAGGCAAGTAGAAGGGTAAAAAAGTAAGGAACTTCTATGTCGGCCCTGTATTAAAGAACATAAATGGTTAAAGAAAAGTGTGATAAATAAAAACATATCAATTTCATTTAAGGAACAAAAAACTGACAGCTGTGCCATATAAATTGCAAAATAGTTTTGAAGAGATTTTCGATGTACCCATTCCATGGCATACGGTTTATGAATTGATATGGATTCAAAACATCGAATTTGTCAATATAACTTACTATACAACATTCTTGCAACCAATAGAATGTTATATATATGGGAGATACAATCTTCCCACCTCTGCAGATGCTGCTGTGAGGAGGCAGAATCATTAGATCATTTATTTTGATATTGTCCATTTGTAGCTCGTTTTTGTCCAGGAATGGCTGAATAATTGTAACATTTGCCTAGAACTAACGCTGCAGATAGCAATACTAGGTGATTTGAAAAGTCATAGTTAATCAATCAATAATATAATAATTATTTTAGCAAAAATGTTTATTTATAATTTACAATCTGTAAAAGCTATGAGAATAGAAAAGGTTCAATTATTTTGTGAAGCACCACAGCACAGTTGAAAAATATATGGCCAATAGAAACCCAAAATGGATGATGTTGAGAGATAGCTGGGAGGGGTTGAATGGAGCTGAAGGGTCTAATAGCAAGATAACCAATGCAAAACATACAGGGTCTGTAAAATGTTTATAGATTCAGAACTTTTGTGAAATAGCACAGTTACAAATAGAAATCAAACTGGATGGACATCAGAAATAGAGGAAGGACTAAAAACAAACAAAATATAACTATTGTAAAATAGATTGTGTCTGTAAAATGTGTAAAAGATGTATAAACTGAAGGAAGAAGCCTAAGTGATATTGTTTATTAGTTTACTCCAATTGGGGGAAGGGTGGTAGAGTTTGGGGGGAATAAAAAAATGTATATTCTAAAACATGTATGTCTATATACAGTGGGGCAAAAAAGTATTTAGTCAGCCACCAATTGTGCAAGTTCTCCCACTGAGAAGCCTGTAATTTTCATCATAGGTACACTTCAACTATGACAGACAAAATTAGAAATTTTTTGTAATGAATTTATTTGCAAATGTTGGTGGAAAATAAGTATTTGGTCACCTACAAACAAGCAAGATTTCTGGCTCTCACAGACCTGTAACTTTTTCTTTAAGAGGCTCCTCTGTCCTCCACTCGTTACCTGTATTAATGGCACCTGTTTGAACTTGTTATCAGTATAAAAGACACCTGTCCACAACCTCAAACAGTCACACTCCAAACTCCACTATTGCCAAGACCAAAGAGCTGTCAAAGGACACCAGAAACAAAATTGTAGACCTGCACCAGGCTGGGGGACTGGATCTGCAATAGGTAAGCAGCTTGGTTTGAAGAAATCAACTGTGGGAGCAATTATTACGAAATGGAAGACATACAAGACCACTGATAATTTCCCTCAATCTGGGGCTCCACGCAAGATCTCACCCCGTGGGGTCAAAATGATCACAAGAACGGTGAGCAAAAATCTCAGAACCACACGGGGGGACCTAGTGAATGACCTGCAGAGAGCTGGGACCAAAGTAACAAAGCCTACCATCAGTAACACACTACACCGCCAGGGACTCAAATCCTGCAGTGACAGACGTGTCCCCCTGCTTAAGCCAGTACATGTCCAGGCCCGTCTGAAGTTTGCTAGAGAGCATTTGGATGATCCAGAAGAAGATTGGGAGAATGTCATATGGTCAGATGAAACCAAAATAGAACTTTTCGGTAAAAACTCAACTCGTCGTGTTTGGAGGACAAAGAATGCTGAGTTCCATCCAAAGAACACCATACCTACTGTGAAGCACGGGGGTGGAAACATCATGCTTTGGGGCTGTTTTTCTGCAAAGGGACCAGGACGACTGATCCGTGTAAAGGAAAGAATGAATGGGGCCATGTATCGTGAGATTTTGAGTGAAAACCTCCTTCCATCAGCAAGGGCATTGAAGATGAAACGTGGCTGGGTCTTTCAGCATGACAATGATCCCAAACACACCGCCCGGGCAACGAAGGAGTGGCTTTGTAAGAAGCATTTCAAGGTCCTGGAGTGGCCTAGCCAGTCTCCAGATCTCAACCCCATAGAAAATCTTTGGAGGGAGTTGAAAGTCCATGTTGCCAAGCAACAGCCCCAAAACATCACTGCTCTAGAGGAGATCTGCATGGAGGAATGGGCCAAAATACCAGCAACAGTGTGTGAAAACCTTGTGAAGACTTACAGAAAACGTTTGACCTCTGTCATTGCCAACAAAGGGTATATAACAGACTATTGAGATAAACTTTTTTTATTGACCAAATACTTATTTTCCACCATCATTTGCAAATAAATTCATAAAAAATCCTACAATGTGATTTTCTGGATTTTTTTTCATCTCCTTTTTTCTGTCATAGTTGAAGTGTACCTATGATGAAAATTACAGGCCTCTCTCGTCTTTTTAAGTGGGAGAACTTGCACAATTGGTGGCTGACTAAATACTTTTTGCCCCACTGTAGGTATGTGTATGTATATATGTGTATATGTATGCATGTGGGCCTGGACATGTACTGGCTTAAGCAGGGGGACACGTCTGGCACTGCAGGATTTGAGTCCCTGGCGGTGTAGTGTGTTACTGATGGTAGGCTTTGTTACTTTGGTCCCAGCTCCCTTTCTAGGGAGTTTTTCCTAGCCACCGTGCTTCTACACCTGCATTGCTTGCTGTTTGGGGTTTTAGGCTGGGTTTCTGTACAGCACTTTGAGATATCAGCTAATGTACGAAGGGCTATATAAATAAATTTGATTTGATTTGATTTGATATATATTTACCCCAAAAAATAAATGGGGGATTGGAAATGATGCAGGCAATTACATTGATGGAAGCAACATTCTTTTCGCAATATTAAGCTGATCCACCCCTTAGGGGAAAAAAATGAAAAAAAATAAACATTTCAATTTAGCCCTATCCATATACGTCAATTCCCACGAGTCTAAGGGTGAAGTAGAACAGAACTGTGGCCATTTTTCTAAATGAAAAATGTGGTCTGTATGTCATCTTCATTATCAACAATCTTTGCCTATAGGAGGAAAGCAGGAAGTAGGTCTGTTCTAGTGATTCTATTTCTATGGTGATATCACTGCCAGTCTGATGAGTATGATCGATGAGGATGTGAAGAGGACTTTATTAAGGAATGTCGCCGTCTAATATGAAGCTGGAAGTGATGACAGAAACGTTGATACTTTACAGAGAGTTTTATTCCTAACTGCGATTCAGAGAGTTTTACAGGCCTGGGAGGCACTGATTGATGCGAGAGAGCATTCCTGGGGCTTGAAGTGGCAGCAGCTGCTGAGTGGAGAAACTAGACTTTGTAATTAAATCATCTTCTGAAAAAAAGGGTGTCCTGACGAATGCCTGACATTAAATGAATATTAAGGTCTAACGTGATGTAGTTTGATTTGAGAAGCTGGGCTACAAATAGTAATAAGAGCCTGTTTTGGAGAGTTGACAAGTCACACAAACATAATTATATTCAAATTTATGCAAGAAACAACAGGCCAAGTGCACATGCAGAGTTCAAATTAGAAAAAACTCATCACTTGTGAAATGCTGATGAAACTCGCTGTGTAGACAGACTGGAGTAGAAATGGAATGATAAACCAAAAATGATAGACACCAACCATGATCACATCGCAGGCATTTTGCTGATATCGTTCATAATAATTAGAGAAATGTGTGAAGTTTGATATGAAATGTGATTATTAATGAGACAATTGAGGGCTACAACCATCAAACTAGCTAGTAGTAGTTTAAAGGAAAACAAAAAAATAAAAGAACGATGTTATTAACATATCCTTCTATTTATTGTTATCACATTAACTGAAGCAATTTATTGTGATATGATTGTTTCTGCCTTACGTCCAGCTCTAGGATGGGGTAATCCTGAATGGTTCATCTGGGCCAAATCCTTATTGTGGATTCAAGCGTGTGCCTCAAGTAGGATTCAGTCCCATATGTTTTGTTGAACCTCTTCTTCTAGCCTAGTTCCCACTCTCTCTATTTTGTCCCTAAGAGTAGCTGCTGCCGTGGCTAATCGGGATCCCTAATAAATACAAATACTGTCTTTAGGGATCACAGGAAGTGAAGCTGACACTAGCTGACCAGTTTATGTTAATTTGTTATATTTTCTTATCAAACGGTTCACCTATCAACAGTTCACCTAACATCTATTGTCTATTTGTTGGTTTTAATCAGACAGTTCATCTATTGTCTATTTGTTGGTTTTAATCAGACAGTTCACCTAACACCTATTATCTATTTGTTGGTTTTAATCAGACAGTTCACCTAACATCTATTCTTTGAACTCCTCTTTTGCAGCACCAAGCTATACCACAGGGATGTTTAGCACTGGGAATTCACCTTTAATCACAGATCAAAAGCTCAGGTTGCCTATGGGAGCGGGGAAGAACAAACATCGTCCATCTTTGTAATCTCTCTCTCTCTCCATATGGTAATGCCTCCCGCTGTTTGCCTGTTGTCAGGGTTATGCAAATGAGAGAGGCACTGTGGCTGTGGCCTTCAGTGTGCGGGGAAAGGGTGTTAATCACTGTCAGCGAGGCAAGAACCTCAATAAAGTTACTTTTTTTCTATTCAAAATTCAAACTCCAAAGTTCCCTACCACTTACTTAGAGATTGCTGTTGAATTTATGTCAAGACTTCTGACAGAATTGGTTACTCGGTTTTGTGATTAACATAGTTGTAGTGCCTTCAACATTACCTCCCTCAAATGTTATAATTAGCATAGTCTAGGCTGCATTCCATTTCACCAGTAGAACATTTACAGTAATAGCTCCAATTACTAGATCAATACAGTTTGCATGGTAAATAGTGATTTCAATTCAGAAGCAGTGGTGCTGTATTATGTCAGGTTATTATATATTAGGTTGAATTATCATGAGCTTAAGGGATTTAAAAAAAAATATTTCCCCTAAGCAAAATGAGTGAATGAAACACAGAAAGACATAACAGGTACACCTCCAATTGACTCAAATGATGTCAATTAGCCTATCAGAAGCTTCTAAAGCCATGACATCATTTTCTGGAATTTTCCAAGCTGTTTAAAGGCACAGTCAACTTAGTGTATGTAAACTTTTGACACACTGGAATTGTGATACAGTGAATTATAAGTGAAATATTCTGTCTGTAAATAATTGCTAGAAAAATGACTCGTGTCATGCACAAAGTAGATGTCCTAACCGACTTGCAGAAACTATAGTTTGATAACAAGAAATTTGTGGAGTGGTTGAAAAACGAGTTTTAATGACTCCAACCTAAGTGTATGTAAACTTCCGACTTCAACTGTACAATCAAAGTGAGATAGCCATCTGTAGCTGCTCTCCATACAGCAGATGTCATTTTCAGCAATACAAAGCCATACACTGAGAGGACAAAACATTAAGAAAACCTTCCTAATACTGAGTTGCACCCCCTTTTGCCCTCAGAACAGCCTCCATTCTCCGGGGCATGGACTCTACAAGGTGTTGAAAGCGTTCCACAGGGATGCTGGCCCATGTTGACTCCAATGCTTCCCACAGTTGTATCAAGTTGGCTGGATGTCCTTTGGGTGGTGGACCATTCTTGATACATTTGGGGAAATGTTGTGTGTGAAAAACCCAGCAGCATTGCAGTTGTTGACACAAACCAGTGCGCCTAGGACATACTACCATACGCCGTTCAAAGGCAGTTAAATGCAACTGACTAGGTTTTCCATTTCCCATTTCCCTTCCCAAATTGAACCCTATTCCCTAGATAGTGCATTACTTTTGATCAGGGCCCATTTGGGACACAGACAGGGTCCTTCTCACTAAGAGAATTATAAAGCTACTTGGCAGACAGACAGTAAGTGTGTTCTGTAGCCTACACAGGACAAAATTCCACAAGATTCAGAAGACAAAACGAATTTCAAAACAAAAAGGACGTGTCTAAATGAGTTTACATTGAGCAACAGCCACAGCAGATGGGACGCTTGCTTTTATTGAATCAATATACTCCCTATGGGGGCGGGGGGAACCAAAGCCTCTGTTTATATAGAGCTCTACTTCCATTCTCGGTCAATTGGCATTTCCTTCCTGGACCAGGAGTACAATACAATCTCAGACCTAGACTCCTAGAATCTGTAGAACTAGTGAGGCCCAATAAAAAATTGTCTGGTAGCCAGCGGCGTGATTTCCCTCAAGACCGTGTGAGCTGAAATAGCCGAGAGTGGCGAGAGCAGCAACAGCATAACCGCTACAGGTTGGTGCAGCGGCGGTGAGGAGAGACAGCTGCCCCATGGCCCCCTGGGATACGCAGTCAGCCCAGTTCTATCTGGCTCAGGTGCGGTGGTCCCACAGCATGCTCCACCCCCCTCGGAACAGCTGCTTCAGGACCAGCTCACCACTTAGTTTACTACCCAGGTGCCCCATCTCCACGCCACCCCTTACCCAGTCACCCCCACACTAGACCCTCCGCCACCACAGCCACCTGAGACCACTCACATGCCCCTTATTCTCCACAGACACTAACACTCTAGAGGCTGATGGGGATTCTTTCCAAATGCACCCTTCGTGGCCTGGAGTGGTTTAGCTGTTAGCGTTGCTGCCTTCAGAGCACATATCGGTGTGTGTTGGAATCTGTCCCACTTCTAACACAGAGCTTTTGACTTTCCTGCCTCTCTCCAATATAGAATAAGTATGTTAGGAGGGGGACTGCCCCCTTCCTTTTGTCCTACCTTCGTCCTACCGTCCTACCTCCTGTCCTCCCTTCCTTCATACTAGACGCAGAGACATGAAAATGGTATCCACAAGTTCATCTGACTCTGGGGAAGGAGACAAAGGGCTTCATCTGACTGGGGAAGGAGACAAAGGGCTTCATCTGACTCTGGGGAAGGAGATAAAGGGCTTCATCTGACTCTGGGGAAGGAGATAAAGGGCTTCATCTGACTGGGGAAGGAGATAAAGGGATTCATCTGACTCTGGGGAAGGAGATAAAGGGATTCATCTGACCCTGGGGAAGGAGATAAAGGGCTTCATCTGACTCTGGGGAAGGAGATAAAGGGATTCATCTGACCCTGGGGAAGGAGATAAAGGGCTTCATCTGACTCTGGGGAAGGAGATAAAGGGATTCATCTGACTCTGGGGAAGGAGTTAAAGGGCTTCATCTGACTCTGGGGAAGGAGAAAAAGGACTTCATCTGACTATGGGGAAGGAGATAAAGGACTTCATCTGACTCTGGGGAAGGAGATAAAGGGCTTCATCTGACTCTGGGGAAGGAGATAAAGGGCTTCATCTGACTCTGGGGAAGGAGATAAAAGGACTTCATCTGACTCTGGGGAAGGAGACAAAGGGCTTCATCTGACTGAGGAAGGAGATAAAGGGATTCATCTGACTCTGGGGAAGGAGTTAAAGGGATTCATCTGACCCTGGGGAAGGAGATAAAGGGCTTCATCTGACTCTGGGGAAGGAGATAAAGGGATTCATCTGACTCTGGGGAAGGAGATAAAGGACTTCATCTGACTATGGGGAAGGAGATAAAGGACTTCATCTGACTCTGGGGAAGGAGATAAAGGGCTTCATCTGACTCTGGGGAAGGAGATAAAGGGCTTCATCTGACTCTGGGGAAGGAGATAAAAGGACTTCATCTGACTCTGGGGAAGGAGACAAAGGGCTTCATCTGACTGGGGAAGGAGATAAAAGGACTTCATCTGACTCTGGGGAAGGAGATAAAAGGACTTCATCTGACTCTGGGGAAGGAGATATAGGGCTTCATCTGACTCTGGGGAAGGAGATAAAGGACTTAATTGCCCAAATCCCAAAGTATCCCTTTAAGTGGTGTGTCATGTAGGGTGTAGGCAGCTGAAGAGGATCTACAGAGGACAGGCACAGCCTTTTCCTGCTTTTGGATGGGGAGAAATAGGAAGTAGGAAAGGAGAAGGGAGAAGAACAGGTTAAAGAAATAGAGATAGTGGACGACCTAGCAGGGTAACGAGAAAAACGAGGAGGGTAGGTACAGCTGAAGAAAAGAGGATATACGGAAATAGGGGAGAAGGAGAGAATAAAAAAGGAGGGAAGGTACCTGTGGCTGATGAAAAAATAGAGAAGGAGAGAAGAAGAAAGGAGGGAAGGTACCTGTTGCTGAGGAGAAAATAGAGAAGGAGAGAAGAAGAAAGGAGGGAAGGTACCTGTTGCTGAGGAGAAAATAGAGAAGGAGAGAAGAAGAAAGGAGGGAAGGTACCTGGAAGGTACCTGAGCAGACTTTGATTTACTACAGCAGTAATTATCTGTAAGAAAGAATAAGAAAAAGCTGAAATAGCTGGGGGTATAAATTACTGTAGGATTGAAGCGATAATATAGATACACAAGGCGAGGCATGACTTAACATGACCACAACCCAGAGTGGGGTGCAGCCATAGGGTACACCCAATACTCCCATGTTAAATTGCCTACTTTACTCATAACCCGACAACGTCACAATTATCAGCCAAAGAGCCTGACTTTCTTCAGCTAGCTAACCCTGCTTTTATAGCTAAGATGCCGAAAAGCTGCTGCGTACTGTTTTGTTTGAACAACAGTAGGAGATAACACCACCAAATTAGGTTTTATGAACTGGCTACTTTGAGCCATTTGGTAGGGCGGTCTCCGGCAAGTTGAAAGGTCATATAGGCAAGCCAACAAGAATAAACATTTCTAAATACCTAGACTGTTCAAGGGCAGGCAAAGATTTAAATAAAATGTTTTTCGTCACATGTTTCGTAAACGACATGTGTACACTAACAGTGTTCCTCTTGTCCAGGTGGGAAAGGGCCGTGTGGAGAGCAACAGAAATACCATCATCTGCAATCTGCATCATTGGAGGAGTATGTGAATTGGAGTGGATCCAGGGTGTCTGGGAGGATGGTGTTGATGTGAGCCATGACCTGCCTTTCAAAGCATTTCATGGCTATAGATGTGAGTGCTACGAGGCGATAAGTCATATTAGACAGGTTACCTTAGCGTTCTTGGGCACAGGGACCAAGGTGATCTGCTTGAAGCATGTAGGTCAGGGTTCCCCAAGTGGCAGTGATTTGTATTTGGCCCCCAAATTGTTGGACATAAAAGACATCAAATCAGCTCCAAGTGATTTTAATTTTGTAAATCTGTTCCAAAGTATTCTCACACCTAGTAGAGAGATAATATGTGATCGTATATAAATGTAAGCAAGGTCTGAAATTATAATATTTTTGTCAATTATTATATCTGTTTGGGCTTCTTATGGTCAATTATGTTCCAGCCCCCTGACCATCCACACAATAAAAAATCAGCCCGTGGCTGAATCTAGTTGATGATCCCTGATGTAGGTATTACAGACGGGGTCAGGGAGAGATTGAAAATGTTAGTGAAGACACTAGACGTCAGCGCATGCTCAGAGTACGTATCCTGGTAATCCGTTTGGCCCTGAGGCCTTGTGAATGTTAACCTGTTTAAAGGTCTTACATCGGCTACGGAGAGCATGATCTCACAGTTGTCCGAAACAGCTCTCATGCATGGTTCAGTGTTGCTTGCCTCGAGGCGAGCATAGAAGGCATTTAGCTCATCTGGTATGCTCGTGTCACTGGGCAGCTTGGGGCTGGGTTTCCCTTTTGTAATCCGTGATAGTGTGCAAGCCCTGCTGTCACAGCCAACAAGCGTCAGAGCCAGTGTAGTAGGATTCAATCTTAGTCCTGTATTGATGCTTTGCCTGTGTGATGGTTTGTCGGCAGGCGTAGTGGGATTTCTTATAAGCATCCGGATTGGTGTCCCGCTCTTTGAAAGTGGCAGCTCTAGCCTTTAGTTGAGTACGAATGTTGCCCGTAAGCCATGGCTTCTGGTTGGGATATGTATGTATGGTTAATGTGGGGAAGACAATGTCGATGCACTTAATGAAGCCGTTGACCAACGTGGTAAACTCATTAATGCTATCGGATAAATCCTGCAACGTATTCCAGTGTGTGCTAGCAAAACATTCCTGTAGCTTAGCAAGAGCTTCATCTGACCACTTCAGTATTGAGCGCGTCACTGGTACTTCCTGTTGGAGTTTTTGCTTGTAAGCAGGAATCAGGAGGACAGAGTTATGGTGAGATTTCCCAAATGGAGGGCGAGGGAGAGCTTTGTATGCATTTCTGTGTGTGGAGTAAAGGTGATCTAGAGTTGTTTTGCCTCAAGACGTTGCTGGTAGAAATGAGGGAAAATAGATTTATTTTTTCCTGTATTAAAATCAACGACCACTAGGAGCTACGCCTCTGGTTGAGCATTTTCTTGTTTGCTTATAGCCTTATAGCCTTATACAGCTCATGGGAGTATCAGGAGTACCCTACGACTGTACCCTACTCGGGGGCATGGTTACGTTAGGCCGCTCCTCACAGATGCTGGCCCGAGCGAACACAGATGCTGTACCTCGACTTCTAACGCAATAAAATTGGTTGAGGTGAAAGGAGAGGTGTGTGAAGACATGGGATGGGGAATGGGGAACGGTGGGTGGGGGGGGGCTAGGAGTTTGTAATGCCATCATCACGCTCTGTCGACCAGACAGGAACTGACAGGGCTAATGTGTTTCAGCTCAGGTGAATTATTAAAGAGGAGGAGAGAGAGAGGAAAGAAGGCATCATATAACTCTCTCCGAATGTCTGCCCACGGGTATGGATTAACCTGCGGCATGTTTGTGTGTGTGTGTTTGTTTTTGTGGGAGCGGAGAGACAGAGAGGTAGGGGAAGGAGGACAGAGAAAGACAGAGATGTAGGAGAGAGGAGGAAGAGAGGGAGAAGAAAGAGACAGAGAGGTAGGAGAGAGGAGGAAGAGAGAGAGAGGTAGGAGAGAGGAGGAAGAGAGAGAGGTAGGAGAGAGGAGGAAGAGAGAGAGGTAGGAGAGAGGAGGAAGAGAGAGAGAGGTAGGAGAGAGGAGGAAGAGAGAGAGGGGGAGAGAGGAGGAGGAAGAGAGAGAGAGAGTTAGGGGAAGGAGGAAAGAGAGGAGGAAGAGAGAGAGAGAGTTAGGGGAAGGAGGAGAGAGAGGAAGAAGAGAGGGAGAGGTAGGGGAAGGAGGAGAGAGAGAGAGTTAGGGGAAGGAGGAGAGAGAGGAAGAAGAGAGGGAGAGGTAGGGGAAGGAGGAGAGAGAGGAAGAGAGAGAGAGTTAGGGGAAGGAGGAGAGAGAGGAAGAAGAGAGGGAGAGATAGGGGAAGGAGGAGAGAGAGGAGGAGGGAGTGGGGCGAGGAGAGGAAATGTTTGTTTGTGTGTAGTTAAGATGTGTATGTGTATATGAGTGTGTGAGAGAGAAATAGAGAGAAAGAAGGGAGGTGAGAGAAATGGGGACGGAGGAGGTGTTTGTTCATGGGTGGTAAAGGTACCTGCCTATGTCTATATGTGCATGTGTGTGATTTAGCCAATTATCTAGGCAGAACATTCAGTGCTGCAGGCCTGCAGCAACACCATCCTATTTATTCTTTACCTACTGGACATTCACATGGGACTAAATGCTTAATAAACGGACATTCCTGTTTGCTGGAATATTATGGTGCTGCTTCAAGAAATCCATGAAGTCTGTTTGGTTTTAACCACACTTTCAGTTTGCTAAGTAGGGGCATACGTAAGCTTTGAATTCTCTGCTCGACTATCAATACTGACAAACCGCAGACGCAACTGTAGTATAATACAAAGCAACATTACTCAAGATACAAACTTCGCAAGGCTAACCACCGTGAATACTAATGTCAGACTGGGGCTTCTAATGAGAGAGAGAAGAGGCATCGTAAAACACATGACATGGAAGAGAAACACACATGAGAGACTGGGATGGAACACTTTTCAACACACAAGAGAGACTGGGATAGAACACTTTTCAACACATATGAGAGACGGGGATGGAACACTTTTCAACACACATGAGAGACTGGGATGGAACACTTTTCAACACACATGAGAGACTGGGATGGAACACTTTTCAACACACAAGAGAGACTGGGATGGAACACTTTTCAACACACAAGAGAGACTGGGATGGAACACTTTTCAACACACAAGAGAGACTGGGATGGAACACTTTTCAACACACAAGAGAGACTGGAATGGAACACTTTTCAACACACAAGAGAGACTGGGATGGAACACTTTTCAACACACATGAGAGACTGGGATGGAACACTTTTCAACACACATGAGAGACTGGGATGGAACACTTTTCAACACACATTAGAGACTGGGATGGGACACTTTTCAACACACATTAGAGACTGGGATGGAACACTTTCCAACACACAAGAGAGACTGGGATGGAACACTTTTCAACACACATGAGAGACTGGGATGGAACACTTTTCAACACACATTAGAGACTGGGATGGAACACTTTTCAACACACATTAGAGACTGGGATGGGACACTTTTCAACACACATTAGAGACTGGGATGGAACACTTTCCAACACACATTAGAGACTGTGATGGAACACTTTTCAACACACATGAGAGACTGTGATGGAACACTTTTCAACACACATGAGAGACTGGGATGGAACACTTTTCAACACACATGAGAGACTGGGATGGAACACTTTTCAACACACATGAGAGACTGGGATGGAACACTTTTCAACACACATGAGAGACTGGGATGGAACACTTTTCAACACACATGAGAGACTGGGATGGAACACTTTTCAACACACATTAGAGACTGGGATGGAACACTTTTCAACACACGAGAGACTGGGATGTAACACTTTTCAACACACATGAGAGACTGGGATGGAACACTTTTCAACACACATTAGAGACTGTAATGGAACACTTTTCAACACACATGAGAGACTGGGATGGAACACTTTTCAACACACAAGAGAGACTGGGATGGAACACTTTTCAACACACATTAGAGACTGTGATGGAACACTTTTCAACACACATGAGAGACTGGGATGGAACACTTTTCAACACACATTAGAGACTGTGATGGAACACTTTTCAACACACATGAGAGACTGGGATGGAACACTTTTCAACACACATGAGAGACTGGGATGGAACACTTTTCAACACACATTAGAGACTGGGATGGAACACTTTTCAACACACGAGAGACTGGGATGTAACACTTTTCAACACACATGAGAGACTGGGATGGAACACTTTTCAACACACATTAGAGACTGTAATGGAACACTTTTCAACACACATGAGAGACTGGGATGGAACACTTTTCAACACACAAGAGAGACTGGGATGGAACACTTTTCAACACACATTAGAGACTGTGATGGAACACTTTTCAACACACATGAGAGACTGGGATGGAACACTTTTCAACACACATTAGAGACTGTGATGGAACACTTTTCAACACACATGAGAGACTGGGATGGAACACTTTTCAACACACAAGAGAGACTGGGATGGAACACTTTTCAACACACATTAGAGACTGTGATGGAACACTTTTCAACACACATGAGAGACTGGGATGGAACACTTTTCAACACACATGAGAGACTGGGATGGAACACTTTTCAACACACATGAGAGACTGGGATGGAACACTTTCAACACACATGAGAGACTGGGATGGAACACTTTTCAACACACATGAGAGACTGGGATGGAACACTTTTCAACACACATGAGAGACTGGGATGGAACACTTTTCAACACACATGAGAGACTGGGATGGAACACTTTTCAACACACATGAGAGACTGGGATGGAACACTTTTCAACACACAAGAGAGACTGGGATGGAACACTTTTCAACACACATGAGAGACTGGGATGGAACACTTTTCAACACACATGAGAGACTGGGATGGAACACTTTTCAACACACAAGAGAGACTGGGATGGAACACTTTTCAACACACATGAGAGGCTGGGATGGAACACTTTTCAACACACATGAGAGACTGGGATGGAACACTTTTCAACACACATGAGAGACTGGGATGGAACACTTTTCAACACACAAGAGAGACTGGGATGGAACACTTTTCAACACACAAGAGAGACTGGGATGGAACACTTTTCAACACACATGAGAGACTGGGATGGAACACTTTTCAACACACATTAGAGACTGGGATGGAACACTTTTCAACACATGAGAGACTGGGATGGAACACTTTTCAACACACATGAGAGACTGGGATGGAACACTTTTCAACACACATGAGAGACTGGGATGGAACACTTTTCAACACACAAGAGAGACTGGGATGGAACACTTTTCAACACACATTAGAGACTGTGATGGAACACTTTTCAACACACATGAGAGACTGGGATGGAACACTTTTCAACACACATTAGAGACTGTGATGGAACACTTTTCAACACACATGAGAGACTGGGATGGAACACTTTTCAACACACAAGAGAGACTGGGATGGAACACTTTTCAACACACATTAGAGACTGTGATGGAACACTTTTCAACACACATGAGAGACTGGGATGGAACACTTTTCAACACACATGAGAGACTGGGATGGAACACTTTTCAACACACATGAGAGACTGGGATGGAACACTTTTCAACACACATGAGAGACTGGGATGGAACACTTTTCAACACACATGAGAGACTGGGATGGAACACTTTTCAACACACATGAGAGACTGGGATGGAACACTTTTCAACACACATGAGAGACTGGGATGGAACACCTTTCAACACACATGAGAGACTGGGATGGAACACTTTTCAACACACATGAGAGACTGGGATGGAACACTTTTCAACACACATGAGAGACTGGGATGGAACACTTTTCAACACACATGAGAGACTGGGATGGAACACTTTTCAACACACATGAGAGACTGGGATGGAACACTTTTCAACACACATGAGAGACTGGGATGGAACACTTTCCAACACACATGAGAGACTGGGATGGAACACTTTTCAACACACATGAGAGACTGGGATGGAACACTTTTCAACACACATGAGAGACTGGGATGGAACACTTTTCAACACACATGAGAGACTGGGATGGAACACTTTTCAACACACATGAGAGACTGGGATGGAACACCTTTCAACACACATGAGAGACTGGGATGGAACACTTTTCAACACACATGAGAGACTGGGATGGAACACTTTTCAACACACATGAGAGACTGGGATGGAACACTTTTCAACACACATGAGAGACTGGGATGGAACACTTTTCAACACACATGAGAGACTGGGATGGAACACTTTTCAACACACATGAGAGACTGGGATGGAACACTTTCCAACACACATGAGAGACTGGGATGGAACACTTTTCAACACACATGAGAGACTGGGATGGAACACTTTTCAACACACATGAGAGACTGGGAGGGAACACTTTTCAACACACATGAGAGACTGGGATGGAACACTTTTCAACACACATGAGAGACTGGGATGGAACACTTTTCAACACACATGAGAGACTGGGATGGAACACTTTCCAACACACATGAGAGACTGGGATGGAACACTTTTCAACACACATTAGAGACTGGGATGGAACACTTTTCAACACACATGAGAGACTGGGATGGAACACTTTTCAACACACATGAGAGACTGGGATGGAACACGTTTCAACACACATGAGAGACTGGGATGGAACACTTTTCAACACACATTAGAGACTGGGATGGAACACTTTTCAACACACATGAGAGACTGGGATGGAACACTTTTCAACACACATGAGAGACTGGGATGGAACACTTTTCAACACACATTAGAGACTGGGATGGAACACTTTTCAACACACATGAGAGACTGGGATGGAACACTTTTCAACACACATTAGAGACTGTGATGGACCACTTTTCAACACACATGAGAGACTGGGATGGAACACTTTTCAACACACATGAGAGACTGGGATGGAACACTTTTCAACACACATGAGAGACTGGGATGGAACACTTTTCAACACACATGAGAGACTGGGATGGAACACTTTTCAACACACAAGAGAGACTGGGATGGAACACTTTTCAACACACATGAGAGACTGGGATGGAACACTTTTCAACACACAAGAGAGACTGGGATGGAACACTTTTCAACACACATGAGAGACTGGGATGGAACACTTTTCAACACACATGAGAGACTGGGATGGAACACTTTTCAACACACATTAGAGACTGGGATGGAACACTTTTCAACACACAAGAGAGACTGGGATGGAACACTTTTCAACACACCGTTTTAATTCTTCCCAATAGAAACTCAGACAGGAAAAGACTCCCACAGATCGGCAGAACAGTTTCCTTCTTAACCCCGACAACCTCCAGACTGTTCCCTGATGTTGCATGGTATGAAAACCCTCTAATCTCTCTTTTCACACTGCGCCGTACGAAACGCTCTGGCTGCCATACTCCAGCAGCTGCTGATGAAGCAGAGAGAGAGAGAGGAAAGAGGAGAGAGAAAGGGATCGCTGTCGGAATGATGAAATGCCATCGGCTGCGTTAATGAAAAGCCTCTCGTGGTGATGGGGAGATTGCCTTTGGAATGGGCTGCTGATTGGAGAAGCAGCTGCTTGGCGTAGCGAGCAGGTTAATTAAGTATCAAAGGGCTGGGGAAGGCGACACGAGAATGATTAGCCCCTTCCGCCTGGCGACATCGAGGAGTACTGAATCTAATATATAGAGGGAAAAGTAGCAACGACCTTACAGAGAGACAGGTGACGTCCAGGGAGAAGGGGACCTTACAGAGGGACAGGTGAACCTTATAGAGGGACAGGTGACGTCCAGGGAGAAGGGGACCTTACAGAGAGACAGGTGACCTTACAGAGAGATAGGTGACGTCCAGGGAGAAGGGGACCTTACAGAGAGACAGGTGACATCCAGGGAGAAGGGGACCTTACAGAGAGACAGGTGACGTCCAGGGAGAAGGGGACCTTACAGAGAGACAGGTGACATCCAGGGAGAAGGGGACCTTACAGAGAGACAGGTGACATCCAGGGAGAAGGGGACCTTACAGAGAGACAGGTGACATCCAGGGAGAAGGGGACCTTACAGAGAGACAGGTGACGTCCAGGGAGAAGGTGACCTTACAGAGGGGTAGGTGACGTCCAGGGAGAAGGGGACCTTACAGAGGGACAGGTGACGTCCAGGGAGAAGGGGACCTTACAGAGAGACAGGTGACCTTACAGAGAGATAGGTGACGTCCAGGGAGAAGGGGACCTTACAGAGAGACAGGTGACCTTACAGAGAGACAGGTGACGTCCAGGGAGAAGGGGACCTTACAGAGAGACAGGTGACATCCAGGGAGAAGGGGACCTTACAGAGAGACAGGTGACCTTACAGAGAGACAGGTGACGTCCAGGGAGAAGGGGACCTTACAGAGGGACAGGTGACGTCCAGGGAGAAGGGGACCTTACAGAGAGACAGGTGACATCCAGGGAGAAGGGGACCTTACAGAGAGACAGGTGACATCCAGAGAGAAGGGGACCTTACAGAGAGACAGGTGACCTTACAGAGGGACAGGTTACGTCCAGGGAGAAGGGGACCTTTCAGAGAGACAGGTGACGTCCAGGGAGAAGGGGACCTCACAGAGGGACAGGTTACGTCTAGGGAGAAGGGGACCTTACAGAGAGACAGGTGACATCCAGAGAGAAGGGGACCTTACAGAGAGACAGGTGACGACCAGGGAGAAGGGGACCTCACAGAGGGACAGGTTACGTCCAGGGAGAAGGGGACCTTACAGAGAGACAGGTGACGTCCAGGGAGAAGGGGACCTCACAGAGGGACAGGTTACGTCCAGGGAGAAGGGGACCTCACAGAGAGACAGGTGACTTCCAGGGAGAAAGGACTGAAAGAAGGAGGAAGGTAAACAGGGAGACTGGAAAAAGAACCAAGAATGATATGTGGAAAGAAACCAAAGCAGAAATAGATGGGGAAAACACCAGGGTGAAAAGGTCTTGAGTCAGGCTCTTAACTAGGCAGGCCTGTTAGGCAGCTCTCCTCATTGGCCAGACACTGAGACAGCCCAGGGTCAAACTTCACTGAGGGCTGTCATCTGGGAGACAGATCAGGCATTCCCACATGGTTGACTGGCAATGCTTGGACACTTCTCTGACAACATAGCACAACATTCTCACAGGAAACCTCAGCGGAGACCAGTAGGGAGTAAACAGAATTCGCTATCGACCAACACAGACTGTGTTACATATCTGACAGAGCCATATGTTGACACTCCAGTCTCTGACTTAAGTCTTTCACTGTCCATTGCCATAAAACAACCATCATACAGTAATGTCCAAAATTATTATTATTGATAAAGATGAGCAAAAAGGACTATAAAATAACACAAATACTGAGCTATGTGGGTATGCTCAATTATACTAATACAAATGCTCAGAGAAATATATTTTGTTTAACAAGTAATAAAACTACATTTCAAAAAGATAGGGGTCAAAATGATTGGCACCCCTGTTTTCAATACTTTCAATGCCTCACCTTGCAAGGATAATGGCACTGAGCCTTTTTCTCAAATGTTTTATGAGATTAGAGAGCACATTGGAAGGGATTATAGACCATTCCTCCATACAGAATCTTTCCATATTCTTGATATCCTTAGTCTGTACTTATGGACTCTTCAATTCAAACCAAGTCCTGAGTGGCACAGCGGTCTAAGGCACTGCATCTCAGTGCTTGAGGTGTCACTACAGACACCCTGGTTTAAAAAAGCCAGGAGACAGACAGCCATTTCAAAATTGATTTTGTGGTCAATTAACAATCTCTTTATGGATTTTTACGTGTGCTTGGGGTTGTTTATGTGTGCTTGGGGTTGTTTATGTGTGCTTGGGAGTGTTTTTGTGTGCTTGGGGTTGTTTATGTGTGCTTGGGGTTGTTTATGTGTGCTTGGGATGTTTATGTGTGCTTGGGATGTTTTTGTGTGCTTGGGAGTGTTTATGGGTGCTAGGGGGTGTTTAGCGGTGTTTGGGGGTGTTTAAGTGTGCTTGGGTTTTTATGTGTGCTTGGGGGTGTTTGTGTGTGCTTGGGTTTTTATGTGTGCTTGGGGGTGTTTGTGTGTGCTTGGGTTTTTATGTGTGCTTGGGGGTGTTTATGTGTGCTTGGGGTTTTTATGTGTGCTTGGGGGTTTTATGTGTGCTTTGGTTTCTTTGTGTGCTTGGGGTGTTTATGTGTGCTTGGGGTTGTTTATGTGTGCTTGGGGTGTTTATGTGTGCTTGGGGTGTTTATGTGTGCTTGGGGTGTTTATGTGTGCTTGGGGTGTTTATGTGTGCTTGGGGGTGTTTATGTGTGCTTGGGGTGTTTATGTGTGCTTGGGGGTGTTTATGTGTGCTTGGGGTGTTTATGTGTGCTTGGGGTGTTTATGTGTGCTTGGGGGTGTTTATGTGTGCTTGGGAGTGTTTTTGTGTGCTTGGGATGTTTTTGTGTGCTTGGGAGTGTTTTTGTGTGCTTGGGAGTGTTTTTGTGTGCTTGGGATGTTTATGTGTCCTTGGGGGTGTTTATGTGTGCTTGGGAGAGTTTTTGTGTGCTTGGGATGTTTATGTGTGCTTGGGGGTGTTTATGTGTGCTTGGGAGTGTTTATGTGTGCTTGGGGTTGTTTATGTGTGCTTGGGGTTGTTTATGTGTGCTTGGGAGTGTTTTTGTGTGCTTGGGATGTTTATGTGTGTTAGGGGGTGTTTATGTGTGCTTGGGAGTGTTTATGTGTGCTTGGGGTTGTTTATGTGTGCTTGGGGTTGTTTATGTGTGCTTGGGATGTTTATGTGTGCTTGGGATGTTTTTGTGTGCTTGGGAGTGTTTATGG
This sequence comes from Oncorhynchus kisutch, assembly GCF_002021735.2. Lineage (NCBI taxonomy): Eukaryota > Metazoa > Chordata > Actinopteri > Salmoniformes > Salmonidae > Oncorhynchus > Oncorhynchus kisutch. Next base: position 66,845,385 of record NC_034178.2, read on the forward strand.
GTGCTAGGGGGTGTTTAGCGGTGTTTAGCGGTGTTTGGGGGTGTTTAAGTGTGCTTGGGTTTTATGTGTGCTTGGGGGTGTTTGTGTGTGCTTGGGTTTTTGTGTGTGCTTGGGGGTGTTTGTGTGTGCTTGGGTTTTTATGTGTGCTTGGGGGTGTTTATGTGTGCTTGGGGTGTTTATGTGTGCTTGGGGTGTTTATGTGTGCTTGGGGTGTTTATGTGTGCTTGGGGTGTTTATGTGTGCTTGGGGGTGTTTATGTGTGCTTGGGGTGTTTATGTGTGCTTGGGGGGTGTTTATGTGTGCTTGGGGGTGTTATGTGTGCTTGGGGGTGTTTATGTGTGCTTGGGGGTGTTTATGTGTGCTTGGGAGTGTTTATGTGTGTTAGGGGGTGTTTATGTGTGTTAGGGGGTGTTTATGTGTGCTTGGGGGTTTTATGTGTGCTTGGGGGTGTTTATGTGTGCTTGGGAGTGTTTATGTGTGTTAGGGGTTGTTTATGTGTGTTAGGGGGTTTTATGTGTGCTTGGAGGTTTTATGTGTGCTTGTTTTTTTAAATGTGTGTTTGGGGGTGTTTATGTGTGTTAGGGGGTGTTTATGTGTGCTTGGGGGTGTTTATGTGTGCTTGGGGGTTTTATGTGTGCTTGGGGGTTTTATGTGTGCTTGGGGGTGTTTATGTGTGCTTGGGGGTTTTATATGTGCTTGGTTTTCTTAATGTGTGCTTGAGGGATTTATGTGTTTGGGGATTTATGTGTGCTTTGTTTAAAGAAAATGTGTGAATGGGTTTTTTATGTGTCCTTGGGGGTTTATGGGTGCTAGGGGGTGTTTAGCGGTGTTTGGGGTTTTTATGTGTGCTTGGGGGTTTTATGTGTGCTTTGGTTTTCTTTGTGTGCTTGAGGTGTTTATGTGTGCTTGGGGGTGTTTATGTGTGCTTGAGGTGTTTATGTGTGCTTGAGGTGTTTATGTGTGCTTGGGGTGTTTATGTGTGCTTGGGGTGTTTATGTGTGCTTGGGGGTGTTTATGTGTGCTTGGGGGTGTTTATGTGTGCTTGTTTTTTTTTTAATGTGTGCTGGAAGATCCACTTGAGGCTAAGTTTTAGCCTCCTGGCATAATTTAGGACCTGACTGTACGTGTTAATTTTTTACTTTAACCGAAACGTACCTTCACAGTGTACCTGGACCTGACTGTACGTGTTAATGTACCTTCACAGTGTACATGGACCTGACTGTTTGGTTTTGTGTTATGTGCCTGGCGGATCAGTGATCAGTGCTGTGGTACCTGCTATTTTACAGGTTTGACTGACCAGTGCTGTGTTGCAGGTTTGACTGACCACTGCTGTGTTGCAGGTTTGACTGACCAGTGCTGTGTTGCAGTTTTGACTGACCAGTGCTGTGTTGCAGGTTTGACTGACCAGTGCTGTGTTGCAGGTTTGACTGACCAGTGCTGTGTTGCAGGTTTGACTGACCAGTGCTGTGTTGCAGGGTTGACTGACCAGTGCTGTGTTGCAGGTTTGACTGTCCATTGCTGTGTTGCAGGTTTGGCTGACTAGTGCTGTGTTGCAGGTTTGACTGACCAGTGCTGTGTTGCAGGTTTGACTGTCCATTGCTGTGTTGCAGGTTTGGCTGACTAGTGCTGTGTTGCAGGTTTGACTGACCAGTGCTGTGTTGCAGGTTTGACTGACCAGTGCTGTGCTGCATGTTTGACTGTCCATTGCTGTGTTATAGGTTCGGCTGACTAGTGCTGTGTTGCAGGTTTGACTGACCAGTGCTGTGTTGCAGGTTTGGCTGACCAGTGCTGTGTTGCAGGTTTGACTGTCCAGTGCTGTGTTGCAGGTTTGACTGTCCAGTGCTGTGTTGCAGGTTTGGCTGACCAGTGCTGTGTTGCAGGTTTGACTGACCGTTGCAGGTTTGACTGTCCAGTGCTGTGTTGCAGGTTTGACTGTCCAGTGCTGTGTTGCAGGTTTGACTGTCCAGTGCTGTGTTGCAGGTTTGACTGTCCAGTGCTGTGTTGCAGGTTTGGCTGACCAGTGCTGTGTTACAGGTTTGACTGACCAGTGCTGTGTTGCAGGTTTGACTGACCGTTGCAGGTTTGACTGTCCAGTGCTGTGTTACAGGTTTGGCTGTCCAGTGCTGTGTTGCAGGTTTGGCTGACCAGTGCTGTGTTGCAGGTTTGACTGACCGTTGCAGGTTTGACTGTCCAGTGCTGTGTTGCAGGTTTGACTGTCCAGTGCTGTGTTGCAGGTTTGACTGTCCAGTGCTGTGTTGCAGGTTTGACTGTCCAGTGCTGTGTTGCAGGTTTGACTGACCAGTGCTGTGTTGCAGGTTTGGCTGACCAGTGCTGTGTTGCAGGTTTGGCTGACCAGTGCTGTGTTGCAGGTTTGACTGACCAGTGCTGTGTTGCAGGTTTGACTGACCAGTGCTGTGTTGCAGGTTTGACTGACCAGTGCTTTGTTGCAGGTTTGGCTGACCAGTGCTGTGTTGCAGGTTTGGCTGACCAGTGATGTGTTGCAGGTTTGGCTGACTAGTGCTGTTTTGCAGGTTTGACTGACCAGTGCTGTGTTGCAGGTTTGACTGACCAGTGCTGTGTTGCAGGTTTGACTGACCAGTGCTGTGTTGCAGTTTTGACTGACCAGTGCTGTGTTGCAGGTTTGACTGACCAGTGCTGTGTTGCAGGTTTGACTGACCAGTGCTGTGTTGCAGGTTTGACTGACCAGTGCTGTGTTGCAGGGTTGACTGACCAGTGCTGTGTTGCAGGTTTGACTGTCCATTGCTGTGTTGCAGGTTTGGCTGACTAGTGCTGTGTTGCAGGTTTGACTGACCAGTGCTGTGTTGCAGGTTTGACTGTCCATTGCTGTGTTGCAGGTTTGGCTGACTAGTGCTGTGTTGCAGGTTTGACTGACCAGTGCTGTGTTGCAGGTTTGACTGTCCATTGCTGTGTTGCAGGTTTGGCTGACTAGTGCTGTGTTGCAGGTTTGACTGACCAGTGCTGTGTTGCAGGTTTGACTGACCAGTGCTGTGCTGCAGGTTTGACTGTCCATTGCTGTGTTATAGGTTCGGCTGACTAGTGCTGTGTTGCAGGTTTGACTGACCAGTGCTGTGTTGCAGGTTTGGCTGACCAGTGCTGTGTTACAGGTTTGACTGTCCAGTGCTGTGTTGCAGGTTTGACTGTCCAGTGCTGTGTTGCAGGTTTGGCTGACCAGTGCTGTGTTGCAGGTTTGACTGACCGTTGCAGGTTTGACTGTCCAGTGCTGTGTTGCAGGTTTGACTGTCCAGTGCTGTGTTGCAGGTTTGACTGTCCAGTGCTGTGTTGCAGGTTTGGCTGTCCAGTGCTGTGTTGCAGGTTTGGCTGACCAGTGCTGTGTTACAGGTTTGACTGACCAGTGCTGTGTTGCAGGTTTGACTGACCGTTGCAGGTTTGACTGTCCAGTGCTGTGTTACAGGTTTGACTGTCCAGTGCTGTGTTGCAGGTTTGGCTGACCAGTGCTGTGTTGCAGGTTTGACTGACCGTTGCAGGTTTGACTGTCCAGTGCTGTGTTGCAGGTTTGACTGTCCAGTGCTGTGTTGCAGGTTTGACTGTCCAGTGCTGTGTTGCAGGTTTGACTGACCGTTGCAGGTTTGACTGTCCAGTGCTGTGTTGCAGGTTTTACTGACCAGTGCTGTGTTGCAGGTTTGGCTGACCAGTGCTGTGTTGCAGGTTTGGCTGACCAGTGCTGTGTTGCAGGTTTGACTGACCAGTGCTGTGTTGCAGGTTTGACTGACCAGTGCTGTGTTGCAGGTTTGACTGACCAGTGCTTTGTTGCAGGTTTGGCTGACCAGTGCTGTGTTGCAGGTTTGGCTGACCAGTGATGTGTTGCAGGTTTGGCTGACTAGTGCTGTTTTGCAGGTTTGACTGACCAGTGCTGTGTTGCAGGTTTGACTGACCAGTGCTGTGTTGCAGGTTTGACTGACCAATGCTGTGTTGCAGGTTTGACTGACCAGTGCTGTGTTACAGGTTTGGCTGACCAGTGCTGTGTTACAGGTTTGACTGACCAGTGCTGTGTTACAGGTTTGGCTGACTAGTGCTGTCTTGCAGGTTTGACTGACCAGTGCTGTGTTGCAGGTTTGGCTGACCAGTGCTGTGTTGCAGGTTTGACTGACAAGTGCTGTGTTACAGTTTTGACTGTCCAGTGCTGTGTTGCAGGTTTGACTGACCAGTGCTGTGTTACAGGTTTGACTGACCAGTGCTGTGTTACAGGTTTGGCTGTCCAGTGCTGTGTTGCAGGTTTGACTAACCAGTGCTGTGTTGCAGATTTGGCTGTCCAGTGCTGTGTTACAGGTTTGACTGACCAGTGCTGGGTTACAGGTTTGGCTGACCAGTGCTGTGTTGCATGTTTGACTGACCAGTGCTGTGTTACAGGTTTGACTGACCAGTGCTGTGTTGCAGGTTTGACTGACCAGTGCTGTGTTACAGGTTTGACTGACCAGTGCTGTGTTACAGGTTTGACTGATCAGTGCTGTGTTACAGGTTTGGCTGACCAGTGCTGTGTTACAGGTTTGGCTGACCAGTGCTGTGTTACAGGTTTGACTGACCAGTGCTGTGTTACAGGTTTGGCTGACCAGTGCTGTGTTACAGGTTTGACTGACCAGTGCTGTGTTACAGGTTTGACTGACCAGTGCTGTGTTGCAGGTTTGACTGACCAGTGCTGTGTTACAGGTTTGACTGACCAGTGCTGTGTTACAGGTTTGACTGACCAGTGCTGTGTTACAGGTTTGGCTGACCAGTGCTGTGTTACAGGTTTGGCTGACCAGTGCTGTGTTATAGGTTTGGCTGTCCAGTGCTGTGTTGCAGGTTTGGCTGACTAGTGCTGTTTTGCAGGTTTGACTGACCAGTGCTGTGTTGCAGGTTTGACTGACCAGTGCTTTGTTGCAGGTTTGGCTGACCAGTGCTGTGTTGCAGGTTTGGCTGACCAGTGATGTGTTGCAGGTTTGGCTGACTAGTGCTGTTTTGCAGGTTTGACTGACCAGTGCTGTGTTGCAGGTTTGACTGACCAGTGCTGTGTTGCAGGTTTGACTGACCAATGCTGTGTTGCAGGTTTGACTGACCAGTGCTGTGTTACAGGTTTGGCTGACCAGTGCTGTGTTACAGGTTTGACTGACCAGTGCTGTGTTACAGGTTTGGCTGACTAGTGCTGTCTTGCAGGTTTGACTGACCAGTGCTGTGTTGCAGGTTTGGCTGACCAGTGCTGTGTTGCAGGTTTGACTGACCAGTGCTGTGTTACAGTTTTGACTGTCCAGTGCTGTGTTGCAGGTTTGACTGACCAGTGCTGTGTTACAGGTTTGACTGACCAGTGCTGTGTTACAGGTTTGGCTGTCCAGTGCTGTGTTGCAGGTTTGACTAACCAGTGCTGTGTTGCAGGTTTGGCTGTCCAGTGCTGTGTTACAGGTTTGACTGACCAGTGCTGGGTTACAGGTTTGGCTGACCAGTGCTGTGTTGCATGTTTGACTGACCAGTGCTGTGTTACAGGTTTGACTGACCAGTGCTGTGTTGCAGGTTTGACTGACCAGTGCTGTGTTACAGGTTTGACTGACCAGTGCTGTGTTACAGGTTTGACTGATCAGTGCTGTGTTACAGGTTTGGCTGACCAGTGCTGTGTTACAGGTTTGGCTGACCAGTGCTGTGTTACAGGTTTGACTGACCAGTGCTGTGTTACAGGTTTGGCTGACCAGTGCTGTGTTACAGGTTTGACTGACCAGTGCTGTGTTACAGGTTTGACTGACCAGTGCTGTGTTGCAGGTTTGACTGACCAGTGCTGTGTTACAGGTTTGACTGACCAGTGCTGTGTTACAGGTTTGACTGACCAGTGCTGTGTTACAGGTTTGGCTGACCAGTGCTGTGTTACAGGTTTGGCTGACCAGTGCTGTGTTATAGGTTTGGCTGTCCAGTGCTGTGTTGCAGGTTTGGCAGACCAGTGCTGTGTTACAGGTTTGACTGACCAGTGTTGTGTTGCAGGTTTGACTGACCAGTGCTGTGTTACAGGTTTGGCTGACCAGTGGTGTGTTACAGGTTTGGCTGACCAGTGCTGTGTTACAGGTTTGACTGACCAGTGCTGTGTTACAGGTTTGGCTGACCAGTGCTGTGTTATAGGTTTGGCTGACCAGTGCTGTGTTACAAGTTTGGCTGACCAGTGCTGTGTTACAGGTTTGGCTGACCAGTGCTGTGTTGCAGGTTTGGCTGACCAGTGCTGTGTTATAGGTTTGGCTGACCAGTGCTGTATTATAGGTTTGGCTGACCAGTGTTGTGTTACAGGTTTGACTGTCCAGTGCTGTGTTATAGGTTTGGCTGACCAGTGTTGTGTTACAGGTTTGACTGTCCAGTGCTGTGTTATAGGTTCGGCTGTCCAGTGCTGTGTTACAGGTTTGGCTGACCAGTGGTGTGTTACAGGTTTGACTGTCCAGTGCTGTGTTATAGGTTTGGCTGACCAGTGCTGTGTTATAGGTTTGGCTGACCAGTGGTGTGTTATAGGTTTGGCTGACCAGTGGTGTGTTACAGGTTTGGCTGACCAGTGGTGTGTTGCAGGTTTGACTGACCAGTGCTGTGTTATAGGTTTGGCTGACCAGTGCTGTGTTACAGGTTTGGCTGACCAGTGCTGTGTTATAGGTTTGGCTGACCAGTGCTGTGTTACAGGTTTGGCTGACCAGTGCTGTGTTATAGGTTTGGCTGACCAGTGCTGTGTTTCAGGTTTGACTGACCAGTGCTGTGTTGCAGGTTTGACTGACCAGTGCTGTGTTATAGGTTTGGCTGACCAGTGCTGTGTTATAGGTTTGGCTGACCAGTGCTGTGTTACAGGTTTGGCTGACCAGTACTGTGTTACAGGTTTGACTGACCAGTGCTGTGTTGTAGGTTTGACTGACCAGTGCTGTGTTGCAGGTTTGACTGACCAGTGCTGTGTTGCAGGTTTGACTGACCAGTGCTGTGTTACAGGTTTGGCTGACCAGTGCTGTGTTACAGGTTTGGCTGACCAGTGCTGTGTTATAGGTTTGGCTGACCAGTGCTGTGTTGCAGGTTTTGGCTGACCAGTGCTGTGTTACAGGTTTGACTGACCAGTGTTGTGTTGCAGGTTTGACTGACCAGTGCTGTGTTACAGGTTTGGCTGACCAGTGCTGTGTTACAGGTTTGACTGACCAGTGCTGTGTTGCATGTTTGGCTGACCAGTGCTGTGTTGCAGGTTTGACTGTCCAGTGCTGTGTTACAGGTTTGACTGTCCAGTGCTGTGTTGCAGGTTTGACTGTCCAGTGCTGTGTTGCAGGTTTGACTGTCCAGTGCTGTGTTACAGGTTTGACTGACCAGTGCTGTGTTGCAGGTTTGACTGTCCAGTGCTGTGTTACAGGTTTGACTGTCCAGTGCTGTGTTGCAGGTTTGACTGTCCAGTGCTGTGTTGCAGGTTTGACTGTCCAGTGCTGTGTTACAGGTTTGACTGACTAGTGCTGTGTTACAGGTTTGACTGTCCAGTGCTGTGTTATAGGTTTGACTGACTAGTGCTGTGTTACAGGTTTGGCTGTCCAGTGCTGTGTTACAGGTTTGGCTGTCCAGTGCTGTAACGGCACCTTACCTTGACAGGTTTCTTCTTCTTTTTGTCTTCCTCCTCATTGTCGGCCTCCTCCTCGTGCTCCTTGCTGCCCTGGGGGAGACTGGAGTAGTTGGCCAGGCTACTGATCATGGTTGATACCATGGGACTAGTCTCCATCTCCTCCTGCAGAGTGCATTGACACACACAGGATAACATGGAAAATGGTCAATTACATATTATACACTGGGTGGTTCGAGCCCTAGATGCTGATTGGCTGACAGCCATGCTATATCAGACCGTATTTCACGGGTATGACAAAACATGTATTTTTACTGCTCTAATTACCTTGGTAATCAGTTTATAATAGCAATAAGGCACCTCGGGGGTTTGTGGTATATGGCCTATATACCACGGCTAAGGGCTGTATCCAGGCACTCTGCGTTGCATCGTGCTTAAGGACAGCCCTTAGCCGTGGCATATTACCCATATACCACAGCCCCTTATTGCTTAACTAAAACACTACTGTAGCAGGCAATGTAGTGAGCATATTGATGCATAATGGATTCCTTTACATATCTGAGGTGGTGCAACATAATGGCAAATCAAATCAAATGTTATTTGTCACTTGCGCCAAATACAACCGTGAAATACTTACAAGCCCTTAACCAACAATGCAGTGTTAAAAAAATAGAGTTAAGAAAATATTTACAAAAGTAACACTTAAGGAGGCTATATACAGGGTGTACCGGTATGGAGTCAATGTGTGGGGTAACAGGTCAGTCGAGGTAACTGAGGTCATTTGTACATGTAGGTAGGGGTAAAGTGACTATGCATAGACGATAAACAGCGAATAGCAGCAGCGTAAAAACAAATGGGGGGGGGGGGGGGGGGCAGGTGGCCATTTAATTAATTATTCAGCAGTCTTATGGCTTGGGGGTTGCTGTACTTGCCGTGCGGTAGCAGAGAGAACAGTCTATGAGTTGGGTGACTGGAGTCTTTGACAATTTTTGGGGCCTTTCACCGCTGAGTATAGAGGTCCTGGAGGGCAGGAAGCTTGGCCCCAGTGATGTACTGGGCCGTACGCACTACCCTCTGTATCGCCTTACAGTCAGATGCCATATCAGGTCGGTGATGCAACCAGTCAGGACGCTCTCGATGGTGCAACTGTACAACTTTTGATGATCTGGGGACCCATGCCACATTTTGTCCGTCTCCTGAGGGGGAATAGGTTTTGTCGTGCCCTCTTCACCACTGTCCTGGTGTGTTTGGACCATGATAGTTGTTGGTGATGTGGACACCAAGGAACTTAACTCTACGATCCGCTCAACAACAGCCCCGTCAATGTGAATGGGGGTGTTTGGCCCTCCTTCCTAGCACTAGGAACTCTGGACACGCTCCTCTACAGCCCCGTCAATGTGAATGGGGGGCTTGTTCAAGTGTAAGATCTAAAATGTGCACTATGAATACAAACTACATATCACAGTAACAAATCACCAGTAACAACTGAGAGTCCCTTTGAGATGGAAAATAATAATAGACTTGGCATTTCTGTAGCAGTTTGGAAATGTGCTTCTATTCACCTGAAGTTTTTACTTGTCCTTCAAACAGTAATGACCCTCATTAATCGATGTCAGGGCCCTTATTCAATCACTCTCTGAACCGTGTGTGTGTGTGTGTGTGTGTGCCTACAAATTGCAGTCTCACAGGCTGGACCATCCTCTGTTCATCATAGGCTTGATTTGTGTTGCACATGCACAAATAAATGTGTGTGCGTGTGTATGTGTGCGTGTGTCTGTCTGTGCCTGTGTGTTTGTGTATGTGTGCGTGTGTGCGTGTGTCTGT